>NC_136073.1:892409864-892687364 GCF_964261635.1 Lissotriton helveticus | reverse complement strand
AGATAGATAGATAGATAGATAGATAGATAGATAGATAGATAGATAGATAGATAGATAGATAGACAGATAGAGGGTGATAGACAGACAGATAAAGTGAGGGCAATAGATAGATAGATAGATAGATAGATAGATAGATAGATAGATAGATAGATAGATAGATAGATAGATAGATAGATAGATAGATAGATAGATAGATAGATAGATAGATAGATAGATAGATAGATAGATAGATAGAGGGTGATAGACAGACAGATAAAGTGAGGGCAATAGATAGATAGATAGATAGATAGATAGATAGATAGATAGATAGATAGATAGATAGATAGATAGATAGATAGATAGATAGATAGATAGATAGATACATAGAGAGAGATATAGATAGACAGACAGACAGACAGACAGACAGACAGACAGACAGACAGACAGACAGACAGATAGATAGATAGATAGATAGATAGATAGATAGATAGATAGATAGATAGATAGATAGATAGATAGATAGATAGATAGATAGATAGATAGATAGATAGATAGATAGATAGATAGATAGATAGATAGATAGAGGGTGATAGACAGACAGATAAAGTGAGGGCGATAGATAGATAGATAGATAGATAGATAGATAGATAGATAGATAGATAGATAGATAGATAGATAGATAGATAGATAGATAGATAGATAGATAGATAGATAGATAGATAGATAGATAGATAGACAGATAGAGGGTGATAGACAGACAGATAAAGTGAGGGCAATAGATAGATAGATAGATAGATAGATAGATAGATAGATAGATAGATAGATAGATAGATAGATAGATAGATAGATAGATAGATAGATAGACAGATAGAGGGTGATAGACAGACAGATAAAGTGAGGGCAGATAGACAGATAAAGTGAGGGCAATAGATAGATAGATAGATAGATAGATAGATAGATAGATAGATAGATAGACACACCAGGTCTTGGTTCATTCCTTTATAGGTGTATTCCCACATAGCCCCAAGACAGGCCAGGGGCTCCCCACACAGACCTGGAACACGCCTTCAGGGAGCAGAGTCGTGACCTCCCACTAAACCTGCGGGGATGAAAACAGGATTTTCCACAGCTATTTGTTCTGAACCCCCTGATTCCCAATAGGGGGGATACATTCTGAGCAGCAAAATGGCCGCGCGGTTTACAGGAGTCCTGCATTGCAGAATCACCGGCCGCTAATCCCCCCTGACAGGAGGTGAAGAAAGTACAGGGAAAGGAGGCTCCCGCCGCTAACTGGATTGATTTCTCATTCTCCAAACATGCTAATGAGGCCCTCACATGTTTCTGGTGGGCGGGCGGGCAAATGGAAGCGAATTAAGCAAGGAAACAAGCGGACCCCCCTCTCGCATCCCTCGGGGGCGCTTAGCGCGCACAGGAGCTGTTTGATGTGTCTAAGGCCTTTGCCAATGCTCTGGGCTTGTTGCCGGTTTAGGCTGTGTGTCTAACATCCCACTGGAAGGCCCCGCTCAGCTCCAGGCTGCCAGAGGGATATTGGGCTCTTTCTTCGTGTGCACATGGAATCTCACACTGGCACTGGCGCAGACTGTGGGTGGTGCTGGCAGGGATGCAGGGCACATGCCCAGTGCCTATAAAACATTTAACAAGAACCAGCTCAGCTGTTTCTGATGAGTTATACCGCGATGGAGCAGACTGTCCTCTACACCCTGATTCCCTGTGCCATCAGGACACATCACTTCATCCACATGAGCCTCATTAACAATTAATGCACAGATTTAGAGCTTGGCAGAGCGGGTACTGTGGTACCTTCCGCTGTAGGGGAACCTTGTTCTTGCCACCTACCCCCTCCCCTGCTATTGTATTGGTTTGCACCTCGGTGACAGGCTTTACAATGTCACCGTGGGGAATGTTCTAAGTTGAGCTCCCTGCGTGGAGCGTTTGACCGAGTGGGGCGTTTTTCCCATGTTAAAAATGACGCAAAAGTGGCGCAAGGGGCTTGTAAATCTGCCCCAGTGTGTTCAGGACGACAGCTGTGGCTGGGGCCCTCTGCTGTACTGCTGGAAATAAACACCACCTTTTTTGTACATCTAGGCTTCCGGTTATTCTACAGAGGGAGGAGCACATATCTTGATTTCAGACTGGCGACAGAGAACGGAATAAGGACTCAGAAAGTACAACAGAATTGGATCTCACCACGCTACTGAACTTTTCTGGATAGTGTCCATTAATGGTAACCGTGAGTGCAGCGAGGAGGGTTTCGCTCTACATTTTGCAAAACATTATTCCTCCAGAGCGTTGCGCATTTACGACCCCAAGAAAGAGACATATACTTTGTTTTTAGTCAGAAGAGCTATATTCCTTACTTTTTCTGCGGGCGATCCTAATGTTATCGCATTCTACCAAAAGCTACCCACGATCCACTCAAGTCTACATTTGGGAAGTAACTGTTTGCAATCAGCGGTCACCCCCATCGGGTGTACTCCTCTACAGGAGCTCTGCCAGATTTGCGAACGGAAATCAATCATTCAATCAATTAGGGGATTTTAAGCGCACTACTCACCCATGAGGGTCTCAAGGCGCGGGGGAGGGGGAGGGGGGAATGGCGGCTCTGGATCAGTCGAAGAGCCAGGTCTTGAGGTCCTTCCTGAACGTGTGCAGGGTCGGGGAGCATCTGATGTTCACCGGGAGCTCGTTCCAGGTCTTGAAGTCCTTCCTGAACGTGTGCAGGATCGGGGAGCGTCTGATGTTCAGTGGGAGCTCGTTCCAGGTCTTGAGGTCCTTCCTGAACGTGCGCTGGGTCGGGGAGCGTCTGATGTTCAGTGGGAGCTTGTTCCTGGTCTTGAGGTCCTTCCTGAACGTGTGCAGGGTCGGGGAGCGTCTGATGTTCAGTGGGAACTCGTTCCAGGTCTTGAGGTCCTTCCTGAACGTGTGCAGGGTCGGGGAGCGTCTGATGTTCAGTGGGAACTCGTTCCAGGTCTTGAGGTCCTTCCTGAACGTGCGCTGGGTCGGGGAGCGTCTGATGTTCAGTGGGAGCTTGTTCCTGGTCTTGAGGTCCTTCCTGAACGTGTGCAGGGTCGGGGAGCGTCTGATGTTCACTGGGAGCTCGTTCCAGGTTTTGGCTGCGATGTAGGAGAAAGCTCTCCCGCCGGTTCTGTTTCTGCGGAACATCAGCTCTGTGGGACAATTTCGAAGAGTTGAGTTCTGTGAGCAAAGTATACTCCGCTTGTCGCACTGCCTGGCACTGTCCAGGTGCACTATTAAGCGGAACATTTGTGGGGAAGTCGGTTGAAGTGGCATCGTGAGCCGTGTTGTGTCTTTGGGTGCCGCATACTGCGTTATTGGCATCAGACACTGAGGGAAGTAGATCATTTGTCCAGGCAGATCCCGTGAGTTGGAGTTTGCGCGGCGCTAGTCTTCGATAGCAGCTTTTGCCTCACACTACTCCCTGGCAGTAGGCAACGGAAGGAGAATTCCAAGCCGGTCACGCTGACCGACACAGCTTCTGTTATCGGGGCGGTAAATCCGTTTGAAGTGCCACTGTCGTATTTCCTTTCTGTCGGAGGTGTGGCGCCTGTACTCACGGGAAGGCTATAGAGTATATATTCCTAGGCAAAGGACAGTTTAACTAGTATCGCTTTAATCACCCAATGAAACATCACAATTTATAAAGAATTTCCAGTGTAGGCCATAGATAACATATGTATCAAATTTTTCTTTTTTATTTACAATAAAATAAACTATGACAGTTTAAAATCAGGTTTTAAAAAAAAAGGACCTCAAAAAGGTTAACACCCTTATTTCTAAAACAAAATTATTACTATATCAACATATATCTCCTTTTACAAAATATCTTAATACATAGGTAAATTACAATAAAAAGAAGAACAATAATTTGTGGCAGAGGATAAATATTCAAAGGAGTTTGCCGGGGACTTCGCCCGCTCTAAACAGTTATATTTACGCGCGATCTTCAGGGAGTGACGCTGCTGCTCAAGGAGGGCAGTCTTAGAGGAGATGTGTTAGTGTTCTTGAACTGTTGAGAGAAAGGAGGCAGTCCAACTCGAGGAGCAGACTGTGGGAGGAGCTCTGGTTCTCCCAGGAACTGATCATTAGGTGCACAGCGCCGCCTAGGGGACCTGTCATTACACTCATTTCTTTGTCCTCACTGTTCTGCCACATGAGATTTGTTTTTTTTTCTCACATCCTGATGTTTTATCCATTCTTTCTGGCCTTTTTATACACACTGTCAGACTAAAGGGGAGTGTTGAAGTTCTGTATTGCAAGGAACTTTACATATAACCCAGGGAAGTATCATTTACATCTGTGCTGCTGGTATTACTTGCAGTCCCATTTAGCCATCATGCAGAATGTCACATCACCATCATCTTTCCTGAACAATCCAGGGGAGCCAGTTTGGAAATGGAATATGTGGGAAAAGGTTTTTCAAAACTACGCAGTCATATGTGGTCCAAATTTGGGACTAGAAAGGAAAGTGGCATTACTGTTGCACTATCTGGGGGCTGAAGGGCAAGAGATCTCAGCACACCTCTCTGATTTGAACGCAAATGACGCAAGATGTTTGAATGAATATGAGATTAGCCTGAGAAAATGAGACATCCACTTCTTGCCTAAAATTAGCACAATTATGGAACAATTCCATTTTGGAAAGAGAGGGCAGAAGGAGTTTGAAACCGAGAGAGAATTTGTCTCTGAGTTGCGAAAGTTGGCAGCTACATGCAAGTTTAGGGGAGCATGTGAGGAGCGAATACGTGATCAATTTCTTTTAACGTGTAAGACTGAACGAATACGTGAAGAGTTGTGGTAAAAAGATGACCCCCCCTTGGGGAGGTGCTCACCATAGCAAAGCAAGATGAGCACATGATGCAATGCGCGAGTGAAATAAAACAGGATTTCAAGGGTAAGGCCAAAGTGAGTGAGGTCTCTGTTGAGAGTGAAAACGTGCTTGCAGTCAAAGGCCAAAAAAGGGAACAAAATGAGAATAAGCGCAGTTGGATTTTCAAAGGAAGTTGCTACAGGTGTGGCAAACCTGGACATTTAGCGAATAACAGGAAGTGCCCATCCCTAAAAGCTACATGCAATAAGTGTGGTAGGAGGGTTCACTTTAGACAATGCTGTAGAAGTAATGCCAATTACAGGAGACAAAGCAGAGATGACCATACCCGTGTCTGTGACGAGATTGTGTTACAGGTCCAGGGGGAGTCAGTGAGCAATCCTAAGGATTTCATACCAGTAGAGGAGACAAGAATTGAAGCGATGTTTGATTTATGTTCCAAACTGACAATCACATCTGCGGAAGATTTTGAGAAAGTGTGTAAGGGTAAATTGACCCTGCAGAGGATGGTTGTAAGGCCGGGAAACTACAGTGGGCAACCCATACAGATGATGGGTTACTTCTGGGGCACTGTATGCTACAAAGACAGGCTTGCGGTCGCTAAGATTTATGTATCCAAGAAAGGGGATAACATACTAGGTTGGCAAGCACAAAAAGATTTAGGCATCTACCTCAATCTCAACAAGAACCCTCACATATTGGTACAAGAGGTGGGGATAACACTGGAGGGGATGGAAGAAGAATTCAGGGATGTTTTCACAGAAAAATTAGGATGCCTCTAACACTATGCCCACAGAATAAGACTCAAAGAGAATTCAAAGCCTGTCTCAGCCAAGGTTAGGAATCTTCCCATTTCGATACAGGAAGCAGTGAGAGAGGAGTTAGAGAAGTTGTGCAGGTTAGAGGTGATTGAACCAGTAGAGGGCACGGAGTGGTTGGCATCCATTGTTGCAGCCAGGAAGGGGGATGGGGCAGTGCATTTATGCATTGATCTAAGAGCACTAAACAGGGAAGTTATAGTTGACAAGTGCCTTGTGCCCAACATTTCACAAATGATGAGCAGGTTAGTGGGGGCAAAGGTTTTCACTACACTTGGCCTAACCTCTGTCTACTACCAAGTCAGGCTCCATCCTGATTCACAAGGACTCACAGTGTTCATCGCGCCTATGGGGGCCTAGAAATTCAAGCGCATGCCTTTTGGACTGATGTCCGCAGCAGCGGTCTTCCAAAGGATTATGAGCAACCTCCTAAAAGGCATACCTGGGGTTGTGTGCTATCAGGATGATGTTCTGATCTTTGGAGAGGATGGTACAGAACACAAACTCAGGCTCAGAAATGTGCTGAAAAGATTCCAAGAACAAGGACTCACAGTGAAGAGAGAAAAGTGCAAGATTGGGTGTGCTGAGATAGAGAGCTCCTGGGACACAAGGTGACAACGGAGGGAATTCGCCCTAAGGCAGATCTGCAAAACACTATTGTTAACCATACACCACCCAAAAGCAAAGATGAAATCAAATCCTACATGGGAATGGTGGAATTTAACAGCAAATTTGTGCAGAACTTTGCCAGAAGTACATATACCATCTGGAACCTACTACGGAAAGGGTTAACATTCGACCGGAGTGAGGCATGCCAGAAGGAGTTCGAAGACACAAAGAAGTCATTGGTTGAAGCCCCTACCCTCAAATCCTTTGTACCTGGCAGGAAGACCGAGTTGACCACCGATGCCAGCGCCAAATGATTAGGAGCAGTTCTGATGCAAGTAGGAGAAGGTGGAGAAGAAACTATATTTTTTGCATCACGCTCGCTATGCAAGGCTGAGTTTAACTACTTGGTTATCGAGAAAGAAGCTTTGGCGGCACATTGGGCCATTAACAAATTGAGAGACTTTGTGTGGGGAATGAAGTTCAACCTGATGACCGACCATAAGCCCCTGGTCGAAGTCTTCAGCAAGATGGGGCTAGACTCAGAATAAGACGGTGGTTGTAAGTCTCCAAGAGTAGACGTTTGAGGTCGAATATGTACCCGGGGTGAGAAATTTTGCAGCTGACTGCCTCTCTTGCCTGGTGAATGAAGAACATGATGAAGCAGTCGGCGGGGAGGAGGAATATGAGGCAGAAAAGGCGATGCAGGCGGAGAACGTGTACGTCATCACCCAAGGAGCCATAGAAGAAGAATGCTGAAGGAAGCCTTGAGAGCTGAAGTGCTCCTGCAGAGGGTGTGGGAAGACTAAGGGTGTTTGGATGGAGTAAGACAAGCGGGAAGAGACACTTAGACCATTCTGGATGGTCAGAGATGCACTATCCATCCCCGATGATTATCTGTTCAGGGGTATGAGGTTGGTCCCTCCTGTGACTTTAAGGGAGAGTTTGGTCAACTTTTCTCATGAGGGACACTTGGTAGTTACCAAAACAAAACAGAGGTTGCAGCTAGACTATTGGTGGTCCAGCATGGATCTTGAAATCGAGAGGAAAATAAGAGACTGTGTACCATGCTCCACCAGAGACAAGGTTCTAAAGCAGCACACACCTTCCATGCATTGTAGGCCTTTTCCTGTGGGTCCATGGGTGGATGTGGCTTTTGACATTGTGGGTCACTTGACAGGGGAACATCGCACACCTTACATTTTGGTACTCATAGATCTTTACTCAAGGTGACCCGAAGTAAAATTTGTGTCTGAAATCACTACTAGGGCTGTCATAGACTTCCTGCTTGAAGTATTTATCAGGGAAGGTTTGCCAAGTAGTTTATTGACGGATAATGGAGTGCAACTCTGCTCAAAAGAAATGAGAGAATTCTTAGAGTGCAATGGGATAAAATATAAGCGTTGTGCACTTTATCACCCAGAGACAAATGGGATGGTCGAACGATTCAACAAGACCATCAAGGAGGGTATCCAACTAGCAAAGGCAAGTGGGTTGTGTTGGAAGGACAAGGTTTTGAAACGTCTGGAAGCCTACAGACTGACCGCTCATCAAACCACTGGCATGACACCTTTCGAACTACTCAAAGCTAGAAAACCCAACACAAGGTTAGTACCAGAGTGGATGAAGTGGTCCAAAGTTTGGACAGGTCACTCTAAAGAGTCACAGTGGCGAGACAGAGAACGCAAGGCCATGACTGATAGGAAAGCTAGATTTGATAGACTACATGCTGTCAAAGACATGGGTTTCCGGGTCGGGATCTTATCAAAATGAAAGCACCCACTGGCAGGGCGAATTAGTCCGAGTTTACTGAGCCCACCAAAATTGTAAAGTTGTTCATGAATGCTGAAAAAACTCAAGAAGGGAAGATTTGGAACCTGGGGAGGGTGGGGGAAGTACTCTGCTCCTACAGCGGACACCAACACCACTTTGGAAAATGAGAGCAGAATCCAGAGTAGGGCCAGGACGCCAGATCCAGTGTGTTCAAGACAGGCTGACTCCTTTCCCCGGATAAGTTGCAGGAAGGTTTGTCGCCTGAAGTATTCGTAACACTATGTTAACAAATAGATTTAGTCTTCAATTTCCTTCCTCATTTCCACTGTGTTCTTTTAAAATGTGTAAATGAGGGGGATGTGTGGTATCCTCCGCTGTAGGGGGACCTTGTTCTTGCCACCTACCCCCTCCCCTGCTATTCTATTGGTTTGCACCTCGGTGACAGGCTTTAGAATGTCATCGTGGGGAATGTTCTAAGTTGAGCTCCCTGCGTGGAGCGTTTGACAGAGTGTGTTCAGGACGACAGCTGTGGCTGGGGTCCTCTGCTGTACTGCTGGGAATAAACATCACCTTTTTGTACATCTAGGCTTCCTGATATTCTACCCAGGGAGGAGCGCATATCTTGATTTCACAGGTACCTTCTTGGCCAAATTCAAGGTCCTCCCACTTGATTTAGAGGCCATGGCGTCGCTAACATACTCCTTCGACAGCCCAACAGAGTATGGGCCGTCGGAGGTTTGACATCCGGGGCGAGCCCAATTTAGAGTGGGAAACCATATGTTCTTTTTTTGCTGCCCATCACCACAAGGTAAAGCTGGCAATGAGGAGCAGTAAAAAAAAACATAAAGACCAGCTTGGTGAGTTTGTTTTTGAAAAATGAAAAACTTTGTAAAAGTTTGATGGGCGGCCATTATGTTTGATCGAGTCATCTATCAAACTTTTAAAATACACTTTTGCAACATTGAGAGGAACCACCGTGATGAGGGTTCCCGAATTAGCAGTTAGTGATTTACAAAAAAGGAGCCAGAGGCAAGTTAAATCGCACCTGCCACATAAAGTGAATTTGGTCAAACTTAAGTGGTGCCCGGGATCTGGAAGAACAGCCTCCTAATCTTCCTCACAGGAAAACTACTCAATACCACTATTGGTTTAAAGGTGATCAGCACTCACAATTTGCCATTAGTAAACATGTAATATATACCAATTGAATCATGGGATGCATAAACTTTATTCACGTGTATTTCTTCTTTAAAGGAATTTCTTTATTCGAATCTTCTTAAAAGTGACTTTCTCAATGTTGCCTACGTGTTTGTCTCATTACGAGAGACTTCTTCAGGGCTTTGGGGCACATGCATCAAGGTAGACTTTTACGAGTCCTTAATTGCGATTATTAAGGAATCGCAATTAAGGACGCACAAAAGCCTATGCATGTAGGAATCACTATAAAAATAGCGCTTCCTAAACATTCCTTGATTGTCACTGGCAAATTATGAGTCGCCATTAAGGAATGGCTTCCTATTTATTCCTACATTCCATCGGGCCTACAGGCCCGATGGAATGAATGGGAAATTGCATGCGCAATTTGCAAGTACCAGTAGGTACTTGCAAATTGTGCATGCAATTTCAAGGGTGCAATGGTGTCAAAAGGACACCCTGTTGCACCCCTGAAATTGTGATGTGCACCCATGTTGTGCACACACATGCCCCAAGGGCATGTGTGTGTGTAACCTGAATGCACTTAGTGGATTTTTCAAAGTTTTCGCTAAATACCATCAGGTTGAAATAATCAGTATTTAGCCGTCCATAATAGCAAAATCGCTATTTTAAATTTAAACTTGTATTGCATTTAAGGCATCGCAATTTGTTATTCCTTAAATGCAATCGCAAATTGCGATTTTGGCGTTTGGGATGATGCATCCCAAATGCAAAAATTGCGGTCGCAAACAGGCTGATTCTGCGAATCTGCCCCTTTGCTAGCGCAATTTCCAATAATGCATGTGCCCCTTAGTGTGTTGCAAACGTACTTGCTGGTGGAGGCTGAGACACTTACCAACACGGCCAAAGAGAAACCCGAGCCAAATTAGGGCACCCTTGCAATTGGCCACATTAAAGATGAGATACGGAGGGAACCCGAGTGCAGCGGCCCCTGGGAGAGACAGTTTGCCTTGCAAAGTGACTGCAGGTTTGAACCAGCTACTGCCCATGATTTGGGGAGCACCTGGGTGGCAGTGACGCCAGACGTGCCGCAATTGCTGCGACTATAGCTGCATGCGCCACCCACCCATACGAGGGACAGGGGTCTGGTGAGCTGTTCACCACAAATATACTCGCTGGTAGAGACTGACACATGCCAACATGGCCAAAGAGAAACCCCCGCCGAAACAAGGGAAACTAGATACCTTAGTCAGGCCACTGTCGCAGCCGATGCACGAGGAGGAGGCCGCTGGGCCTATGCTACCAACAACGGAGGTAGGTGGAAAAGAACCTCAGCCAGGGGCAGAGGATATATTGAAAGCCATTGAGCCCTCCCGCCATGCGTTGGTGACGAATACCGGGGAGGTTGGGGTGGATGAGGCACTGAAGCGGCAGGGCCTGAGGCAGACTACAGACAGGTGGCAGAGGCAGAGACACAACTGCTGACACTAGAGGGCAGGGTACAGGACTTGAACCAGGTGGCCCAGAAGCTGAGGGGCATATAGTCCCAACCCCTGAGGAAGGTCTTCAGGGACCCCCTCCTCAGACACTGACATGGGAGAAGAACCAGCCCAACACTTCCTGCAACCCAGCAAGGGGGCCTCAGACACAAAGGACTAAGCAGAAGCGAACAATGACCTGCTGCAAGTGGTGCACAGGATGTGAGTGCCAAAGGGGTAGAGGGAGGGAGCTCTCGCCCTCACTTATATGAAGCAAGCGCTTCAAGTTCTGTCAATGGGGAGGGGTGGGCGACAGGCATTTACAAAGTTGGGGAGGTGGGTAGTTGGTATGTTAAGGAAAAGTGTGCTTGAGAGTATAGTTGGGGTTTTTACATGTAGTTGTTTAAAATTGGGCGGGGCAAAACTGGCGCCAACACAGACGCAGAATGGCACGAGATAGGGAGAATGTCGAACCTACACCACACAGGACCCACAGTGGGAACCACGAGGCTGCATAGTGACCCACTGACAATTCCCTTGTGGAACTTGAATAGAATGGGTTGTAAAATCAAAAGAAGGGTCGTCACGCAGTACATCCGCAGGCACTCCCCAGACCTGGAGCTCCTGCAGTAGACACACCTGCAGATATCTGCAAAGAGGCAAATATATTGTGCTGGCACATGCCAGATACACAAAGGGTTCCTGATGCATAGCAATCCTAGCCAAGAATACTCCCCACCCCTTAAGATGGTAAAAACATGAGTAGATCCAGAGGGCGGTTATGTGGCAGTAAAAGGCAGAGGGTGCAGGAGGGATGTCCGGATTATAAAGGTGTACGCTTCCCCGATACTTCAGAGGAAAACAATGGAGAGCCTGGGCCCTATTCTTATAGACACACCCAGTGACCTCCATTTAATGAGAGGGGATTTTGATGAAGCCCTGGATTGGCAGCAAAATAGAAGTACACATCGACTGGCACAAGCCAGATTGCCCACAGAGCTTGCGCGCTTCGCCCACGCGCTGGGGCTTCGCGATGCCTGGTGGAGCCTTCACCCTCACCAAAGACAATACTCATTTTTCTCCGACCACACGAGGCCCTGTCGCAACTAGACTCTTTTTTTATCCGAACGACAGAGATCCCTTGGGTACAAGAAGCTCAATATTTGGCTAGGGGGACATCGGACCACTCCCCCCTACGGGTCAGAAACATAACCAATACCCCTGGAGGTTAGATGTCTGGGTCCTGAAAGATGTAGACATTGTGGAAACCCTAAAAATTGACACGAAACTATACTTTGATGAAAACGAGGGATCAGTTTCCTCCCCAATAACCCAATGGGAGGCATTTAAAGCAATCCTCCGGGATAAAGCACAGACCACAATTGCCATTAAGAAAAAAACAAAGGGAAGAGAGGACGCACCAACTGGAGTGCCGCCTCTTGCAGTTGGAGCGCACTTGGTTGGACACAGGGAACAAAACCTCCCGCCTGTTCCTGGGGATGACATAATCAGGTAACACAAGCAGTCGACAACACTACCAAGGGCTTCAGCTACACCTTTAAGATATGTCTCCTCGTGTGGATGGGCAGGAAAGCAGAGGAGGCGAAATGGGTGGTGGAAGTAGTGGCTAACAATGGAGGATATTTGTGAGGTTCTGTCACGAGCTCTACGGGGCCGAAAGGGACGGACTGGGCAGATCACAAAATAACAGAATTCCGAGAAGTGCCCATCCCCATCTTAGACACTGTGGATAAAGACACCTTTAAAGTTGACTTGACGACTGAGTAGATAGGAGAAGCAGTTAAGGCAATGCATTTGGGGAAGACGTTAGGGGACAAAGGCCTACCAGTAGAGCTATATAAGTGCTTTATAATTAAGGCTCCCTGTTATCCGTTTTTACTGATTTTTACAGATAAATACAGACAGAAAACATTTGTATTCTTGTCTGTGTTTATTTTTAAATGTGGATAAAAACGGAAATTAGGGTGCTTTTTGAGTAATTCTAAATACTGTCTGCCATGACTGCCAGGCCAATACCTGTGTGGATTGATAGGTAAGGGGGATATAAAAAAGAAAGGGATTTTAGTAAAGAGGATTTAACAGCAGTAGATAATCACAAGGTTGATTTTGAAGTTTGCATATTTTCACATAAGTGCATATATTTATCTTCTGCGGATGTTCCCAGCATTGAAACCTGGCAGACATTCAAGCATGAGTGCATATTTATCAGTTAACTAAATGTGGAAATATACTCATTTCAGCTTTATTTCTCCACAAAACACAAAATAAATATGGATAAATAAAGATAAAATTAGCACCAAAAAATATGGATAAATACAGACGGAAATGTCAAAAAAATAAATACCATACAACCGGGAGCCCCATTTATAATGTTCCTCCACCCGCACCTGCTGAACCTGTTTACGGTGGCAAAAGAGGAAGGGAATCTGCCTCCAGACCTCAAACCATGCCATTATCATAGTTTTCCTTAAAAAAGATAAAGCCTCCAACCTATGCTCCTCATATAGACCCATCTCTCTGATGAATACAGAAAGGAAGATCTTACCCAAAATCCTAGCAAACAGACTGACAGGGGTGATCTCAGAATTACTAAATGCCATCCAAACCGGCTTTAAGCCCTGGCAGGACACAAGGCTAACCCTCTATGGCTGGATAGACTTAAGACGGATCATACACCTAGGGCGATAATGTCGCTAGATGATAAAAAAGCGTTCCTCTCCATAGATTGGCACTACCTATTCGAGACCTTGAAGTGGTTTGTTTTTGGACCCAATTTCTGTAGTTGGGTGGCTCTCCTGGATAAAGTGCCCATCGCGCAGTAAAGGTCAACGGTGTGGTCTCTGAAACATTTGCCTTGGGGAGGGAAACAAGACAAGGATGGCCACTATTACCCCTCTGGGGGGGAGTTGGGTTTCATATTTTGTTTATGACTAATCCGAAACAATGGCACAGGACCCACTCGGGGTTCCGCCTGGACTATAGGATGGGACAACCCACGGGGTGTGCATTGTTTCCTTAGATTAAGCATGAAGGGCCCGGACTATTTTGGACAGCTAACAAGTTGGTTTGAAACTTGATACGCATTATTGTCTGCTGATATGTTTAGGCCGTCACTTGTCTACGTAACATTTGCCGATTGTTGATTATATGGGGCATGTAGCCCTAACCCCTTACCTCTCGTCATGCTCACGACCTCTTCGGATGTAAAGAAAACGAATACAAATCTGGTTAAAAAAAAATAATAATAAACCCTTGCCAAGAGTCAACGGTTTGGATATTTGGAAGTGACACACGCCCTGAGGAGAGTCGGGACCCTTGAACTGAATCTCCCAGTTCCACACCCCGTTACAGATTGGGTCTTAGGTGACGCGTTTACTCACAAGGAGGTCTCCTGGCTGTACCGCACTATACTAAAGAAGACATCAGACAACCTATGGAACTACGGGAGAAACGGGAGGCTGATGTGGTAATCATGGAGGACGTTGACTGGGAAGCAGCCTTGATGCATCCTAGGGTAGTAGAGAAGAGAGAGAAAAAATCAGGAGGCCCCCTTAGTAGACAGATCTGGGACCAGGGGAGAGTTACTGAAAAAATCTAAGGATGTCCCTGTGTCATATAACTAATGAACAATTGATATAGTTCAGAAGATTATATGCGTCTGAGATTGGACTTACGAACACACCTATTCTTCAGGTCTATCAAGCAATCCTAGGGTAGTAGCCATTAATGCCAACTATACTATTCCTTATGTTAGAGCGCCATCTACTGCAAGTCGATGTAATGACTTGCGTAGTAATGGCATTGCGTGGTAACAACGCGGTCGTTGTAACAACCACGTTGTGAAGGTATTGTGGTCAGGGTAGGACTGGCCATGGTGGGCCGGTTTGGGGCCCCTGGGGGCCATTTTTGTTACAGGGCCGCATAGCTGCAAAATCGGCCCAGGGCCGGTTTTGGTTCCCAGTCCGGCCCTGATTGCGGTGTAATGTCCGCGATGTAAAGGTTGTTTCCCGCTGGAAGCAGTACTGGAGACTGGCATTACCAAAACACCCCAACTGATCATCCTAAGCACACCCAACGATGTGGACATCCCAGGGAAGCACTTACTGTCCTGTATGCTGGCTTTTGTTGTAGCCAAACGAGACCATGACAAATTCGGGGTGCGGGGGCATGTCGCGGGAAGGACTTAATCAATGTATGGATGCAGTGACAGTGGTTTATGAAAGTTGGGACTACCCCAGGACATTTGAAAAAGTCTGGGGGAAATAGAGGGGCTATCACAGACTGACGGATAATTCCAACGACCCTCGTGGAGGAGAGATGCCTCCACACTGACATCACCCGCGACATGGGTAAACAGTTGGACCACACCGAGAGAGATGCCAGGGGGGTTTATTATGGTGCTGGAGGCCACTTGCGGGAAGGAAGGGTGGATGGGTACGGGGATATGGGACTATGAATGCGCTTTTGTGCCAGTTGCATGTGTATTGACCATTGTTCTATAAAATCAATATAAATATTTCCAAATAAAAACACTGCTGTAGAAGAGTTAAATCTTAATTGACACCATGGAGTCTAGAAAGCCGTTCCACATTCTGTGAAACAGATCCTTTCTGGTTCTTCAATGGTAACAGATCCTCTGTGGACTCTAGGAGGGAGGGATCTTGTAACCATGAGTAAACATTAGCTTTGTTAAAATCACATTTTTGCTAATGTTAAAGCCCTTAGAACCTACACTTGTAATAGCTTAAAAAGAAGATTGTTTATATTGAGAAGTGTTTGCTGAACATAAAGTGCCATGAGCAGAAGGGGGACAGGGCTACAAGACATAGGTCCCAGTCCTATTAAACTAGCTCCCCGGGTTCATGAGATAGTTTGCAAGGTTGAGTGTGTGATCTGAAATCTGTGTGCAACCTGCACATGACAGGATCCAAACCCACCAGGGCAGCTCCTTGTGAGGTGAGGCAATAACATTCATACTGTAAAAGCCAAAAGACAATTTAGTTTGTGACGTGTGTGCTAGATAAATGAACAAAACGCCTGATGCCTGCTCCCACCTTGGTAAGTCAGCTGAGTGTGACGCGTGCATGCTGAAGAGACCTGTTTGTGAACCGCAGGTGAAAGGCTTGACACCAGCCAGGCATAATTCAGCTTAAAATCCTCCTGAACTGGATAAAATGAGTATTTCTGAGGTGAACACTATCAACCATGGACATGTCACACAGTCAAGTACCACTGAAAGACTGATTGAGGTTGGGGAGGAGTCAGTAATATATCACACAAGCCTGGCTCAGCATCAGAGGTTTGTCACATGTTGGGAAAGGAACTTCCCCTGCATGGCATCCATGCACTCTCCCCTGCCCTGTGTGCCCAACTGTGAGCATATCTGATATCCTGAAGTTCTATTTGGGTAGTGGTGTTATGCTAATCTAAGCATGTGCACAGAGGCCTAGGCACCAAGCATGCAGTCCTTGCTGACAGTGGACCAGTGCCTTTTCCGTGGACTAGCACACAGAGCGGCGGTGGGAGGATCCCCGGGTAAGAGAAATGAATAGTGTGACCAGACCTTTTTCTTTGCATCACTGGGGTTGAGGCCTTCTGGCCCAGCTGTGTAAAGTTACACTTCTATGTGTTTACTCATGCACTTATGCTGCCATCTCGATTGTGTTAGTGTGCGTGCATGTGTTACAAATGCAATGTAATTTGGCATTTGTACCGCGCGACTATCACTCCAAGGAGCATCTTGGCGCCTAAACAGACCAGAGTAGATCTAGAGTCTGGTCCGGCTGCTATCCGTAGTGTGAGCAGGGTCCTCATACTAGTGCACGTGCGCAGGTGTCAGGGAGACTAAAAATCCAGGTCTTTAATGCCTTTCTGAACTCCCATTCCTGTTCCATAGCACGGAGATGTGGGGGGAGTTTGTTCCATGCTTTGGACCCTAGGACTGGCAGAGATGTGCCACCCCTTGAGCTGAGTTTAAAAGTGTACAAAAGTTTACAAATGTATTACATGCATGGTGAATGAGTCAGCCGGATTGTTGGAGGACAGTGCAATTCATTTTGGATATCCCTAGCCTGGACAGCATGAACAGTGATGCTCAAGCAACAGAAGCAGTGAGACTATGGGTGGCAATGGCCATAATATCTAGGGTATTACTATTTGAGCTATCAATGCTCTTTGGACTTGGGATATTGCTGTCTGTGATACCCGAGCTATCGCTGTTCATACTGTCTCTACTCCTGGGGCTTGGGCTACCACTGCCTGTGGTGCCCTGATATTTCTGTCCATGCTGTTGCCATGTGGTCACATTTGGATTGAGTGAAAACACCACCATTTTGCATGTTCACATTTAAGCTTGACATCTTTTCTTGAACACTGAACTTTGACATTTGAAACACATTTCATTGTGTGCCTGTACAGAATGATATTCTCTGAAATAACTTTTGTTTATATTTTTACTTAGTAGGCAAATTACCGAATATCTTGAACATTTTGTTCAAGGGATAAGTTCACTCTAAAAAATATTGTCATTTTTGATTGTCCGGTTGGCGACAGAGCTATCATAATAGAATGAACAATAGCGGCCAGACTGGGACTTCAGCATGGGTGACGTTGATTATATAAGCAGCACCACCTCCTTGTTTAGTTAGAGGAGCATTTCACTGGCATCGAGAGGTCTCCTCATGCTGGAATTCCAGCCCAGCTGATTCCTGTTACCTCTGTGAGGGATGATGCCCAGCTCTCCACCAAGACGGGCACCCTGATAACACCCACAGGTAACGGGGAGTGAGATCACCCTACAGGGATTTGGGAGATTCCCCCACCTTAGACGTACTAGACTAGGTAGTGCTAGGTAGGAATAAAAAAACATCACAGCACGAATATCCAAGCATATATTATCAGTTACAGCACAATGGTTAAACAGCAGTGATAGCTTGAACAGTGATACCCCAGTACCACAGAAGGCGATATCCCAGGCACAACGAGCAGTGATAGCTTGAACAGTTATACCCCAGTACCACAGGCAGTGATATCGCAGGCGCAAAGAGCAGTGATAGCTTGAACAGTGATACCCCAGTACCAAAGGCAGTGATATCTCAGGCACAAAGAGCAGTGATAGCTTGAACAGTGATACCCCAGTACCACAGGCAGTGATATCGCAGGCGCAAAGAGCAGTGATAGCTTGAACAGTGATACCCCAGTACCACAGGCAGTGATATCCCTGGTGCAAAGAGCAGTGATAGCTTCAACAGTAATACCCCAGTACCACAGGAGATGATATCCCAGGCACAAAGAGCAGTGGTAGCTTGAACAGTGATACCCCAGTACCACAGGCAGTGATATCCCAGGCGCAAAGAGCAGTGATAGCTTCAACAGTGATACCCCAGTACCACAGGCAGTGATGCCCAAGGCACAAAGAGCAGTGATAGCTTGAACAGTGATACCCCAGTACCACAGGCAGTGATATCCCAGGCGCAAAGAGCAGTGATAGCTTGAACAGTGATACCCCAGTACCACAGGCAGTGGCATCCCTGGTGCAAAGAGCAGTGATAGCTTCAACAGTGATACCCCAGTACCACAGGCAGTGATATCCCAGGCACAAAGAGCAGTGATAGCTTGAACAGTGATACCCCAGTACCACAGGCAGTGATATCCCAGGCACAAAGAGCAGTGGTAGCTTGAACAGTGATACCCCAGTACCACAGGCAGTGATATCCCAGGCACAAAGAGCAGTGATAGTTTGAACAGTGATACCCCAGTACCACAGGCAGTGATATCCCAGGCACAAAGAGCAGTGGTAGCTTGAACGGTGATACCCCAGTACCACAGGCAGTGATATCTCAGGCACAAAGAGCAGTGATAGTTTGAACAGTGATACCCCAGTACCACAGGCAGTGATATCTCAGGCACAAAGAGCAGTGATAGCTTGAACAGTGATACCCCAGTACCACAGGCAGTGATATCCCAGGCACAAAGAGCAGTGGTAGCTTGAACAGTGATACCCCAGTACCACAGGCAGTGATATCCCAGGCACTAAGAGCCGTGATAGCTTGAACAGTGATACCCCAGTACCACAGGCAGTGATATCCCAGGCACAAAGAGCAGTGATAGCTTGAACAGTGATACCCCAGTACCACAGGCAGTGATATCCCAGGCACAAAGAGCAGTGGTAGCTTGAACAGTGATACCCCAGTACCACAGGCAGTGATATCCCAGGCACAAAGAGCAGTGGTAGCTTGAACAGTGATACCCCAGTACCACAGGCAGTGATATCCCAGGCACTAAGAGCAGTGATAGCTTGAACAGTGATACCCCAGTACCACAGGCAGTGATATCCCAGGCACAAAGAGCAGTGATAGCTTGAACAGTGATACCCCAGTACCACAGGCAGTGATATCCGAGGCGTAAAGAGCAGTGAAAGCTTGAACAGTGATACCCCAGTACCACAGGCAGTGATATCCCAGGCGCAAAGAGCAGTGATAGCTTGAACAGTGATACCTCAGTACCACAGGAGATGATATCCCAGGCACAAAGAGCAGTGATAGCTTGAACAGTGTTGCTGCAGGTACCACAGGCAGTGATATCCCAGGCGCAAAGAGCAGTGAAAGCTTGAACAATGATGCTGCAGGTACCAGAGGCAGTGATATCACAGGCACAAAGAACAGTGATAGCTTGAACAGTGATACCCCAGTACCACAGGCAGTGTTATCCCAGACACAAAGAGCAGTGATAGCTTGAACAGTGATACTCCAGTACCACATGAGATGATATCCCAGGCGCCAAGAGCAGTGATAGCTTGACCAGTGATACCCCAGTACCACAGGCAGTGATGCCCAAGGCACAAAGAGCAGTGAAAGCTTGAACAGTGATACCCCAGTACCACAGGCAGTGATATCCGAGGCGCAAAGAGCAGTGATAGCTTGAACAATGATGCTGCAGGTACCAGAGGCAGTGATATCCCAGACACAAAGAGCAGTGATAGCTTGAACAATGATGCTGCAGGTACCAGAGGCAGTGATATCCCAGACACAATGAGCAGTGGTAGCTTGAACAGTGATACCCCAGTACCACAGGCAGTGATATCCGAGGCGCAAAGAGCAGTGATAGCTTGAACAATGATACCCCAGTACCACAGGCAGTGATATCCCAGGTGCAAAGAGCAGTGATAGCTTGAACAGTGATACTCCAGTACCACAGGCAGTGATATCCCAGGTGCCAAGAGCAGTGATAGCTTGAACAGTGATACCCCAGTACCACAGGCAGTGATATCCCAGGCACAAAGAGCGGTGATAGCTTGAACATTGGATGCCACGCTGGCCAGAATACAGCTCAGAAAGTCACTAATGGAATGACATTGAGAATCACCCTGTCATGACCGCTCTTTTGCCCTGTTGAAAAGGAGGGGAAACGCTGAGCCGCTGCCCAAATCGCGGCTGTTGCCGCCGCTACCGCTAAAGCTGCCATCATTTCCACTGCTGTGGTTGGAGGGAACCACATTTCCCAGAAGCCCTGTGGCGCCGATTGATCGCGTCACCAACTAGCGCCAGGAGGCGCTTATAATCGCCGGAGGCGCCAGGAGGTCACGGGCGGGCCCGTCCGTGCCCGTCAAAGGCCGGAGGAGGCCGGGCCGGGCCGGGCTTACTCTCTTGTTCCACATATGGGAGATCGTCGTGGGAAGGCCAAGTAAGACTCAAAGACCCTTCCCCTATAGTTCTTTTACCCAGCTGTGACAAGGAACTATTAACGCCCCTTATAAGTTTGGTTATATCTCTCTGCTATATTTGGGACTGAGTGCGTTTTTAATTGAACATAATTTGCAATAGCACTCTTGGCTATTATTAACTGTAATATTGCGCTTTATTATCATTATTGACACAGGTTCTATTAATACAGGTCTAGTACATTTGATTGGTTCAAGAATAAAAAAAGATGGGGAAAAGGAAGTTGAACAAGTCGACCTCTGGACAATCCACCTTAGAGCTGAAATCGGACAGTAAGTCTTTAATGAAATATTTAACCGAGGCAGTGGGAGCAATCAAAAAGCAAATATCTAGCGTTGAAGATGCCCTGATAAAGGACAAGGAGGCCTTAAAATCTGTGGAATGCAGTAGGGCGTCAAGCCCCGTAGGGGATTTGTCTCCGGAGTTGCTTAGATCCCCTAAAAAACCACTGGATGTAAATAATGGTTGTATCCTTGTGGGTGGAGACGATATCTCGTCAGATGACCCGGATGTGTTGTCGCTTCCACCTTCAAAGAAAGCCTGCACTAAGTCCAAGAAAGTTTCGCCTATAAGTCTCCCACCCTTGGTTCACATCCCACCTGTAAAAACCCCAACATCTGTAATAGACCGAATGAGAAAAAACAGTTACAGGGGGTAACAAGGCAAATAAAAAGGTAAATCAGGCAAAAAACAATAATAGTGGTAAAAGTAATCCTAAAGGTCAAGGAACCAATAACACTGCTATTGCAATTGAGAGCCTTTTTGCGGTTCTTAATATTAGAATGAGGGCTGTCATAGATCCTATAGAGAACAGGCTAACTCAGATTGAGTTAAATCAACTGATTATTTTGAGCAAAGTGAGTGAATTAGCCTCTAGAGCCCCTAGGCCAAATGGGATGAAGGACGATATAATAACTAGCAAGAACACTATGCAAACCGCACCCCAAGGAATTATTGACCATAGTAATGTACCACATCTAAGAAGGGAGGGTATCCCCCTAAGGAATGGTGGGCATTGTAATCAGGAAGAAGTGGGGGGCTTAGGAAGTATCCAAACCTGAGCAGGATCGACTAAATATAGTGCCCACAGAGAATCTAATACCCTAAATCTCCCGCCCGCCGCGGTCCCCTACACCATCGTCTTAGCAAATGTCCCAGCGATAAAGGAGCATGACAAAGAATCATGGGTCATGTTACGGAATAAGTCCATTTATCATTTGGGCAATAAGAGCGGCCTAACAAAGGAGATGTTTGAGGCATTCAAGATGGTGAGACGAGTCTCCTGGGTGGGTATGTGCAGAAAGACGCTGAGGGGGGACTGTGTAGTCTTAACCCTGGGTTCTCCCGCTTTGGTTCGTGAAATTTGGAACCGTTCTAGATCAAATGTATTGAATAAGGAACAAATAAATGTCCTCCCCTTAGGCTTCTTTTATCGGCTTTGTATGGCCGAAAGGCAAAACTCGTATCTGGGTAACCAACATCTGGAGAACCATCACTATGTAAATAATCAGATATATAATGTACCAGTTAAAAACAGGTTTGAATCGTTGCAGTTTGTGGAGGATGTGGATTGACATAATGGTCATTATTATGGAAAGTGTAGTTGTAAGTCAGGAGGGAATACAATCAACAATCAGTGCAAAGGTAATGACCCATACGAGGTCCAGAGTAAGGCTATTGTCTCATGTTTACGGAAACTAGCTCCCTCTAAGACTCAGCTCCATATAAACCAGCAAAGAACCAATAGAGAAAATGACCCTCTGTATGCTACTAACCCAATCATAATCCTGGGTGAATCCAATACTAATGGAGCAGGGTTTTCTTCGAACATGCTCACTACAGATAGGATATCAGTTGATAGCCCAAATTGGGCAGAAACGAAGAGGGAACATGTAGGTAAAAAATCCGATATGGCTTTCGCCCCTATATTAAATCATGGAGCGATAAAAATGTTATCATGGAATATTTGTGGCATTAAGTCTAAAATTACAAATAGTGTTTGGGGAGATTTTGTCCGAAAACATGACATTTTATGTCTGCAAGAGACATGGTTATTATCTGAGCAACATCTGGATGGGTATAAAACATTTCATGTACCTGCATTACAGTCCACTTATGGGAGAAATAAGGGGGGTATATGTGTTTATGTATCGAACATGATGATGGTACAGAGTATTAAAATAACAAAGAGTACCCCCCACTGCCAAATGGTCTCTATTAATCTGTCATCACATACGAAGCGGTTAATTGTTAACTTTTACAATAATATGGATAAAGAAAAGTACATGATTGTGCTAACAAACCTTAGCGAGGATTTAACTGACCAAGCGACCAGTAATGGAAAGGATGTAATTGTGGTATGGGGAGGGGATTTTAACATAAGCACCAGCAACTTAAATGTGTGTGGCTCGGGAAAAAATTGTAAGGATGAAATGGGTCCTACTAAACACTGTTTGTACACACGGATAGGGGGGAGAAACTCAATGAAGTTATGGCAACGTGATTTTGAGTTTGTAAATACAATGTGTTCCCCAATTGCCAATTTTGGCCCAACTTATATTGGACGGGGATTTTAGAACCGTGATTGATTTTATCATCATGCCAGCACGTTATGCCAGTATGGTGAAAAAAGTTATAATTCACCCGATTGGATTAAGCGACCATTTGCCCCTTTGTGTGGACATACTTGTATATGGATATAATACCAGGTCTACGATAGAACGTTTGGCATGGGTTCAAGACTTAGCATTGTCCCGCCAGAATGTTTTTCAATAAGATGGGGGGAAACAAATCCTGTACCTACTAACAAAAATATAGTCACCAAGGCCCTAATACCTATCATGATGTGTTTAAACGAAGATACTCCTAATGTTGATGTATTAAAAGCCTTTATGCAGATTACACAAACCTTCCAAAAGATTATGACTACCCCTAGAAACAAGAAGCAAATGAAGGGGAATGGGTGGTTTGATAGCCAGTGTACTAAGACATATACACTTCTTAAGGCTGTTAAGTACATTAACCAGGGATGGGGACGAAGTTAGAGCCTGTAGGATGGCTTATAATTTGGCAAGAAAAAATCGAAAAAAGGAAATTAAGGAGCAGGCGTGGGTTAACTTGTATCAGGCCGCCCAGTGCAGAGATTCTTGCTTATTTTGGCAGGCTGTGAATGCCCCTTTTCTGGTAAACAAATAAAGGGTAAGGCTGGAAATTGCTATTGATGAGAACAACTGGATCGAATTTTTTTCAAAAGTCTATAGGAAGGAGAAGATTGGTGAAGTAACTCTCTCTGGGAATGAAGAGGTGGAAGGAAGCAATATAGCGCAATCAGCAATAGCAATTGAGATTACACAGGGGGAAGTATCACTGGCAATCAACCAAAGTACGGGTAATAAGGCTCCAGGCCCCGATGGGATCCCAATTAATCTATTTAATACTACTATTGATCTTTGGGCTCCACTCTTGACGCGATTGTTGGAGGCTTGCTGTTCGGAAGGATTTATAAAATCATGGTCTGAATCAATAATCGTTCCCATTTATAAAAAAGGGGACCGTGAAAACCCATCCAGCTATAGGCCAATTTCACTTCTGGACTCGCTAATGAAAGTGATAGCTTGAACAGTGATACCCCAGTACCGCAGGAGGCGATATCCCAGGCACAAAGAGCAGTGATAGCTTGAACAGTGATACCCCAGTACCACAGGCAGTGATGTCCCAGGCGCAAAGAGCGGTGGTAGCTTGAACAGTGATACCCCAGTACCACAGGCAGTGATGTCCAAGGCGCAAAGAGCAGTGATAGCTTGAACAGTGACACTCCAGTACCACAGGCAGTGATGTCCTAGGCGCAAATAGCAGTGATAGCTTGAACAGTGATACCCCAGTACCACAGGCAGTGATGTCCTAGGCGCAAATAGCAGTGATAGCTTGAACAGTGATGCTGCAGTTACTACAGGTTGTGATATCCCTGGTGCAAAGGGCAGTGATATGTAGTGAAATAAAACAGATCCAGTTCAATGTAGATTAGTCAAGTAGGTTTCTTTAGGATAGATGTTACAATGTAGAGAAGCCCCACCAGGAGCAGCCTTCCTGCTGCTCAGCCCATCCACCAACTGCCTCTCTCACTCACCAACATCCCATCAACACAGCCACACTGGCTGAGCAGCAGTTATAACACATCTCCTTTCTCTAAAAGTACAAAGATAACGTTGCTACTACAACATGTACGACTCACACGTCAAGGTAAGGAACGAACGGGCGGTACATGTTGACAAAATTAATACAAAGATGGTAAAAGACTGCATCCAACTATGAATAACATTTGATGTAAAGATGGTAAATGACAACAAGAGAATGCAATGTAATACATGTAAAGAAGGAGGAAAAACATGAATGCAAAGATGACAATAAATAACGCAGGAAAAGAATAAAACACACCACGCAATCCACCACTTCTCTAACCACATATGCACTACAACACTCACCTCTTCTCCCTTTTCACCATGCAAAAAAAACAAACCACACGCACTACTGCACCCTACACAACTACCAAACCCCTATGCCGCTCACATACTAGCTGGCCAGGCTAACACACAAGTGATAAATAGGGAACCAATCAGGAGGCGCAGTAGAAACCGTCCCAAACAAGTATGTGTGGGACACCACCCCCCAAGAACTATGTGGCATCTAACTGCCCTTCACCCTTACCCGTTGTAAGGGGGGAAAGTGCGGAAAACGGTCCACACGAACCAAGAAAAGAACAACATAGCTCAACATCGAATCTTGTAATAAAAAGTAAACAGCACACACTGGTGAAAAAACACTCACACCGCAAAACCACGGCTCACTCTCTGCCCTTCACCCTAACCCTGTAGGCTGGGTGGAAACAGTCTAAAATCTCCTGTACTGTGGCTTTACACTGCCACACAACACAAACAAAAACAGTTTGGCATTTCCACTGCCCTTCACCCTTACCCTAAGTAAGGGTGGTAAATGTGGAACAACACACCACACCAAACACGAACAAAAATTGGCTTTACTCACAGTTCAAGATTCGGCTTCAAACATCCTATCTGCCCTTCACCCTTTCCCGTAGGACAAGTGACAAAAACTTCAAAAATGCACTTCACCCAAACCCGAAGTGAGAGTGGAAAGTGTAGTAAAAAGCTAAAAATAACCTTACTCACATTTCAAAAATTAGGCTCCTTCTCTGCCCTTAACAATAGCAACAAACGAAATAAGAAAGAACGTATGAACAACACCAACCACGACTGCAGCACTCATACAGCACAAAAAACAAAAAAAACCTCTCCAAACACAAACACTGATGTGCCAGTGAAAAACGTGTTTTGCACACATACAATACAATTTCTGGGAGACAAAATATAGACAGTATTACCCCAGTACCACAGGCGGTGATATCCCCGGCACACAGAGCAGTGATAGCTTGAACAGTGATGCTGCAGGTACCAGAGGCAGTGACACCCCAAGCACAAAAAGGTGACAGCACAAAAAGGGATACTTAAGGTACCAGTAACAATGATAGGCATTGGGAGCAGTGAAAGTACAGCCTGGGATACCCTTGGTACCGCAGGCAGAGATACCCTAATGACGAGGAGCCATGATGGGATGAACAGTGATATCAGAGTACCACAGACAGTCTATTCCAAGCACCGGGGGAAATGAGGAAAGTCACTTATTTGTAATCATAGTTCTGCATCATAGGAATCGTTATTGAAGTAATGAATGTAGAATATTCCTGCCTGTGTGAGGGGATCCCAGAACACTTCACATCGGTCAGTGACCTCAATGATCAGTACTCTGCAACTATGTCGAACATTCTGGATGACCTAGCCCCGCTTAAACTAAAAAGAACTCAAGTCAAAGATAGAAACCCATGGTACACTGGTTCCCTCAACAATGAGAGGAGATCCCTCCGACAAGCCGAAAGAATCTGGAGACAGGACCCCTCGGCTGCTCACCCAAAACTCCTCCGCCAGGCCAGAAATACAAGTACATCCTCAACTCACTCACCGCCGGTGTCTGAGTAGTGTGCGACCCCACCACCATTTGTAACTTTAAAGCTCCCGTGAGCAGTGGGCTGACGAGCCTGGGATCCCGCACCTACGCGCCTGAGTGGTACTATACCTGGCAGATATTGGCAGCCATCGGCAACCCCAGTACACGGCCTATCCCTGCTGACGAGGGGTGATACCCCAAACCACGTGTCCAGGGATGGCGAAGACAGCGAAGATAGCAGAAGATCGAAAGATGATGCATCGCGAACACTTTACTACATTGACCAGAGTCCTTAGGGGCGACACCGCCGGTGTGTGAGTAGTGTGCGACCCCACCCCCATTTGTAAATCAAAAAAAGAGTTCTTCAGAGCGGAACTAGGAAATGCCCAGAACAGACCACGCAAACTCTTCGAGCTGGTCAAACACCAATCAAACAAATTTGCCAAAACATCGAAAGAAAACCCCAAGTCTCTCATCTCATCCAAGGAATTCTCCTAGTTTTTCGCAAACAAAATCAAAACCTTAGGTAACGAACTTAGTTCTGCCTCACTCTCTCTACCGACCCCTGACCTCCTGCCTCCTCCCCCCCTGCCTCCACAGTCCTCACCTAAGAATCAAGCACACTGGACTGACTTCTCACTCTATGACGAAAACTCTGTTGCCAAAATCCTTTTCACCTCAGACCCGAACAACCATTTCAACGACCCGCTCCCTTCAAACTGTCTTGCGACCTCCGCCCAAGCCATTATTCCTAACTGGACTGCGATAATTAAAGCCTCTCTCCGGCAGGGATCAATCCCTGACTCTCTGAAAGCGGGCCAAGTCCTTCCTATTCTGAAAAAGCCGTCAATGGATCCAGCCTCCCCAGACAATTTCAGACCGATTTCCAACATTCCTCTCTTAGCTAAAGTGCTGGAGAAGTGTGTGCAGCTGCAGCTAAGTCACCACATGAACAACTTCCACCTACTCGATGACTGCCAATCTGGTTTCCGACCTGGACACAGCACTGAAACCACCATGCTACACATCGTCGATGATGCCCAACAACCCTTGACCAAGACAAAACCTGTCTCCTAATCCTCCTTGATCTATCCTCTGCCTTCGACACGGTCAAGCACCCGAAGCTACTTGAGCGCCTCAAACTTAGGATGGAATTAGATGGCCCTGTCCTTGACTGGTTTAGATCCTTCCTCCGAAACCGATCTCAAAGATTCCTAATCAACGGTAACCTGTCCGCTCCCTCCTTGGTCGCGGTTGGAGTCCCTCAAGGATCAACGTTGTCCCCCACCCTTTTCAACCTTTCTTTAGAACCCCTTGCCGAAGTCCTTCGCACCACAAATATCTCCTACCATATGTACGCCGACGACACTCAGATCTACATCAAAATTCATCTCTCGAGGAGATTCTCTCTCTGAATGTGGCCCTGAAGCTGACCGTCCAATGGCTCTCCTCACACCAACTCAAACTCAATGCAAAGAAAACCGAGTTCCTTCTAATTTCCCCGCCTAAAACCAACACGGAGATCAAGACATCACAGCCTGAAACTGTCTCCCGACCATTGTGGACTTGGCCAAATCTCTGGGAATAACCTTGGATTACAATTTAAACATGTGAGACCACATCAGCTCAATGGCCAAATCTGCCAGATTCCACCTGAGCTACCTATGGAAACTGAAACCCTTTCTTGATGCTCCAGACCTAAAACTTGCAGTCCAAGCACTAGTCATGTCTAGACTGGAATATGGCTGTTCCACCCTCTCTGGTTTACCCAAGATCTCCCTAGCACCCTTAAAAGCCTGCCTCAATGCAGCTGCCAGACTACTTAACGGCAGAAGAAAATTTGATCACATCACTCCTCATCTGAAAGCTCTGAACTGGCTTCCTCTCGAGGCCAGAATACAACACAAGCTGGCATGCATCACGCACAAAGTCCTACACTCAAACTCCCCTGCGTATCTTGCACAGAAACTTGTGATATCCAGAGGACGAAGAAACTCACGATTGACCAGTGCCCTCCTACTCCAGCCTGCACCTTTTGGGAAAAAAGAAACTATAATCGGGTGTTCGCTGGGGCTGCACCAAGAATATGGAACTCCTTCCCACCCGCCATCAGAAGAATCCCATCTCTGGCACGCTTCAAAAAGGAGGCTAAATCCTTCCTCATGAGTAAATTCCTCAGCTAAAACCCGTTCCACAACCACCACAGAGACTATTGCCTTCCACCTTCGACCTCGCCCCACCAAGAAACCGGGGGCCTGTCTTCAGCAACTGTAATATTGACTATTCTTGTATACTCCCATCCCTCTTGTATTCAACACCCCCTCCCTAATTTACAGTATACTCTTGTGATACCATGCCTCTTGTATGGCTTTGACTCTGTAAAGCGCTCTGATACCCTAACGGGTCAAGTTTGCGCTCTATAAATCACTAAAATAAATAAATAAAATAAATAAATAAATCCATACAAACGGTGTACAAGTAATAGTTGTGAGCTCTGGCATTATCTCTAAATGCTGTAATATCATCAACAGCCTATGCAGATTATTTTTTCCATATTCTTTATTTTCACCTGATAAAACAAGGCATCACCATTCCTCATGCCCTTAAACAAAGGAGCAATAAGGTCAAAAGGATAACGTGGAACAAAAGTAAAGGTAGCCTGAAAAGTGTAATGTAAAGAAAAGCTGGAAGCAAAATGCACAGTCCTTTTAAGATTCAATCAGCTTTCGTATCCCAGAATGGACTGTACTGGCAATGGGTCGAAGAACGGAGACCCACCATTTGTTAGCGAATAGAGACTAGGGACGATGGAGGGTAGTTCATGATATAAAATAAAGATTTCTATAATGAACAACTATGATTTCAAGTAACTAACTTACCCTTCTGATTTTCTTGATCTTCGTGGATAGTCATGAATGTAAAATACATTAGATAACTCATCTCCAAGTGAAAAAAGTGGTCTCTTTGCATAAATGGTACAGGGTAAGAACTTATTCTAAAAGATTTCTAGGGCAGCTTAAACAACTAATGGGCTATTCTAGTATCTGATTTTAGATGAAAAAAAGTTTTTGGAAAGTGTGGCTAGACTTCCATGTTGCTGCCTGTGCCAAATGGTTTTGCTCATTTCATCTCCCAGGATGTATCGCTTTCGGCTACTGTGTTTTTGGACTTTTACTTTGAGTGAGTCCCACGACCTGAGTCTCACTTATAGAAACTTTACAGTAATTAGACTGAGCTTGATCGCCACCAATGTCTGCTTTATAAAATAAGGCCAATTTTGTCAGCTAGGGTAAGAGGCTTGGGCTGGTTAGGGTTAAACATGTGGGCACGTGTGTATGCATGTGTGCAGACTGTGCATTTGAGACTACCATCTTGCACCACCTGGTATCTGCATACGGTTAGCCTGTCACAGAAGGGACTCTTTAGGGATTAGTACCGGCCTAGGGTAGGTCTTATAATGTGAGTGGGAATTCATAGTGTAGGTGTGTTGTGCTTACGAACGGTTTATGTTGCTTACATTGTGTAGACATTATAAGCAAGATCTGCCCTAAAGAACAGTTTTGTACTACTTATACCAACAGGGTCCAGCGAAGTATTATTATTATTATTAAGGGAAATTTATAAAGCGCCTGGTTACGCACAGATGTCGTGTCCCCGCGCTGTGGCGAGTGGGGTCAGCAGAGTCGTGCCGCAAGGTCAGCTCGGCTTACTGTGTGTAAAGGTGGGTTTTTAATTTCTTCCTGAAGCCGAGTTCAGATGGCTCCAGGCGAAGGTCCAGTGGCAAGGCATTCCAGCTTTTCGCGGCCAGGTATCTAAAAGACCTACCTCCCATGCGTGCCTTTTTTATCCTGGGGACCTTTAGTAGCCCTACACAGGAGGATCGCAGAGCATGCGCTGGCGCGTACCGGGTGATCAAACCCTGAAGGGGAGCTGGTGCCTTACCACCCAAGATGCGGTGGCATGTGCAAAGGGTCTCAAATTCGACCCTGCTCCTTACTGGAAGCCAGTGAGGGCCTGAAGGGCTGCCTTGGATGCTGATCCCTTGGGGAATTTCAGAATTAGGTGAGCCGCTGCATTCTGCAGCACTTGGAGGCAGTTTATCACCTTACTGGTGGCTCCCAGATACAGCAGATTGCCATAATCCAGGCGCGATGTGACGAGGGCATGCACCAGCGTCCTGCGGGCTGACGTGGGGAGAAGATCTAATACCTTCAGCAGGCTTTTTAGGACGCTGAAGCAGACCCCCACCACACGGCCTATCTGAGGTCCAAAAGACAGGTCTGCGTCAAGCCACACTCCCAGGTTCCTGGCTTCTTGACAGGGTATAGGGACCTCCCCTAGACATGATGGCCACCATGCCGATGACCAGACAGATGGGCTCCCCCCCACCACGAGCACCTCAGTCTTGCTGCCATTTAGCTTAAGACAATTGGTGGACATCCAGGTAGCCAGTTCCTGCATGCAGGCCCTGAATCTGTCCACCGCAAGACCGGGCGCGCGCGACAGGGAGATGACCAACTGCGTGTCATCGGCATAGGACACTATGTGCAAACCATGGCTTTCAGTGATGGGTGCCACCGGGGAGACATAGAGATTAAATAGGGTTGGACTCAGGGACGAGCCCTGAGGCACGCCCTGGCCCAGACCAATCTCCCTAGAGTAACAATCTCCCTGGCGAACCTGAAAGCCTCTCCCTGTCAGGAAGGACTGGATCCATTCAAGTGCAGCTCCTGATATCCCACCACCATTCAGACACTGTAGCAAGGTGGTGGGAGCTACAGTGTCGAATGCTGCACTTAGGTCCAGTAGGATGAGAGCCATAGTCTGGCCCTCATCCACCCCCTGACGTAAGGTCTCCACTGCCATCAGAAGCGCTGATTCAGTCGAGTGGCGGGGATGGAAACCAAACTGGGTCTCGTGCAGGAGGGCAGCCTCTTCCACGAAATCCATCAGTTGTGTGTTTACCGTTTTCTCCGCCACTTTAGCCAGGTAGGGTAAGAGGGAGATTGGCCGGAGGTTCTCCAATTTTTCGAAGCTGATGTTAGGCTTCTTTTGAAGAGGTAGCACCACCGCCTGTTTCCAATCTCTGGGCACAGTCTTGGTCCTGAAGGAAACATCCAAAAGATGTCTGATGTACGGTTCCAGCACTGGCAAGCTGTCGGCTAGCCGTTTAGGCGTGTTGGGGTCCCGCGAGGAGCCTGACTTAACAGACCTACAGATCTTCAAGAGAGTCTCCAGGGATGGGGTGACAAAGTTGGTCAAGATGTGTCTATCCCCCCACTCCCTCGGGGTTTCCACAAACTCCGACCCTACGGTAGGATGGCTAGGGAAGGCCGAGTAAATTTTCGCTACTTTTTCGGCAAAGAAGTCCGCAATCCTATTACAGGATTCTACTGAACAATCATCTGGGGCAATGGAGGGCATCCCGTCCGAAAGAGTTTTATATAGCAAAAACAGTTCCTTCGTGGAGTTCCCAGCTTCCATAATCCTAGTGGCATAGTGTGCCGCCTTGGACTTCCTAATTAGTCCGTGATAGGCGCGCCTCTCAATTAGATAAATCACCTTGGCATCCGTGGCGAAAGCCCCTCGCCACTGCCTTTCAGCCCACTTCAGTGCTGCTTTAGCAACTCGAAGCTCATCACTATACCACGGGGCTGTTTTTTGAGTGCGACCACCCAATTTTGCAAGGGAGAGTGGGGCCGTGCAGTCAAGTGCCTCGGTGATGCGTTTACAGAGGTTGGTATTAGCTGTATCCGCATCATCCCCCCCAGGGCTCCCCCCTCTAGTAAGTGCCGCACTGAACTTAGCCTGGGAGAAGGTGGCCCATCTCCGCCTAGGGTGGTACAGTGGTGCTGGCTCCGGTAATCTAACCCCCGGGATGCGTATGGAAAAAGGTACCAGGTGATGATCCGACCAGGGAATGGGAATGGGAGTCAGGGCGTCTACTTCCCCCCAGTTGACGAATATGGGGTCTAGCAAGTGGCCCAGCTGGTGAGTGGGGCCACTTACTATCTGATTCAACTGAAATGCCCCCAACGCCTGGCGGAAGACCATGGCTGCTTTGTCCGTGGGGTCATCCAGGTGCATGTTGAGGTCCCCCAGTACCAAGAACTTGTCCCTGCGCAGCGCAGCCTCAATAATGCCTTCTACCAGGCTCTCCCCAAACCTGGCCATGGGGCCAGGGGGTCTGTAGATCAAAAGACCCTTCATCGTGTAGCCGTCTTTTACCTTAATGGTAAAGCTACCCGCCTCGCTGTCCAGGACGGGGGAGTAGTCTAAGTGGCACCGTAGGCGTTGCTTGGCTACAATAGCAATGCCCCCTCCTCTTCCGATAGGTCTGTCCTGCCTAAGCATTGTGTAGCCTTCTGGTAACGCCTCCAGAGCATCAGAGGTAGAGCACTCGTCTAACCAGGTCTCTGTGAGAAACACAAGATCCCACTGCTTCTCAGTGAGTAGATCGTAAAGATCCAGCTTGTGTTTCCGCAGGGAGCGTACATTTAGCAGACCGCAGGCCAGGTTGTGGTGCTTACAGCCCACATCCCTGTCCAAGTTGTAGGAAAAGTGGCAGTACTCGCAGCCCGTATTCTCCTCCACTCTCATACTGTGTAAACATGGGCTGGAGGTGGTACTGCGGAGAGCGATCAGCTCCCTTCTGCTCCACTGTAAGTGCCCCCCCATAGGGTATAAGGTCCGGCCCTGGCCCGCGTGCGATCGCGGACGGGCGCAGACGGGCTTGACTTAAGCGCGACTTTATCGCGCCCGCTGCGCTCATCCGCTGCGCTGCCGGAAAGGCCTCCGCCTTTTATGCCCCACAGCGTGAGTGCCTCAGGAGCACTAGACCGCTAACCGCCCCGCGCACCGGAAGTGGCAGTCTCGACCTTCCTCGCCCTCCGTGCAACGGTGCTAGTCACCGCGTCGGACCGGGGCGGAAAGGAGGGAAAAAGAGATCAGCCCCCGGCGTCAGGTTCAGTCAGGTAAGCCAGCAAGTCTTAGCACAGTAAGTTAAAAGGGAAGCCACAGTCGCTATCCTGTAGTAGCCCCTGTGCAAATAAGCAGTTACAGCAGCAGAGATTTAAGCAGCACAATAGATTTAAAAGGGAAGCCTGAGTCGCTATCCCGTAAAAGCCTCTGTGCAAATATGCAATTTCAGCAGCAAAATTAAAACACGTTTAAAAATGCACCAGCGCCGAGCACAGTGGCTGTAGACACTGCCACTGCCTACTCACCACCACGCGACCCGGCTCCTTCAGTGCCTTTTATGCCCCACAGCGTGAGCGCCTCAGGAGCACTAGACTGCTAACCGCCCCCCCCCCCCGCGCACCGGAAGTGGCAGTCTCGACCTTCCTCGCCCTCCGCGCAACGGTGCTAGTCACCGTGTCGGACCGGGGCGGGAAGGAGGGAAAAGAGATCAGCCCCCGGCGTCGGGTTCAGTCAGGTAAGCCAGCAAGTCTTAGCACAGTAAGTTAAAAGGGAAGCCACAGTCGCTATCCTGTAGTAGCCCCTGTGCAAATAAGCAGTTACAGCAGCAGAGATTTAAGCAGCACAATAGATTTAAAAGGGAAGCCTGAGTCGCTATCCCGTAAAAGCCCCTGTGCAAATATGCAATTTCAGCAGCAAAATTAAAACACGTTTAAAAATGCACCAGCGCCGAGCACAGTGGCTGTAGACACTGCCACTGCCTACTCACCACCCAGTATCAATCTGGGGATAAGGATAAGTTACTTACCTGTAATCCTAGTTCTCTTCCAGGGGTATCCTCATCAAAGTCATAAGCACTGAATATTCCCGCCCATGTGCGGGACCCCGGAAACAATATAAAAATATATATGGATAAACATATATATCTAGCCCCACATATATGTATGTACATATATTATTTTTTCTCATACCAATGCAGCCCCAAACTGAGGCTAAACAATGTAATCACTCATACATGTACTGAGATTAGCAAGGAAATAAAAAACACATTAGGTCCAATAGCCCTTGAACTTTGTGTTTTAATGAGTAAAAACACTCATAAATCCTGATTGCTAATAAATAGACATTGTTAGCCACAGGCTGCATTGAAAGGCAATAACATAGAAAATGAAAGCATTTTCAACAAAAACTGCCACTGTGCCTTTAAGGCAGCCATGACCCCAGGCTTCCCATCATGCCTCAGGGGTGACAGTTAGGTCAGTTGTTCTTTGCATAACCCTGAATTCAGGGCTTAACCATAAGTCATAGAGCACCAATCTCATTTACCTGGGGAGGCGGGTGGGTTGCTTATGACTTTGATGAGGATACCCCTGGAAGAGAACTAGGATTACAGGTAAGTAATGTATCCTTCTTGTTGGACCCGGCCTCGTGGCGTGGTTCGCCTCTGTCCCTTCACCCCCTGTGAGCGTAGCCTGCACCCCGAGCCTGGTCGTCCCCCTCCAAGTAAACCTAGCTCCCCCGAGAACCTCGACCAGGCCTACCTTCCCCGCTCCACTCCCGGCTCCGAGCGCCTAACCTTGCATGCCCCACAAGGCCCGGACGCCATCTTCCCTTCCCGACATCCCTGTCTCCCTGGGCCTAGCGTGACCCCGGCCCCAGCGAACCCCAGACTCCCAAGGCGCGCCAGTCCCAACTGGGGGGTAAAGCGCTCCCCGGGTGTGATAAACCAGGCAGTTCAATGGCACCTCCGGCCTCCCCTGAGAGACTGGTATCTGTCACACCCTTGGCCCTCCCCTGTGGGCCAGTTTCGATCGCATCTGCGGCCTCCCGGAGTGCTGGCTCCAGACCTGCTGGGCGTCTGGGAATTCCCGGACCCCTCTTTTCAAAGGATCAAAGACCCCACCGCCGGACCTCGCCAACGACCAGCCCCCAGGGCTTGAGACTTCCGCCTGCGAGGGTCCAGACATCAAAGGGCCCCTGGACTATATCTGGGCTCGCCCGACAACTAGCGGGCAGTTGTATCTTGGACCTGAAGCCTGCTTATCTGATCGCGGCTGACCCTAAGAAGACTCATCCCGAACCCCAGAGCCCTGCTGACGCTGTCGCGGCTCGAGCTGAACTGTAACCATCGGAGCCCTGCTGACGCTGTCGCGGCTCGAGCTGAACTGTAACCATCGGAGCCCTGCTGACGCTGTCGCGGCTCAAAGCTGAATCGTAACCATCGGAGCCCTGCTGACGCTGTCGCGGCTCAAGCTGAACTGTAACCCTCGGAGCCCTGCTGACGCTGTCGCGGCTCGAGCTTGAACCTGCAACCATCTGAGCCCTGCTGACGCTGTCGCGGCTCCTCACGAACTCCTCCAGATTGAGCCCTGCTGACGTCGTCGCGGCTCGAGGAGTACTCTGGTCCGGCTGGACCATTGAGACCACCATCACGACCGAGCCGTCTCGACAGAGGTGAAGCAGTCGGTACAACCATCATCCCGTACCCCCCGGCTCGAGGATTGAGAGCCGTGCGCAGGGTACGCCTCGTACTGACCCAGAGACTTAAGACTGTCCCGCTTCCCCCTTCCCGAATCCTCAAAGACTTTGTGGTCCCTCGACCACTGTGTACATAAGAGTGCTTTCTTCGTTTTACTGCTTATATAAAGAACTTGTTACTAGAATCTCCCGGTGTGGTGTCTGTTCGTAGTGTGGTGAGAGCTCAGTGTGTACGATCCTAGACTCGACGTCCTCCCCGGTGAGGACCTCACGATAAGACTCGGCAAGTTCTGTGGGAGAGGTGGGTCTTGGGGTGACCGGGTGAGCTTAACCTGGCACTCTGAGATCGCCCCTTCTAACACTTCTCTTCCAGGGGATCCTCATCAATAGTCATAAGCACTGAATAGAATAGCAAGCCGATCAACCACCTGCAGGTAAATGAGAAGTACATGACCCACCAAAAACCAATCATAACAGCCAAGAACTCAGCTGTTAAACAGGTTCCGCAAGGAGGCCTGGCCTACCTGGGTATTGGCTCTAGTGTCAGAATCAAGACAGTAATGTCGAGTAAATGTATGGACGGACCTCCAGGTCGCCGCCTTACAGATCTCAGACAGGGGCACATTATGGAGAAAAGCAGCAGTCGCAGCTCTACCCCTGGTGGAATGCGCCTTGGGAGAAAACCCGAGAGTCTTCTGCGCCAACTGGTAAGCAAGCTTGATAGACGAAACGATCCATCTCGAAATATAATGTTTCGAGGCTGCATGACCTGTTCTGATCGATCCATAGTTAACAAATAGTTGATCAGACTGACGTATAGACTTGGACCTATCCAGATAGAATTTTAAAACCCTTTTCAGGTCCAAAGAATGCAAAGCCCTCTAAGCTGGAGTAGAGGGATTGGGAAAGAAAGTGGGCAGAGAAATGGTCTGATTGACATGGAAATCTGACACCACTTTAGGAAGAAAAGACGGATGTGTCCTTAGTACCACTCTATTCAAATGAAACACAGTATAGGGTTCCTTTGAACAGAGAGCTTGGATCTCGCTCCCCTACGAGCTGACGTGATTGCCACCAAAAAAGCAGCTTTCCAGGAAAGGTGCTGCAAAGTAGCTTTATGAATGGGTTCGAAAGGAGGACCCATTAGCTTTGATAGCACCAGGTTCAGCTCCCAGGGAGGAGAAGGAGGACGCACTGGAGGGTACACTTTTTTCAACCCTTGCAGGAAGTCCTTTACAGCTGGCAACTGGAAAAAAGAAGGTTGTGAAGGCGACCGTCTATAAGCTGTTATAGCAGCTAAATGCACCTTAATAGAATTAAACTTTAAACCTGCCTTAGCCAGATATAATAAATAGGGAAGAACTGCTCCTTCCTGACTTTTAACAGGATTATGACCATTCTGCATACACCACATATAGAAGCGCTTCCATTTGCATGCATAAGAATGTCTTGTGGAAGGACGTCTCGCCTCTTTTAGGATGGACATGCAGTCCTGCGGCAGTCCTAGATGGCCGTATTGTACAACCTCAGGAGCCATGCTGCCAAGCTCAGTGACAGAAGGTTGGGATGATGAATCCTTCCGTTCATCTTGGATAACAGGTCCGGCCTGCATGGTAGCCTCTTCTGAGGAGTCACTGACAGGTGAAGCAGGTCCATGTACCACCATTGCCTCGGCCAGTCGGGGGCAACGAGTATCATCATTGTGCACGAGTGTATCAACTTGCTCACCACCTTCGGTATCAGCAGAAGGGGTGGAAAGGCGTACACAAATTCCCCTGACCAGTCTATCAAAAGGGCATTCCCTTTCGATCCTGGCCGGTAAAACTTTGAGGCGAAGTCTCGGCATTTGGTGTTTTCGTCGTCCGTGAACAGGTCTATGGTGGGACGACCCCAAGACTGGAAGATGTCTTCTACCACTGCGTCGCTGAGAACCCAGTCTTCCCTGTCTTCGAAATGCGGCTTAGTGCGTCCGCTCTCACATTTTGCTCTCCTGGGAGGTGGACTGCTGTGACGGACAACTTGCGAGCCAGAAGCCAATGCCAGATGCGTTGGGCTTCCAATGAAAGAGTCCTTGAGCGTGTTCCCCCCTGCTTGTTCAAGTAGTACATTGTGGTGGTGGTGTCCGTCTGTACCAATACTGAAGCTTCTTGAAGCGAGGGAAGGAACGCTTTGAGGGCTAGGTGGACTGCTCTCAACTCCAACATGTTGATGTGGTAGGTACTTTCTTTGGAAGACCACAGACCCTGCACTTGGAGCTGACCCATGTGCGCTCCCCAGCCTTGCAGAGAGGCATCTGTGCTCAATGTCTGTGCAGGAGGAGGCTGATGGAACAAAACTCCCACGTGCATATTCTGCTTCTTTGTCTACCAAGGAATGGACGCTCGAGCTGCTTCTGACAGAGTAATCTGGTCGTCCCAGCGAGCTGACTGTTGGTCCCATTTGTCCTCTAGGTCCTGCTGAAGAGGACGCATCCGAAGCCTGGCATTCGGGACCAGGAAAATGCATGATGCCATTAACCCTAGCAGGGAGGTAATTTTCCGCACTTTCTGAGCCTTGTTGCGAAGTACCAGCTGACACTTCTGAGTTATAGAACACTGTCTCTCCTCCGAAGGAACCACTTTTCCTACCTCGGAGTCTAGCAGAGCTCCTAGGAAGTGAATCTTCTAGGTGGGCTGAGAGACTGACTTGTTGAAGTTGACGTGAAGTCCCAGCCGCTGACAGAGCTCGATGCAGGTCTGGAATTGACTTCTTACACTGTTTGGGGAATGACCCTTCAATAGCCAATCGTCCAGGTATGGGTTAACGAAGACCCCCCCTGCGGCGTAGTGCAGCCGCTACTACTGCAACACACTTCGTGAACACCCGGGGAGCCGACTTCAACCCAAACGGAAGGACTTTGAACTGGTAGTGAGAGGTCCCCACCCGGAACCGAAGGAATCTCCTGTGATTGAGGTGTATAGGGACATGAAAGTAGGCATCTTGTAGGTCCAGCTAACACATCCAATCTCCCCTCCTGAGATGTGGATATATTTGGTGAAGGGCCAACATGCAAAACCTTTCTTTTTTGACATGCAGGTTGAGTGTTCTCATGTCCAGAATGGGTCTGTATTCTGCCTTTTGGCCCTTTTTTCTGACCAGAAAATATTGTGAGTACACTCCTTTCCCCCTTTGAGACATTGGCACCCTCTCAATGGCTGACTTTTCGAGGAGTGTAGCTACTTCTTTCTTTAAAAGTTGTAGTCGATGATATGATGTTGGCATTGGAGGAACTGATGGAGGCAAATGATGGAAACAAAGACAGCATCCATTCTGAAGTGTAGTCAACGCCGATCGGTCTTTTGTAATGGCTTGCCACTCTGCCATATGATGCGCGATGCTTCCCCCCACTGGAGTGGTCCACGGCGCTGGGGGAAGGAAGGACGCATTGCTTGGACTGGGCTTTGTTGGAATTGCTGCCCTGGCGCTGATTCCCTCCTCCTCTGGAATTACGCCTGCCTCTGAACTGAGACTTTTGCTGTCCTTGCTGGTCTTGACCCTTCTGCCAGTGAGGAGTTTGAACCCGCTGTTAAGAAGAGCCCTTGTTGTAAGAGTGATATCTCTTTTTGATTTCCTTCTTTTTCTCAAACCCTACAGCTTTGAGAGTGTCCAACTCTGCCTTCATGCGCTGCATTTCCTCATCAGTACTTGCCCCAAACAAAGATGTTGCTGAAAAAGGCAAGTTCAAGATCCGAGCTTAGGCCTCTGGTTTCAAAGCTGTGAGGCGCAACCAGGAGGATCTCCTTGCAGATATTCTATGCGCATAGCCATGCGCTGTGAGGGTAGCTCCGTCCGTTGTGGCGCTAATGACTTGATTGGAGACTTGGCTGCCTTCCAAGAGAATCTCCTCAAAGTCTTTACTGTGTTCCTGCGGGAGTTTCTCCACAAAACGCTGCACGGAATCCCACAATGACCTATCAAAACGCCCCAAAAGGGCTTCCGCGTTGGACACCTTGAGGAATGAGGCTGAAGTATTACAGACTCGTCTCCCCCACGAATCCTGTGATTTGCTCTCCTTATCCGGAGGTACTGTGGAGGAGGAGGCTACCGCACCTGACTTCTTCGCTGCTGCGATGATGACTGAGTCTGGGGGCGGATCAGCCCTGAGGAACAGAGGATCCTCCTCTGGCGAGCGGTACTTTTTAAGAATCCTCGCCGGCGCAGCCTTTATCGTTGCTGGAGTGAGGAATACCTCCATCACTGGCTCTATAATCCCAGGTAACAAAGGCAACAGAGGCTTGGGTGAAGACCTGTGATGCAGGGTTTCAAAGATCACTGAGGTCTTGATCTGGGGAGCTGTCAAGGGCACTCCCAGTTTCAGAGCCCCTCTGCCCAGAATGTCCTGAAAAGTGAAGATGTCATCAATTGTGGATATCCTCGATGGAGGAGTGTCCGTCAAAGTAGGCGAGTAATCCCTAGGAGAGCGGGTAGGAGAAGAAGATGTAGTTGGAGATCTTCGTTCCCTTCTCCTGCTCCTAGATCTGGTTCTTCGTCTGCTGGAACGCACTCGGGAGCGTGATCGTTCTCTGGGCCGCACCTGGGAGCGTGATCGTTCTCTGGGCCCTGAAACCGGCCTGTATTCTTGCATCCTGGCCGCTGTTTCTTTGTCTGGAGCCCAGTGATGAAGAGGCCTACACCATCTTGGAGACAGCCTGATGCAAGACGACTTCTGTGCGTTGTCCCTCGTTGCAGCAGGCGGTGTTACATCCCTTTGCCCATGCAAGGAACGTGCAGGGGAACGCCTTGATCTCTCACTGCCGGATGAATGAATGACCACATCCGGAGAGCTATGACGGTGAGAAGAAGAAGAGCCTGACGAGGATGAAGAAAGGCTCACAGGAGGCGTAGGGGATCTTGTGTGACTCCGAGAACCACGATCCTCTGAAGCTCTCTTCCGTTTAGTAGGATGGCTCATGCTCACTGGAGAGCGCTCCGTTGATCTAGATAGTCCCCCTAAGACAGATTTTCCTTCCGCAGCTGAAGCCGATCTCGGAGACCTCTGCGACCGAGTCCCATGACCTGGAGACGGAGTTGGCAAACTCGAGGTCTTGGTCTGCTGCGACACTGCTGGTTGAGACTGTATTGAGGGTTGACGAACTCTCTGCGGAGACTCTGTCCTCTGGGATCATGCCAGAGAGACTTGCCTTGACGACATATGCTTCGACGGCGAACGCCGGTGAGGTGACGCCGACGGAGGCCTTCTAGGCATCGAGCGCCGAACGCTGGACGCCGACGGAGGGTGTCTCGATGCTGAGCGCCCTTGACTGCACTCCGATGGATGCCTCGACGTCGAGCGCCGATGTCTTGGCGACGATGGAGGATGCCTCGTCGTCGAGCGTTGATGACCGGACACCGACGGAGGATGCCTCGACGTCGAGCGTCGATGACTGGACGCCGTCGCAGGATGCACCGGCGTCGAACGTCGCTGGCTGGGCGACGACGGAGGGTGTCTCGACGTTGAGCGTCGATGACCGGACGCCGACAGAGGTTGCCTCGACGTCGAACGCCGATGACTGGGCGTCGACAGAGGAAGCTGCGAGGTCGAAGACTGGATATGAGGTTTCGACGGCAGCTGTCTCGACGTCGAGCTACTATGCTCAAACGGAGACCTCTCTCTCGACGCTGCACGTCGCCCGGTTGACGGCAGCGGAGGTACCTTGACTGTCGACGCTGAAGTCTTCGTCGTCGAAGGAAGGTGGCTCGTCGTCGGCGGAAACTTAGACCCCGATCCCGACGCTGAAGGAGAGCAAGTCGGGACATCTCTCGAGGTCCATCGCGCCCTTCGCTTTTTCTGTCTCTTAGGAGACCTACCTCTTTCAGAAAGACCATAAGTTAGAATTCTTTCACTGTCTTTGAGGGTTCTCCTTGACAAAGTCTTGCAGTGTTCACATTTTTCTGCAGAATGTGTCTCAGGGAGACAGAGGATACACACAGGATGTGTGTCAGTCCTAGCTTTCTTCTTCCCACAGGAAGGGCAGGGGTCAAAAAGCAAAGGCATTTTGACAAAAATTAACCTTTTTTGAAGCTCGAAAAAGGCAGCAATATCTCTCGAAGGTCAAAAACCGTCGAGTGAAATCAAAAATTGAAGAGAATCACCAAGAATTTTTGACAGAAAGTAAAAAAAGGTGGGAGCTGTTAAACCAGGGTCCTGACAGAAGGAGCCGGAAAGAACAACTGACCTAACTGTCACCCCTGAGGCATGATGGGAAGCCTGGGGTCATGGCTGCCTTAAAGGCATGGTGCCAGTTTTTGTTGAAAATGCTTTCATTTTTTTATGTTATTGCTTTTCAATGCAGCCTGTGGCTAACAATGTCTATTTATTAGCAATTTTCAAGATTTATGAGTGTTTTTACTCATTAAAACACAAAGTTCAAGGGCAATTGGACCTAATGTGTTTTTTTATTTCCTTGCTAATCTCAGTACATGTATGAGTGAATACATTGTTAGCCTCAGTTTGGGGTTGCATTGGTATGAGAAAAAATAATATATGTACATACATATATGTGGAACTAGATATATATGTTTTTCCATATATAATTTTATACTGTTTCCGGGGTCCCGCACATGGGCGGGAATATCCAGTGCTTATGACTATTGATGAGGATCCCCTGGAAGAGAACCATGCCCGCCAATTTGGAAGTTACAGTCGCTATTATCCCACATACAATTATTATGGCAATTTAAGATTTGCCATATTTGGCCGGCTCAGCTCAGAATCATATTCCAGACCTCTTTTCCCCCTACTGGACCAAAATGCATACTCTGCTCCGCAACAGATGGATTAAGGCGTCCCACAAAAGAGCATTTAACATTGCCTGACGCAGTTACTTGTGGAAAAAGGAGGGAAAACGTAATCTCAATTTGTTAGTTAGCTTGTCACACTGCGATAGTCCACGTCCACTAGAAGGAAGGAGAGCTAGACCTCTGAAGCCAAAATAGGAGGGGCTTCTCTTTGTTGTTTTGGTGGAAAAGGCTCAGGCAGCTGTGATATCAAGGAGTGGAACTGAGGCCTCAGGGGAGCTCTTTCCAAGGGAGAACTTGAAGTCGAAAAATGCAGTGTAGGAGGGTTGGGACAGGGGGGGATGTGTGATCTTAGGATTGGCCTGGTGTTGCTGGCTTCTAGAACTTTCCGCTCCCACTTAAAAACTCCTGCACAAGGGAGACACAGGTGAGAAGACATTGGACCTGGGAATGACAACGCCAAAAGGATGCCCATCTGGAGGCAGAAGCCCCTGCAAGGATGGACTAAGGACTTGGACTCCAGGTAGCCCCCATGAAGAGGATGGGTCTCTCCAGGACCAGTGGCGGTAGGCCCCATATGCCCTATGAGGAACATTTGTAAGAAAGGACCTGCTGGGGGACCCAAGATGGTTCCAGTAGGACTTCTGCAGACTGGTCCTGGTCTCTGCTGACACACAGTTGTCCTTCAAGAAGTCAGGTGGCTCTGGAACCTGGACAGTGCAGCAGGGAGTGTGTTTTCCTTGCTGGCTGCAGAGGAACTGAGCAAGATGCCCCCACAAGTAAGAGAAGAACCCCAGGAGCCATACAGTGGACAGGACAGGCCTACTAATCACCATAGAACTTTGGTTCAAGCTATGGTGATCAGTCACTTAAATTATGGCAATGCCCTACTAGCTGAAGTGGGTGGGACCCTGGTAAATAAATTGCAGGCGATTCAGAACACAGCGGCCAGAATTATTTTAAACCAGCCAGCTGGCTCCCCCTCAGACCCCTTACTGAGAGAACTGCATTGGCTGCCGGTAAGGAAGAGATCTTTTTTCAAAATCTGCTGCCTTACTTTTAATACTCTAAAAGGTAGAGGCCCTTACTATCTACAAAAGAAATTGGTAAAACATGTACCGTGTAGAAATCTGAGATCTGGTACATTAGGACTTCTACAGGTGCCTCGTATACGCTTGAGCCGCACAGGGGGTAAAGCTTTTTCGTATCTTGCTCCAAGTTATTGGAATAGATTGCCCAAGGCCTTGCGGGAAATACCGATTTACAGCACCTTTAGAAAACAACTAAAAGCTTTATTGTTTTAAAGTTGCTGCTGACCTGACTTTCAACTCTTAGGTATATTTTCTAGGCAGCGCCGAGATGCCCCAGGGTGAGTCGTGTGCTATAGAAGATAATATAACATAATATAACAGGGCAGGCACAGCAAGCCACAAAATCTAATTTCCCATGAAAAGCACCCCTTCAGAGGTGAGGAAACCTGAAGAAAATGCTCACCGAAGAAAACACTCCTTGTGGCTAGTGCAGGCCTCCAGGAGCAAAACAAGGATATGTTTGTCATGATTGGTCCAATGGGGCCTGAGAAATGGGCCTGAGAAGTCTGGTCCCTGCAGAACGAAGCAAGAAGAAAATGGAGTGCATGACACTCTGTGGCAATTTCAAAGATTTCCCCTGGGGAGAGCCAAGCTCCCAAGTGTGGCAACAATTTTCCTATTTTGATTCAAAATGGTGAGTGGGTGTGTGTGGGGTTCCGTCCCTGTGCTTGCTTTCTTCCGCCAGGCGGCTTTCCTTGGGGACCCTATCTCCTTAGATAAGGACCTGCCCACTGGCAAGTTCCTACCTACCCCTGTGCCAGAGTTTGGGGTGGCAGATGGGCCCAGCATCACATTACCAATCCCCGCTGATTCCACCATGGGCAAAGTAGAAGACCAGCTGATTGCTTAGCAGAAGAACTTGGTGGTAGTAGAAGAAAAGATGGGGCTTTACTCACAAAAAAGGGGTGAGAGGTACAACTGCTCAACAGTCCTCCCAGACCAATAAGGTAGCACACACATAAAGGGGAGAGGAGGTAAGGTTAAAAGGTACTCACTCTCTGTGGAAAACCTAAAATGGAATTTCATTAAAACTTCCTCAGGGGTGTCCCTTTCTATTTTATTCTGGGGCCCCTAGGCAGGGTTAAAGATGTATCCTGTGATGAGGCAGGGTGATTATTGCCCTGTCATCCTATCTGCTGTCAACATGTTTCGGCCTGTCTACTGCCACTCTGGGTTGCTGGCCTTCGTCAGGACTCAGATCCCTATACTATACACTCATTATACCTCATTGCCAATGTGTTAAGTAATACTTAGAGGTAGAGTTTAATGCAGTGACCGTTCTTGACCCTTCTGGTAATACAATCAGGGAATACCTGTAAAATAAATGTAAGCAACATCACTCTTATTCCACAGGAGGATGAGATGTACATGTTCATAGAATCAAAAACGTTAAAGAGGAGCTACGCGCGGATCCAAGATGGACGCGTGAGCAGAGGGTTCCCGAAACCCCTTCCGCCACCCTTCTCTATCCTGACACAAATCCTGATTTGAACGACGGGTACTTCTTGTTGATGCCCTGCTGATATCGATAGCTTCTTCCGGAATTCGATTTGGCCGCCGGGAACTGGACTTGCTGCGCTCCATAATCTGAGGCCTACGGCAGAGGCCGTCCAGGGGCTTGAGTTCCCGAGGTGCCCAGGTGGCAATTGAACAACAACGGCTGGAGTGACGCCTCCGCTGCCCCTGTGGTACTTTCGGTTTCGATTTCGGTCTTTGTTGGTGCCGACTCATTGCTGGTAGACACTGCTGCCCTGCTCTAGTCGCAGACTCTCCATCGGCTGTCGTTCCTCGACCTCTCGCTTCCTTCAGCTTGCCATAGGGGGTATCATTCTGACTAGATCTTGGAAGACCCTTTGGAGCTCGTCGACCATCATGACGGGCAGGACGGACACTGAGAGGCGCAACACCAGAGGCCTGAATCGAGGGGGAGCCGCTCAGACCCAGACTATAGAACGCTTTACTCGCCCGAAGGGATCCCAGGGTGGACCGAGCAGGTCCCCCGGAGAGGCTGGTGACGGTACCCCTGCGACTGAGGAGCCGACTTTGGCTGATGTTATGGGCGCCATTGCCAATATCCAGACTGCGATGGGGCAGCAATATGAAACTCTGGCTACTAAGTTGGATACGGTTGCGATTGAGGTCAACCTTATCAGGACAGACCTGGGGAAAACCAACGAACGGGTCAAATCTTTGGATGTGAAGACGGCAAACCTAATCACAGATGTCTCAGATCTTCAGACCGAGGTCCGCGATCTTCGCATGGCCAGGGACTCGTTTGCCCGTCGGCTGGATGATTTCGAAAGCCGAGACGGAATAATGTCCGCATCGTGGGCGTTCCGGAGACTTCCAGGGAAGTACCGACGGATCTTCTGGTTGAAGACCTTATCCAGAACTATTTGTCACCAAAGGGCCTTAGTGGTCTTTTTGCAGTGGAGCACGCTCATCGGATTCCTGGCGGGAAGCCCAAGCTTGGGGCCGCTCCGAGGCCTATCATAGCCAGGATCTTTAATTACCGGGACAGAGACTCTATCCTGCAGGCCTCCCGTGTCAATGGTCCCACTAAGTTTGAAAATGTTTCGATCAGCTTCTATCCGGACTTCACCCAGGCGGTGCAGAAGCAACGTATGGCCTTTACGGGGGTGAAACGACGCCTTAGAGACATGGAACTGAAATATGCCATGCTTTTCCCGGCTCGCCTGCGGATTGAGCACAACGAACGTACTTTTTTCTTTGATCGCCCTGAAGCGGCCAGTGACTGGCTGGATACTTTGCCGACACAGCATACCAGCTCGGAGAGTACGAGGGGTGCCGAGGGCGGCCTGGAAGATCTGGAGTAGTGAGTCGGTGCCGATGAGCCATTATTGGACGCTTTGCAGTGGCTCTGTGATAGCGATGTTTATACGTTGCGGATACCCGGGGGTGGTGGGACTCGGGACTCTTCCTCCTCAGGGGACTTTTTTCTCTCTTCTTGTAGGTTAGTTTAATGGGGCGACAGGCACACTGCAAGTTGGGGTGGCTTTTTGGTCTACTGCAGGGGTGCAGGGAGGGGGGTTGTGTGTTGAGGGTTCTTTGGGGGGTGGTGGGGGGGTCTTTTCTTGTTTGTTTACTTCGAGGCTCTGATTCGGTCGCTCTTTTATCCTTGGTGCCTGCTCTGTGGCGGGGGGGACGGTTGGTTTTTGTCTGGGATGGGGGGTAGGGGGCTGAGGGTGCTGAGCTGGAACGTTAATGGTCTCGGGGATCGCATTAAACGAGGGATAGTTTTGCAGTACTTGAAGCGGCACTCCCCGGATATTGTTCTACTACAAGAAACGCATTTGGTGGGAAATACGTGCCGCGCACTGAATAGAAGAGGCTACCGTTTGGTGGCCCACTCTGGATTCACCACTGGGTCGAGGGGGGCGGGTATATTGGTTAGGGACTCCCTCCCCCTCGAGGTGGATGACGAGGTGCTGGATGATAGGGGTCGCTATGCTGCTGTCATGGGTCGATGGGAGGGGAAGACGATCTCCATTTTGTCTGTGTATGTTCCCCCTGGTCTACAGTCTACCACATTTTCTGATTTGGGTGGGGTAGTCCTGGGGCTCCCCGATGGTTTGCTAGTCATGGGTGGAGATTTTAATTCGGTGGTCAGTGGAGAGGAGGATCGACACCCTTGTAGAACCCTCCCCACGTCGCAGTTATGGTTGGGCCGTTTCATGGATACCCTGGGATTAGCGGATTGTTGGAGACAACTCCATCCTGGCCAGCTCCAGTACACCTTTTTCTCGGGGGCCCATGGTAGTCTCTCGAAACTCGATTACATTCTTATTCCAGCGGCACAAATGGTCTCCGTGAGAGAAATTAGACATCTGGCGAGGGGGATCTCAGATCATTCCCCACTATGGCTCACCATTGATGTGCGGCTGGAGTCCGGGGGTCGTGTTGCTCCTATTAATCCGTGGCATCTTCATAACCCCAACATTAGTAGGGAAGTGGTTAAATGCATGGATTATTACTTTGCTGAGAATGAAGGGTCAGTATCCTCCCCTGTTACTTTGTGGGAGGCGTGTAAAACTGTGATCCGGGGTCAGACGCTCTCCTTGATTGCCAGCGAAAGGGGGCGCAGAACTAAAGAAGTGATACGGCTTGAAAACGATATCTCTGAATTGGAAGAACAGATGAAATCTGTGATTACGCCTGATGGCCTGCATTCCTTGGCGCTTAAACAGTTTGAATACAGAGCTCTGGTGACTGATGCGCCTAAAGCGATGAATCGTGAACAGCAGGGACGCTTGTATGATTTGGGTGATAAGGCGGGGAAATTGCTTGCTTGGCTTGATAAGCGGGATAGAGTGAATCATGTTGTGCCTGTTATTGAGCGAGTGGATGGTGTGCGAGTTGTGGACCCGGTCGAGATCGTTGAGGTCTTTGCCCAGCATTTTCGGAAGGTGTACTCGCCGGTCTCGGACAGACCTGAGGAGGACTCGCACCTGTTGCTCCGCGATATCGCGTTGCCTAGTCTCTCGGATTCGGTTAGAGAGCTTATGGAGGCGGATTTTTCTATCGATGAAGTAGCGCTCGCTATTCGTGCACTTCGTTCTGGTAAGGCTTCGGGCCCGAATGGTTTGCCAGTCGAGCTGTATAAGTTGTGTCCTGATAAAATGGCGCCGTACCTTCGTCGGACGTTTTTGGCGTCGCGAGATCTCGGGCTTCTTCCCCGAGATCAGAGACTGGCGTCCATTGTGGTTATCCACAAGGACGGAAAGCCCCGGGAACATTGTTCGTCATATCGGCCGATCTCGCTTCTGAATGTGGAGCCTAAGGTTCTTGCTAAAATTTTGGCGAACCGCATGATCACGGTGATCGGCGAGTTGGTGCACCCTGATCAGTCTGGGTTTATCCCCCACCATAACACTGCGCTCAATCTTCGCCGTCTACACGGTGTTTTGGCGAGGGCGGGGTCTCTTGCGGAACCGGCCATTTTGGTTTCCCTTGACGCCTCGATGGCTTTCGACACGGTGGAATGGCCTTATTTGTGGGCTGCCCTCGCTAAATTTGGCTTTGGTCCTAAGTTTATTGGATGGGTTAAACTGTTATATGCACAACCACTTGCACAGGTGGTGGTTAATGGAAGGGCCTCGGATCCTTTTGTCCTCGGACGTGGCACAAGACAGGGCTGCCCTTTGTCGCCTCTCCTTTTTGCGCTTGCTCTTGAACCCCTTGCCGCGTGGCTCCGTTGGGAGCCTTCGCTCAAGGGCATATGGTGGTCTCCTACCTTTGAGGATCGGGTGTCACTTTATGCTGATGATATTCTGTTGTACCTCACTTCTCCCCGTAAGTCCTTGGGAGTCCTGTTTGATGTCCTGAGCTCCTTCGGGAGGAACTCTGGTTTGGTTATTAACTGGACTAAATCCTGTATTTACCCACTTGCGGGTGGACACCCTTCTCTACCTCGCTTCTGCCCTATACCTGTCTCCAGTGGTGGTTTCAAATACTTGGGGATCTACATCTCTATGGACCCTAAGGTCCGATTTGAGCGTAATCTACTGCCTCCGCTTGCCCGACTTCGGTCGGATGTGGCGGCATGGTGTGGATTGCCTCTTTCCCCCCTGGGGAGGGCGGCCCTGTTTAAAATGATGTCTCTTCCCCGATTCTTATACGCAATCCAGAACACGCTGGACCTGGTTCCAGCTGGTTATTTCAGTGAAATCGAGGGTCTCCAGAGGAAATTGGTTTGGGGCGGGAGACCGCGTATAGCGCTGGCGAAATTGACTTTGCCCTGGTATGATGGTGGGATAGCTTTATCGGATGTCAAACGTTATTATTGGGCGTCCCAGTTGAGTGCTATTAATCACGCCATGTATGGCCCTGTCCCTAATCCCGCTTATGATATGGATAAGTGGCAACTCCCGGGGGGGCGACTATAATAGAGCGCTTTATTCCAAGAGTGGCAGGAGGTATTTGACAGGCCCCACTGCGGTGGCACTGCGTGTATGGGCTAGTGCGTCGTCGGCCACGGGTTGGACTGATAAACTCACTAGGGCGACTCCTCTCTATGCAGCTGAGAGATTGGGTGGTTTGTGTCCTCGAAGGGATTCGATAGATGGGACCTTATTGGTATCAGTAAAGTGGGTGATCTTTGGGCCACCAATAGAGTCAAAACTTTTGACGAGTTACAACGAGAATATAAGCTGAGTGATAGGGAATATTTTCGATACCTTCAGATCCGCCATGCGCTCGATTCGGTCTTCCCTGCTGGCACCTCGATCCCTGAGTCTTCTCCTTTGGAGGATAGAGTGCTTGATGGACATGTCCCTGACAGCACTATCTCCCTCATTTACAAAAAACGTATTAATGCCCGTTCGGACCTTCTTATACAGCTGCGTGATGCATGGACTGGTGACGGGCTGGAGTTAGACGATGAAGACTGGCAAGCTGCAGTCTCCTCCCCAAAGGAAGTTGCTATTCCGGCGCGTCTCCGACTAGTGCAGCTAAAGATTCTTCATCGCACCTATGTCACGGGTCCACGATTGATACATATGGGTTATTCTGTGGATGGGTTATGTCGGCGTGGATGTGGTTTACTTGCTACTTTCCTCCATATTATATGGGAATGCCCGGAGGTAGTGGTTTTTTGGACTCGAGTGCATGAGGTGATGAGAGAGGTGACGGGCGTCGGGCTACTTCCTGAGGCCCGGCGCTGTTTGCTGAATATTTGGGAACCGAATGACTGCACCGTTGCCCAGACTCAGTGGGTCACACTGGGAAACATTATTGCAAAAAGAGATATTGCTCAACTCTGGGGGTCTCATAGGGCGCCACTGGTCTCGACCTGGGAGGAGAACATGGACTGGTGCATGTTTAGGGAAAAAATTGTATACGTCTCCCGGGGTAGGCCTACGAAGTGGGGTAGGATTTGGGATCAGTGGAATTCGTATTGTGGTGAGATTTGTGACCCTCCTTTTACAGAACCCCATGGTGAGACAGGATCTCCCTGATTGTACGTTCCAGTATTTTTGATTTTTTGTTTACTACAAAGCACTGCTCGCTCTTGGTCCCCGCTCCCCACCTCCATGATCTCCTGATGTTTGCTTTTCGTTGTCCCCCTCACACCACACGTAGCAGCCCTTATATTGGTAAATTCACCTCGTTTTCTTTTTCTTCTGGGTTTTTCTTTTTGTTATTTGTGTGTTATAAAATGGAAACCTTTTATTCCTCCTCATTTACCAGACGCTCCTAACCACGTCATGCTTTTTCGCTGCCGGACCCTCGGGTTGTCGGCTGATGAGCTGTGTACTGCTTTATTTTTGCTGTTTGTGTTACTGACCGGCCTTGGTGGTTGTAGGTCTGTATATGTCCTTCTTCTGCAAATAAAGGTTTTTCAAAAAAAAAAAAACGTTAAAATTACAGACAAGTGCACAATTCATGAAGTGTGAATACTCTTGATTTTTCATGCCCAAGCATCAATATGGTGTCAAGCACCAATAACCATAAGTGTCTATAACAAAGGTGGGTTAAAGGAACAACAGCCATGGATTAAAAAAGTAGAGTATCTTACCCTGAGCTCTATCACACATTTCTAAAACAGGGGTAGAAGCAGAAGTGTTGACCTGTACTCACACACTAGGCAGGAACAAAACACTTCAGTTACACTCCCTCTGTTTACATCTATGAATGGATACATTATTGGTTACACATACTGCACTGGTGTATTGAGTCAGGTGTATTTAGATTGAATGCAGATAATGTTGTGTATCACTTATTCCTGTATTTTTTTGTGGTAGTACTGTCTAATGCCAGTAGTATATGTGCCTAATTTGCCCACTCTATGGGTCACTCTGGTTGCTGTGTGTAGCCCAAAAAAACAATAAAGATAGCCTGTGCATGTTTGTGCCTTTCAAGGTGCATTGCAAAATGTTAAACAACAGGCATTGTCTCATAAGGGTGGAAAACACCAGCCAAATTGTCAATGCTTGGGCACCTTTTTAGGTCTCCTGGCGTTTAACAGCGCGTCAGCGCTGTGTCCGCCAGGAGATCTTTTGTCACTGACTGTGCTCCCCAGGAGACAGTACTGGCCGCGCGCATTTTGTCTCCGAGGAGGCGATTAGAGCTGGCCACGCGCACGCGAACGAGCGCTGTGGCCAGCTGCTGTCTCCTGGGAAGCTCCCACACGCATGCGCATTCACACAGACACAGACACACACACGAGCACCCATGCACGCACGCACGCACATACATACATACAGAGACACACACTCTCCCATGCATACACACACACACGAGTGCGCCGAGGCCCCCCCCGCCCCCCCAGCCTTCACACTCTCCCATGCATACACACACACACGAGTGCGCCGAGGCCCCCCCGCCCCCCCAGCCTTTTGAAACTTACCTGGGCAATGTCGGGGACTCTTCTCTCAGCACGCGGTGCCCAACCTCCTGCTAGCGCGGCCCCGGGTCTCCACACCGCTCACAGGAGCCCCGGGCCGCGAGACGCATCGACTCCGCCTGCCTCCTCTTCCGGTCTGGACGTGGCCCCGCCCCCGTCACAGGCGACCGTGCCTGACTTCCGGGGCGGCCTCCGTGTATTCCGTCCGTGGATTCTTTCCGTCTTCTGTTTTTCTTGTCGTTTGATCTGTAACTGATGCAAGGCAACCTGTATCAGGGTGATGTCCAACCAGCAAGGTCCAAAGATGATTTGCGCCGCATAGGCCCCAGCCCGTCACATTGAACGATGGTTTTAGCAGAGAGTCGGATTGTAATGGCATTGCGGTATCCAAGGTGCAATGTTGTGACTGTAATACACAGAGAAGTCTTGTGGGTTGCGGTAAGGAATGTAGAATTCCTCCATTAGTTGTAGCAGGTGAAAGAAGACATTTTGGTGAGAACACTATTTTAAGATGAAATTTAGAGGTTTCACGCATTTTGGATTGGTTCAGGAGGCCTTTTATTGATAGTGCGGAGCTGAACGGAAGGAACGTGAAGTTGATGGGCCTGGACCAGGATCTCCATTTGGACGCACTAAGGTGCAGTGTGTTTTGATGCTACTGCGTCTGACTGTGTGTTGGGCACACTCTGATTGGTTGCAGAACCCTTGATTTTTTGAGAAGTTTTAAGTATAACAGTGTTTATTTGGTGGTATTTTTTTAAATCTTTGATTACTTTTTCGCCGAATGGTGCTTGTGCAACTTTAGCAAGGAGTTATGGAGTATCAGGTTTGGTGCTTGCAAGCTTGATCTCATCTACTGGACTCAGGTTATGTACTAAACAGCAGCTCCTGCCAGGCACGTCCAAGGGTAATGGATGCATATTTTATCTTCCCAGTAGGAGGGCGCTGTAGCCTTAGAGTAACAAACAGTCAGAGAATGGCTGTAGATAATGAGGACTCTGCTCCCCAGCCTCCACTTGCACCGCCACCAGAGGTGCCAGTGCGTGATGTGGAAAGCAAGCGCTGGAAGTTCCTGGCTTGCTACCTCTGTTTCCATGGCTTCATGACGCAGCTGCGACCAGGAGAGAGCTTTATAACCCCGTATCTGCTGGGGACTGATAAAAATTTCACCAAAGAGGAGGTAAGAAAAGTTTGGAATTAGCCCACATTGTAGAACATTGAACCACTACAGCATTGCAGTTCACATAGACAATGCAATCCATTCTTTGTGTTGAGTCCAGAGGAAAGCGGAAACACAGATAAATGGATTTCTTTTAGAGAGATTACTATATTGTGACCGTCTGTTATACCTCACTTACAACCTGTGAGATCTTACACTGCCCTGAGCTCTGTTGTAAGCGGCCCTCTGCCCTAAGATTTACTGTGTGCAGAGTAGTGAGTAGTGAGTGCAGAGTAGTGAGTGCAGAGTAGTGAGTGCAGAGTAGTGAGTAGTGAGTGCAGAGTAGTGAGTAGTGAGTGCAGAGTAGTGAGTAGTGAGTGCAGAGTAGTGAGCAGTGAGTGCAGAGTAGTGAGTGCAGAGTAGTGAGTGCAGAGTAGTGAGCTGCCTCAAGTGAAGTACTCTGGTACCCAAGGATGACTAGCAAACAATATTATTCACAACGTTGCTTACTATTCAGCAACATTTGACAGTTTGCAAATCATCTTTATACAACAATTCAGAGTTTGATAACAAGTTAATGTAACACATTGTAATATACAATGCCAATAGCTCAAACTTTAAAGCTGGGAGACCTATTGCATTGCAAATGCTTGTTTAACAAGTCACAGCCCACAGCACATGCCCCTGATGTGGTGCTAGATTATGTGATGAATTTAGAAAGTCCCTCGGGTAGGCGTAACACCTACCTCATGAATATCTAGCTGCCCGGCACTTACTTCATCAAGGGACGCAAAGAGGAGAACCAGCCGTTGAGGATTGTATGTTTTCTTTAATCCTTCCAAAAAATTCTTATTCTTCTATGACAGGGATTGTCAAGAAAGATCTTTACAAAGGACTTTTCCTATAAAATGTAATAAATGCCAAATGTGCTATGATCTATTAATGCAAGAACAAAAAGGGGACCAGGTATCCTTCTTACTTCTATGATTGACTTATCACCACACCACACTATATTCCTTTGGTGATGGGGTTATTTATTCAACCTATTTTTTCAATGAATCTATTTTGTTTTATGTAAGGAACTCACATCATTATAGAAAAACACATATCCAATAACATATACATATTTACATTCATGACAATTTACACAACATTTAGAATTGACATAGTTTGACATCATAAACATAAATATAACACAAAACCAATGCATCATTGGCATTATGGACATAAATACAACACAAAGTTAATGTATCATATATATTCTTTTTTTTGGTCTTCCTATCACCATTCAGTCCATTGCTTCCTGAATTATGGGTGCATCCATATCAGTATTTGCCATCTTTAATTTGACATTACCGCCATCTTAGTTTGACATGGCAATGTCATGTGGAGTCTTTGGTACAATTTAGACGTAACAGGTTATTCACCGTAAAAAGGAGGCCTTCTGATGGGCTTGCGAGGACATGGTTGTCTGAAATAAACAGTATTTCTGAGGAATGGAAAATACTCTTTCCTCCGAAAGAGACACTTCTCCTCTGTTTGTGTTCAAGATCAACACGATAAACGTCAGCTTCCATAAAGACATTGTTTCCGGATTCTGAAGATTTATCTGGTGGCCAAGATGGTGAAGCTGAGATGCTGTCATCCTGAAGTCTTGGATAGCTTTTTATGTGGAGTAGGCTTTTTTTCAACAAGTCTGTGAGCTAGAATTAAACATAAACATAACATGAACATAAATCCTCAGCCTGCAAAGGTAGGTGGCCACTACTCAAAAACACACTAAGGATCAGTGGGGGTCAAAAGAAAGCCAGGGGGTACTAATCCCTCAATAAAACATTTTTAATGACTCACACACTTTTTTGCACTCTGCCCCTCAGCCACCACTATCCATACGCTTGTCTTCAGAAAACACCTTTGTTTCTCCCCTCGAGAAGTTGTCGCCCAAACCTCGGTGTGAGGAGGGAACCCATATGATGAAGCATGTCACCTAACGGTGAGTGAGGGTTCTTGTCCTGGAGGAAATCTCTTCAGTTTTTCTTCTTCAGACATTACACAACTCCTACCTCCCTCTCTTCCTCTCCCTCACATATTGCCAGACGTCCTCTGTGTGATAATAGGCGGCCACTACCGCCATTCACTTGGAGAAGATCCATGGGGCTGATTTTAGAGTGTTGTTGAGAAAATTGTTTTGGTAGTGTGCTTTTCCTACTATTACATTTCTGTATTTCCTTGACATCTCTGTGTAGAAGCATCTTGCAAATTTACTGCACTCATCTAGTCCCCTTTTGTGAGCTTTGGAAAAATATATGAAGGGCTAGCACTCAACACTGTATCTGTTGGCTAGGCTGAAGACTGAGATTAAACTGAGTTTCTATTTGGAGCATTTTTTACCTACCAAAAAATATCTTGAATAAATGCCCTTTGAATGAATGAATGAATGAATGAATAAAGTATTTAATAGAGCGCACGGTGGCCGGGCGGCTTCCTGGCGCTGGGGACCTGATCAGAACTCAACAGAGGGAACCCAAGGAGATTAGGAAGGGAATGCCAAAGAAAAGAGGAAGGTTTTAAGAGCTTTGCGGAAGTGAGTGTAAATGGGAATGGAGCGGATGGAGAGAGGAAGACTGTTCCAGAACTGGGGGGCCAGGACTGAGAACCGAGTGCCCCCCGTTCTGGATTTACGGAAGCGAGGGATATGAAGAAGAGAAAGAGAGGAAGAGCGAAGAATGCGGACCGGGGCATGAGAAGAGACAAGAGAAGTGATGAACAGGGGCGCGGAACGGGAATGAGCCCGAAAAGCTAAGCAGGCCAGTTTGAAAAAGGATCTGAAGCGAACAGGAAGCCAATGAAGTGATTTGAGAACCGGGGTGATATGAGAAGATTTAGGGAGGGAGAGGATAAGACGAGCAGCTTGATTTTGAATGGCCTGTAGACGGCGGGATTCGTAAGCAGGTATACCCACGTACAGGCCATTCCCGTAGTCAAGGCGGGAGGTGACAAGGGCCATGACTATGGATTTAAGTGCATCGGTAGAAAAAAAACGTGAAATTTTCCGAATTAAGCGAAGAGAGAGAAAACAAGAAGACACGACGGAGCTGATCTGACTGTGCATAAATAAGTCATGACTGACTTTAATACCAAGAGTGCGGACAGAGGAAGCGGGCACCGGGGGGGGGACCAAAAGAAAGGGGCCAATGTGCAGGGGACCAAGGGTTAGAGGGGCCACCAGTGAGAACAAGTTCCGTCTTGTCTGAATTGAGCTTCAAATGGTTAGCGCTCATCCAGTCAGAAATAAAAACTAAAGTGGAGCAGAACTTGGGAAGAGAATCAGGGGTAGAAGAAAGATCAAAGACGAGCTGGAGGTCATCTGCGTAGTTGTACACAGAGACCCCCAGCTCAAGGAGAGAGGTGATGAGGGGGTGAATATAAAGATTGAAAAGAAGGGGGGAAAGAGAGGAACCTTGGGGAACGCCGCAAGTGACTGGGCGGGGAGGAGCAGAGAAACCGGGGAGATGAACTGCCTGGGACCTATCCCGAAGGAAGGACGCCAGCCAGGAAAAGGCCGCGCCCCGAATGCCCGCTGCGCTGACACGGTCGAGAAGAATGGAATGGTCAACCGTGTCAAACGCAGCGGACAGATCGAGAAGGACCAGGGCTTGGGGGAGGTTGGAGTCGGCCTTCCCCTTGAGCTCGTCCAAGACTGCGAGGACCACCATCTCCGTGGAGTGGCCCGGGCGGAATCCCGCCTGATGGGATGCAAGGAGGCCGTTCTCCTCTATATAAGTGGAGAGGCAGGAAGTAACATGAGCTTCAAGGATCTTGCCGAGGTAGGGAAGAAGAAAAATGGGTCGGAAATTGGAAGGAAGAGAGGGATCTAGACCGTTTTTTTAGGATAGGGAGGACTATAGCGGATTTAAAGGAAGAGGGGACAGATCCAAGAGCCAAAGAGGAATTAAGAAGAGCAAGAGGGGGAGCAGGACAGTTGGTGAAGAGAGTTTTAAGAATGCGTGCTGGCGCGCAATCCGCGGGAGAGCCGGACTTGATTTTGACCAAAAGTTTTAAAAATAAGTCGGTGGAGATGGGAGGGAAGAGGGCAAAGGAGAAAGAGGGAACGAAGGAGGGACAAGTGGGACGGGGTTGAGGCACTGTAGGAATGTTGGCTTTGATATTCACGATCTTGTCAATAAAAAAGTCGTTAAGTGAAGAACAGAGGGACTGTGAGGGAACTAAGCTAGGGGTGGAGCGATCAGAGATGGCAAGATTGTGGACCAGAGAGAAAATTTCACGGGGTTTATTGGCCGCGAGAGCTACTCTCTCAGTGAAGTATGCGGTTTTAGCCGCTAGGATCGCTTTTTTATATTCAGTGAGGAGTGATTTGTATTTGGCGCGCAAAGAGGGACAATAGTTCCGTCTCCAGCGACGTTCCGACCGCCTAAGGTCGAGTTTAAGTGTTTTGAGTTCTGGAGAGAACCATTTGTGCGCGTCATATGGACGAACCGCCTTGATCTTTCTGAGCGGGGCGACTGGATCGCACGAAGAGGAAAGCCATGTGCCAATAGCGTTAACCTGAGATTCAAGAGGAAGATTAGTGAGGTTAGGAGCAGAGGAGGCCAACGTGAGCGAGAGGGAGTCCAGGTCGGTCCGATTCCAATTGCGAGCTAAGATGTTTTTCGGAAGGGGGGGCTTGTCGACCGCTCCCAGATGGATAGAGAAGGAAATGATAAAATGATCCGACCAAACACATGGGGATATGAGAAGGAGTGAAACAATGGGACGTGAGGACCAAATTTGATCCAAGGTGTTACCCTGGGCGTGAGTAGGGACTGAGACATGGGATGTGAGGTTGAGACATTGAAGGGTGCCCGAGAAATCTTTCGAGGGGAGGTCTTCCCTAGGGTCGCCCGGCCAATAATTAAAATCGCCGAGCAGAAGGACGGAGGAATTGTTGACCACAAGAGTGGCCATAAGGTCCTGAAGGGAGGCTACAAAGGAAGGCATAGATTGAGGGGGACGGTACACAAGGACAACAGTGAGGGGGCAGAAAGATTAAGAGAGCGGGCCACAAGGTAGTCCACATTGGGTATGGGGGGGTAATTGAGAAGTTGAAATTTGAGGGTCGACCGAATGACTATCGCCACCCCTCCCCCCACCTTACCGTCCGGGCGATCAGCCCGGAGGGCATAATGGGTGTCAGGGAGAATGGCAAGGAGGTCGGGAAGGGAATCGCAGTGAACCAAGTTTCAGTCAGAAAGAGGAAATCCGGGGAATCAGTGGTCAGGAGGTTAAAGAGAGCTGTCTGATGTTTGACAGCAGAGTGGGTGTTAAGCAATAAAGCAGAAGCTACGGTAGGGACCGGGACGGGGGGGAAACAAGGGACAAGAGGGGGGTCAGCAGCGGGTGGAGTGGGACTAGAAGGAACCGGAATCGGGTGAAGAGGGGAAGAAACAAGAATACCAAGTGTGTCAAGATGTCGCAAACGTGAAGGTGAGGGTGGGGAGAAAGCAGTGAGAGCGATAAGTTGAGCTGAGGTGTACACCAAAGAAGGGGCAGAGTGCCTGGCCCCTGGTCCCGGCCCGTCGCGGACGGGCGCAGACGGGCTTAACTTAGGCGCAACTTCGGCGCGCCTTCGTCGCGCCCGCTGCGCTCGTCCGCTGCGCGGCCGGGATTGGGCAACCATAAAAAAGGGACAAATGGGGAGGAGGATCAGGGGGCGTGGCAAGGGGCCAAAGAACTGCAGCGCCGAGCCCAGACCCGCCCAAGATGGTGAAGCCGCCCGTCCCACTCCCCGAGTCAGGCAAGGAGGGGGCGATCAGCGGAGGCGGTCTGGGTCGCGTGCAGGACAGGGGCAGCCAGGAAGGACTGGAGCGCTAGGTCCGGAGCGCTGAAGAACTGCGCAGGTAGGCGGCTAAAACTTTCCGAAGGAAATGTCAGAGTGTTTTAAAAAACAGCGTTGCTCCCGGAGACGCCTCAGGAGTTCTGGAGTGAAGCAGGATAGGCGCGCGTACAGCTGACCGCCTGAAGTACTTGTCGAGGGGGGAGGGGCCAAAGAACTGCAGCGCCGAGCCCAGACCCGCCCAAGATGGTGAAGCCGCCCGTCCCACTCCACGAGTCAGGCAAGGAGGGGGCGATCAGCGGAGGCGGTCTGGGTCGCGTGCAGGACAGGGGCAGCCAGGAAGGACTGGAGCGCTAGGTCCGGAGCGCTGAAGAGCTGCGCAGGTAGGCGGCTAAAACTTTCCGAAGGAAATGTCAGAGTGTTTTAAAAAACAGCGTTGCTCCCGGAGACGCCTCGGGAGTTCTGGAGTGAAGCAGGATAGGCGCGCGTACAGCTGACCGCCTGAAGTACTTGTCGAGGGGGGAGGGGCCAAAGAACTGCAGCGCCGAGCCCAGACCCGCCCAAGATGGTGAAGCCGCCCGTCCCACTCCACGAGTCAGGCAAGGAGGGGGCGATCAGCGGAGGCGGTCTGGGTCGCGTGCAGGACAGGGGCAGCCAGGAAGGACTGGAGCGCTAGGTCCGGAGCGCTGAAGAGCTGCGCAGGTAGGCGGCTAAAACTTTCCAAAGGAAATGTCAGAGTGTTTTAAAAAACAGCGTTGCTCCCGGAGACGCCTCGGGAGTTCTGGAGTGAAGCAGGATAGGCGCGCGTACAGCTGACCGCCTGAAGTACTTGTCGAGGGGGGAGGGGCCAAAGAACTGCAGCGCCGAGCCCAGACGCGCCCAAGATGGTGAAGCCACCCGTCCCACTCCACGAGTCAGGCAAGGAGGGGGCGATCAGCGGAGGCGGTCTGGGTCGCGTGCAGGACAGGGGCAGCCAGGAAGGACTGGAGCGCTAGGTCCGGAGCGCTGAAGAGCTGCGCAGGTAGGCGGCTAAAACTTTCCAAAGGAAATGTCAGAGTGTTTTAAAAAACAGCGTTGCTCCCGTAGACGCCTCGGGAGTTCTGGAGTGAAGCAGGATTCCTGTTTTAAAGGAGGAAACGGTATCTATTGCTGGCTTCTGTAAAAAGATAGCATTTTCCCATCACTGTCTTGACGCCCCGTTTAGTTTCTTACATTGTTCCCCGGCCTCAACAGCTTAGTCTTAACAGAATCTGGGCCTGATTTATATTTCGACGGCCAGGATACTGTGTCTCAAGCGCAACAGATATCCCATCAACCGTATTACAAGTGCATTATTTTCTATTGCAATTGTAATGCGGCAAATAGGATTTCTCTCATGTTTATGATGGCGCATCCTGTCTGCCGACATATAAATCAAGTCCTTAGTCTACCAGAGGTATGGGTGACCCCTTACAGTATCCACTATGCGGCGACTCTAAAAAGTACCTAACTGATAGTGCCTTCCAAAAGGAGCATCCAGAAAGAAAGAAGTCCAATGTTTGGTGTGGGATGGGGTATTTTGCCAGAAGAGGCCTGCTGTTGCTATTGTTGTCCTCTACCTCTAGATACTTCCTTTGTTGCTAGGATTGATAATGCCTCCGTGGAGGGGTCTGAACCATCTGCCTTGAATAATATTGGTGGCCTTTGTCCTTGTACTGATACTTCTTTTTCTCTTCTGGGCCAAAAGCTTTCAGCATTTCTGCTTTGATTTGCATATGCTGCATTTCATCCTTGGTGTGGAGACCAAATAAAACTGGGCCATCAAAAGGAAGATTCATAATGTTGAGCTGGACCTCTGGCTTGATAGGTGTTAGGCATAGCAAGGAAGACCTTCTCAGTGAGCTCCAATAACAAAATTCAGAGCTAGCCAAGACTGCCTAATCCACAGAGGCACTGGTGATTTGGTAAGAAAGAAGCATTCCTTGGTCGGTCTTCATAATGTCATGTCTTCTATACATTTTCCCACATTCAATCAATCAATCAGGGAATTGTAGGCGTCCTACTCACCCAAGAGGGTCTCAAGGTGCTGGAGTGGGGGGAGTGGGGGGGGGGGGGGCGTGGGGACGAGTCCGCATATCTGTTTAGCCGAAGAGCCAGGTCTTGAGGGTCTTCCTGAAGGTGTTCAGGGAGGGGTGAGTCTGATGTCTGCCGGTAGCTCGTTCCAGGTCTTGGCTGCAACGTGAGAGAAGGATCTTCCGCCTGCTCTGGCTCTGTGGATGCGCGGGGTTTCGGCCAGTGCGAGGATGAAAGATCGGAGGTTTCTTTTGGGTACGTGGAAGTTGATTCAGTCATTGAGTTATTTGGGTCCGTTGCTGTGTAGGCATTTGTAGGAGTGAGTGAGGATTTTGAAAGTGACTCTTTTCTCCAGGGGGAGCCTGTGGAGGCTTCGTAGCTGTTGACTGATGTGTTCGTGTCGGGGGATGCCGAGGACGAGCCTGGCGGCGGTGTTCTGTATTGTCTGGAGTTTGTGGAGTAGGGACTTGTTGATGCTGGCGTAGAGTGCGTTTCCACTGCTTTACAGAGCTGTTGTGTTACCTGCCTAAAGACTTCAGTAGCGGGTATGCACACCTATATACACATATATGCACGTACTTCCCCTGTCGGCAGGAAGTGATGTCTCAAGCACAGACACATGATTCTTCCTTGCTAATAATACAATTCCTGAATGTGGCTACAGTTCCTGGTGTACGTAGTTCAGATCCTGATCCAGTGCCTTATCATTTTTAAGAAGCCGCGGAGTAGCAGCCAGAGGTATATTATGTTTTCTTGCTCCCCTAACCAGGAGTCGGGACCTCGATGTCAGGAAAAGTCGTGGGACTGGAGGAAACGATGTGCTTGATGTCAGCTACTATGTTTCTTCTCTTTCTGTCTCGATCTCCCTCTGTGGTGGTGTTCTTGGAGGCGAGGACCAGGTCACAGTGGGAGTGGGACTTTCCCTGGCTGTCCTACTATGATATTTTCTTTCTTCCCCAGCCCGGAGGCAGCATATTTATTTTATTTATTTATTTATTCATAAAATATGTACATTGTTCCAAAGTTCTCGAGAATGCGATCAAGTATCTAGTGTCAAGGCAGCAGCATGTGTACACTGCTCCAACACTCTTGAATTGTGTAGGTCGAGTATTGAGAGCTCTCCTACTATAATGGACTAACACCATTTAAGAATGTTGGAGCAGTATGCACATAATGCTGATTTGATACTAGACTCTCGAGAACTTTGGAACGATTAACATGTACTGCTGATCTGATGCTAGCACAGATGAAGTCTGCTAGTGCACTTACAGCATAGGTGAAACTCGTGTCGGCTAGAAAATGTCAAGATTTCTGAAATACTGTACACAAATGAAGGATTTTGGCAGAACTTACACATAGGAACTTTGCATTGGATTATTTTGGGCGTGCTGTGAATTTTGTTTATGTTTTGGACTTGTACCTACAGAAGAACTGATGGTTTTTCTTCCCTTCGAGCACCCAGAATTAATTGCCTCTAACCGACTGTGCAAAATAACTCAATCTACTTGGCTCTACTCAGTGTGGCTGAGCCACATCATCCACCCACCTCCATTTGTGCAAATTTCGCTCAGGTCCTTTAAAACAAGCTGATCATTTTCTTGCAAAATTCATAGTTCTGATCATAACGCGAGGATCTTAAATAAATCAAACATAGAAGATGTGAGTCAGAAGCTGTCTGGTTCCTCCCACGTGAGGGGCACTTCAAGAAAAGTGAAGGCATCAAGAGAACATTTCACTTGAAAAGGTGTCAAAAGAAGGAGGTGATGCTTCAGACTTATTTAAAACTTCAAATGAAGCAAATATTTTTGTTTTAATTCTGAGGAAAACATCCTTACAAAATAGGGTTAAAAACCCCTGAAGTGTTCCAAGACCCTCTCAGCATGAGCCAACAAAAAAGAAGCGAGGCTTGCCAGTACAAAGCATGCTGAACATTGGAAGCTGCTGGTCCCTTGAACGTGCAGCGCCAATGATTAGCAGGTTCTCTCCACATTCTATCGATCAGGCTGCCTTTATCCCTCGTGCACCGTTACCCTTCTGACTATAGGACTCCAGTGTGGAAGAGCTTCAGGAATTGGAGCTGCAAAGGAGTCTGAGGTGTTAAAAATAGAGACTCATGCAAATTAGCCTGCATATGCTACTGGGGTTGCTAATGCATTATATAACAATGCCATGTCACATCTGAATTGCTTGTAATTCGTTGGTATGGATTTTAAGAGATCCAGGATCCCCATAGACAGGGGGCGGGGGTATTCTAATATTATGACATCAATGAAGATTCCTATGATGCAGAACACCTCGAACAGCAAACCCCTGGGTCACAGGCTTTGATAACCAAGGCAGCAGGGGCAGTGGCAGCAGAGTGACAGCCCTTGTATCACGGGCAGTGATACTCCAGGGGCAATGATGGCAGGAACTGCGGCAGCAGAGTGACAGCCCTTGTATCACGGGCAGTGATACTCCAGGAGCAATGATGGCAGGAACTGCGGCAGCAAAGTGACAACCCTTGTACCACGGGCAGTGATACTGCCAGGAACTGCGGCAGCAGAGTGACAACCCTTGTACCACGGGCAGTGATACTGGCAGGAACTGCGGCAGCAAAGTGACAACCCTTGTACCACGGGCAGTGATACTGCCAGGAACTGCGGCAGCAGAGTGACAACCCTTGTACCACGGGCAGTGATACTGGCAGGAACTGCGGCAGCAGAGTGACAACCCTTGTACCACGGGCAGTGATACTCCAGGAGCAATGATGGCAGGAACTGCGGCAGCAGAGTGACAACCCTTGTACCACGGGCAGTGATACTGCCAGGAACTGCGGCAGCAGAGTGACAACCCTTGTACCACGGGCAGTGATACTGCCAGGAACTGCGGCAGCAGAGTGACAACCCTTGTACCACGGGCAGTGATACTCCAGGAGCAATGATGGCAGGAACTGCGGCAGCAGAGTGACAACCCTTGTACCACGGGCAGTGATACTCCAGGAGCAATCATGGCAGGAACTGTGGCAGCAGAGTGACAACCCTTGTACCACGGGCAGTGATACTGCCAGGAACTGCGGCAGCAGAGTGACAACCCTTGTACCACGGGCAGTGATACTGCCAGGAACTGCGGCAGCAGAGTGACAACCCTTGTACCACGGGCAGTGATACTCCAGGAGCAATGATGGCAGGAACTGCGGCAGCAGAGTGACAACCCTTGTACCACGGGCAGTGATACTCCAGGAGCAATGATGGCAGGAACTGCGGCAGCAGAGTGACAACCCTTGTACCACGGGCAGTGATACTGCCAGGAACTGCGGCAGCAGAGTGACAACCCTTGTACCACGGGCAGTGATACTGCCAGGAACTGCGGCAGCAGAGTGACAACCCTTGTACCACGGGCAGTGATACTGCCAGGAACTGCGGCAGCAGAGTGACAACCCTTGTACCACGGGCAGTGATACTCCAGGAGCAATGATGGCAGGAACTGCAGCAGCAGAGTGACAACCCTTGTACCACGGGCAGTGATACTCCAGGAGCAATGATGGCAGGAACTGTGGCAGCAGAGTGACAAGCCTTGTACCACAGGCAGTGATACTCCAGGAGCAATCATGGCAGGAACTGTGGTAGCAGAGTGACAAGCTGTGTACCACAGGCAGTGATACTCCAGGAGCCATGCTGGCAGGAACTGTGGCAGCAGAGTGACAACCCTTGTATCACAGGCAGTGATACTCCAGGAGCAATGATGGCAGGAACTGCGGCAGCAGAGTGACAGCCCTTGTATCACGGGCAGTGATACTCCAGGAGCAATGATGGCAGGAACTGCGGCAGCAGAGTGACAGCCCTTGTATCACGGGCAGTGATACTCCAGGAGCAATGATGGCAGGAACTGCGGCAGCAAAGTGACAACCCTTGTACCACGGGCAGTGATACTGCCAGGAACTGCGGCAGCAGAGTGACAACCCTTGTACCACGGGCAGTGATACTGGCAGGAACTGCGGCAGCAAAGTGACAACCCTTGTACCACGGGCAGTGATACTGCCAGGAACTGCGGCAGCAGAGTGACAACCCTTGTACCACGGGCAGTGATACTGGCAGGAACTGCGGCAGCAGAGTGACAACCCTTGTACCACGGGCAGTGATACTCCAGGAGCAATGATGGCAGGAACTGCGGCAGCAGAGTGACAACCCTTGTACCACGGGCAGTGATACTGCCAGGAACTGCGGCAGCAGAGTGACAACCCTTGTACCACGGGCAGTGATACTGCCAGGAACTGCGGCAGCAGAGTGACAACCCTTGTACCACGGGCAGTGATACTCCAGGAGCAATGATGGCAGGAACTGCGGCAGCAGAGTGACAACCCTTGTACCACGGGCAGTGATACTCCAGGAGCAATCATGGCAGGAACTGTGGCAGCAGAGTGACAACCCTTGTACCACGGGCAGTGATACTGCCAGGAACTGCGGCAGCAGAGTGACAACCCTTGTACCACGGGCAGTGATACTGCCAGGAACTGCGGCAGCAGAGTGACAACCCTTGTACCACGGGCAGTGATACTCCAGGAGCAATGATGGCAGGAACTGCGGCAGCAGAGTGACAACCCTTGTACCACGGGCAGTGATACTCCAGGAGCAATGATGGCAGGAACTGCGGCAGCAGAGTGACAACCCTTGTACCACGGGCAGTGATACTGCCAGGAACTGCGGCAGCAGAGTGACAACCCTTGTACCACGGGCAGTGATACTGCCAGGAACTGCGGCAGCAGAGTGACAACCCTTGTACCACGGGCAGTGATACTGCCAGGAACTGCGGCAGCAGAGTGACAACCCTTGTACCACGGGCAGTGATACTCCAGGAGCAATGATGGCAGGAACTGCAGCAGCAGAGTGACAACCCTTGTACCACGGGCAGTGATACTCCAGGAGCAATGATGGCAGGAACTGTGGCAGCAGAGTGACAAGCCTTGTACCACAGGCAGTGATACTCCAGGAGCAATCATGGCAGGAACTGTGGTAGCAGAGTGACAAGCTGTGTACCACAGGCAGTGATACTCCAGGAGCCATGCTGGCAGGAACTGTGGCAGCAGAGTGACAACCCTTGTATCACAGGCAGTGATACTCCAGGAGCAATGATGGCAGGAACTGCGGCAGCAGAGTGACAACCCTTGTACCACAGGAAGTGATACTGCCAGGAACTGCGGCAGCAGAGTGACAACCCTTGTACCACGGGCAGTGATACTCCAGGGGCAATGATGGCAGGAACTGCGGCAGCAGACTGGCAACCCTTGTACCGCAGGCAGTGATACTGCCAGGAACTGCGGCAGCAGAGTGACAACCCTTGTACCACGGGCAGTGATACTCCAGGAGCAATGATGGCAGGAACTGCGGCAGCAGAGTGACAACCCTTGTACCACGGGCAGTGATACTCCAGGAGCAATAATGGCAGGAACTGTGGCAGCAGAGTGACAAGCCTTGTACCACAGGCAGTGATACTCCAGGAGCAATCATGGCAGGAACTGTGGTAGCAGAGTGACAAGCTGTGTACCACAGGCAGTGATACTCCAGGAGCCATGCTGGCAGGAACTGTGGCAGCAGAGTGACAACCCTTGTATCACAGGAAGTGATACTCCAGGAGCAATTATGGCAGGAACTGCGGCAGCAGAGTGACAACCCTTGTACCACGGGCAGTGATACTCCAGGAGCAATGATGGCAGGAACTGTGGCAGCAGAGTGACAACCCTTGTACCACGGGCAGTGATACTTCAGGAGCAATGATGGCAGGAACTGTGGCAGCAGAGTGACAACCCTTGTACCACGGGCAGTGATACTGCCAGGAACTGCGGCAGCAGAGTGACAACCCTTGTCCCACGGGCAGTGATACTCCAGGAGCAATGATGGCAGGAACTGCGTCAGCAGAGTGACAACCTTTGTACCACGGGCAGTGATACTCCAGGAGCAATGATGGCAGGAACTGTGGCAGCAGAGTGACAAGCCTTGTACCACAGGCAGTGATACTCCAGGAGCAATCATGGCAGGAACTGTGGTAGCAGAGTGACAAGCTGTGTACCACAGGCAGTGATACTCCAGGAGCCATGCTGGCAGGAACTGTGGCAGCAGAGTGACAACCCTTGTACCACGGGCAGTGATACTCCAGGAGCAATGATGGCAGGAACTGCGGCAGCAGAGTGACAACCCTTGTACCACAGGAAGTGATACTGCCAGGAACTGCGGCAGCAGAGTGACAACCCTTGTACCACGGGCAGTGATACTCCAGGGGCAATGATGGCAGGAACTGCGGCAGCAGACTGGCAACCCTTGTACCGCAGGCAGTGATACTGCCAGGAACTGCGGCAGCAGAGTGACAACCCTTGTACCACGGGCAGTGATACTCCAGGAGCAATGATGGCAGGAACTGCGGCAGCAGAGTGACAACCCTTGTACCACGGGCAGTGATACTCCAGGAGCAATGATGGCAGGAACTGTGGCAGCAGAGTGACAAGCCTTGTACCACAGGCAGTGATACTCCAGGAGCAATCATGGCAGGAACTGTGGTAGCAGAGTGACAAGCTGTGTACCACAGGCAGTGATACTCCAGGAGCCATGCTGGCAGGAACTGTGGCAGCAGAGTGACAACCCTTGTATCACAGGAAGTGATACTCCAGGAGCAATGATGGCAGGAACTGCGGCAGCAGAGTGACAACCCTTGTACCACGGGCAGTGATACTCCAGGAGCAATGATGGCAGGAACTGCGGCAGCAGAGTGACAACCCTTGTACCACAGGAAGTGATACTGCCAGGAACTGCGGCAGCAGAGTGACAACCCTTGTACCACGGGCAGTGATACTCCAGGGGCAATGATGGCAGGAACTGTGGCAGCAGACTGGCAACCCTTGTACCGCAGGCAGTGATACTGCCAGGAACTGCGGCAGCAGAGTGTCAACCCTTGTACCACGGGCAGTGATACTCCAGGAGCAATGATGGCAGGAACTGTGGCAGCAGAGTGACAAGCCTTGTACCACAGGCAGTGATACTCCAGGAGCAATCATGGCAGGAACTGTGGTAGCAGAGTGACAAGCTGTGTACCACAGGCAGTGATACTCCAGGAGCCATGCTGGCAGGAACTGTGGCAGCAGAGTGACAACCCTTGTATCACAGGAAGTGATACTCCAGGAGCAATGATGGCAGGAACTGCGGCAGCAGAGTGACAACCCTTGTACCACGGGCAGTGATACTCCAGGAGCAATGATGGCAGGAACTGCGGCAGCAGAGTGACAACCCTTGTACCACAGGAAGTGATACTGCCAGGAACTGCGGCAGCAGAGTGACAACCCTTGTACCACGGGCAGTGATACTCCAGGAGCAATGATGGCAGGAACTGTGGCAGCAGAGTGACAACCCTTGTACCACGGGCAGTGATACTCCAGGAGCAATCATGGCAGGAACTGTGGTAGCAGAGTGACAAGCTGTGTACCACAGGCAGTGATACTCCAGGAGCCATGCTGGCAGGAACTGTGGCAGCAGAGTGACAACCCTTGTATCACAGGAAGTGATACTCCAGGAGCAATGATGGCAGGAACTGCGGCAGCAGAGTGACAACCCTTGTACCACAGGAAGTGATACTCCAGGAGCAATGATGGCAGGAACTGCGGCAGCAGAGTGACAACCCTTGTACCACGGGCAGTGATACTCCAGGAGCAATGATGGCAGGAACTGTGGCAGCAGAGTGACAACCCTTGTACCACAGGCAGTAATACTGTCAGAAACTGTGGCAGCAGAGTGACAACCCCTGTACCACAGGAAGTGATACTGGCAGGAACTGCGGCAGCAGAGTGACAACCCTTGTACCACAGGCAGTGATACTGTCAGGAACTGTGGCAGCAGAGTGACAACTCTTGTACCACGGGCAGTGATGCTAGACCTTGACTCTCCGGTCAGTTAAGTGTAGTCGTTCTGGAGAACTCCCGCCAGGGTTGGAAAGACAAAACAAAAGACGCGGTTTCAGGTGGACGTTCTTACGTCTGTAATATCACCCAAGGGGGAACCGGGAGTGCAGGGACCACCGCTGCCTGTATGTGCAAAAACGTACTGCGGTGTAGCAAAAACACACGTGAAGGAGGAAAAGGGGGGGTGCTCGTGATTACTAGAGTTGGTTTTGAAGAAAAGAAACGGAAGGAAGGAAGGAAGGAAGGAAGGAAGGAAGGAAGGAAGGAAGGAAGGAAACGGGGGGTAGAAACCTGGTAGGAGCCGGGTTTTCACACTGACGGACTCCCCCGCCTCCCAACCCACCCCGAGACCTTCCTCCGTACCTGGAACAGCCACGCTCCTCTGGGAACGTGGCTCAAAGTATCATGGGGTCTTTGGTCTTCAGGCTCCGCCGTCTCCTTCTCGGTCCTCGGTACACTCCGGACGCCGTGTTCTTCCTCCCGGCTTGGCTCCTCAAGGTCGCGGTCTTCTCTTCTCCGGTTTGCCGCAAACGCCACCAAATCACCTTCCGTCTTCTCCGCGATGACGAAACACACCCACGGTTGCACTTCCTTCCTTTTCTCCAATGGCTGGCCGATGACGTCCTCGGAAGGCGGGGCTGGGTTTCCCTGAAGTGGGCTGTCACTGCTCCATTCACCCTGTGGGGAAGGGAGACAAGGAGGTGTTGGAAGTATCGCTGCCCACCATTCCCTATCGGGGACAGCTGAGGTTGCTAGTGGGCTCGCCCTGTCACAAAGTTAAATCCATTATCATTGCATCATTTGCATATAACAGACAACTCAACTTTAAGTTTCCTAATTGAGGGGGGTCCCCTTTACTAAGCCCCACTCTTCTCGGCAGATCATTAATGTAGATGGAAAAGAGTAAAGGGGCCAAGAGGCACGCCTGCTTCAACCCATTATAGGTTACTATTTTCTTCGAGAGACCTTGTGTTCCCCCCGATAAAACCTTAGTCCAGGTAGAAGAGTGGAGAGCAATTATTAATCTTAAAAGATTCCCTGGTATTCCCATAGTGACCAATTTCCTCCACAGCTTCCCCCGATCTACCCTATCGAATGCTGTGGAGAAATCTATAAAAGCCGAGTATAACGGCACACCCCGACTTACTGGATATTTTTCGGTTAAGGTTTGCAGAACAGAAATATTATCCAGTGTGCCACTATTCTTACGAAATCCTGTTTGTTCCAAAGGGATATAATTATTTCCAAAGGCCCATTCTTGAAGATGAGTGAGAATACTCTTTGCAAACAGTTTCCCGGTTGCGTCCAGGAGTGAAATCTGTCTAAAACTGGCCAGGGAATTTTGTGCACACTTCCTATATAACGGAACTAGTATACTTCCCTTCCAGGAATGTGGAATATCCCCATAGGTATAACAATGGACAAACAACGGATGCAGACATTTTGCCCATTCTTCACAATCCTGTTTTATTATGGCTACTGGTACATCATCTGGGCCCATTGCACTAGAGTATCTTGCCCCTTTGATGTAACCTTCAGTCTCCATGCATGCTGGTGCACCCCCCGTAGTTGGAACGGTAGTAACCTCTTGGATCTGTCCAACTATGAGATTTAGAGCTGGGAAATGTATATGGACCATTCTGCTTCTGGGATTAAAATGGGTTATGACTTTTCACTCCCATCACAGAATTTTGCGATCAGTGCCCAATACTTCCTAGTATCCCCAGAAAGAACCACCTCTCGAAGTCTAACCCATTTTTCGTCTTCAGCACTCCTTCGATCCAATGCTATTTTCCTTTTCCATACCTGTTTTAGCCTACTTATGTCTCTCTGCCTTTGTGTCATGGGCTCCCTAAATTGGTCTCTAAATAAACCATTAATTTCCCAATTCAGTTTTTTAATTTCCCATGGTATTATTACTATTGGAGAAGTACTAAAAACTTGCTTCTTTGTTCTGAAAGTTTTAACTGCAGCCAAGACTCTCTCGTACCTCTGGACCGGTGTTTATTGACTGGGGCTAAAAGCAGTATTCTCAAAAACCCTCTTAAAATTTGGGAGCAAATTATTTGACCAGCAAGTACGCCCATCATTATAAGAGACATTTACATTCCTCTTGATTCCAAAGTTCAGGCTTCTCAATTTTTATGTCCATATTTGCAACTAAAATATTATGGTCACACAAAGTTGTGGCAGATACCTTGAACTTTATACATGCATTAAAGAATTGAAAGGAAACTGCAATATAATCAATTAAAGAGTGACCATATGTCCCATGAAAGGTGTAAGCTGCGGGGGAGTCCTCCGGGAATCAACCATTTAATATTACAAGGTCTAAACTTCTACGGTTTTGCAAAAGTAATAGGCCTCGTTTATCCGACTTTAATTGGACCGGCAGTACAGAATCTGGGATAGCCCATACCTCCTCCAGTTCCGGATTGGAAAAAGGCATGACTGCACTATTGCATAATTTGGCATTAAAATCACCTACCATCATTATACGTGAGCATTCTTCATTATTACCTAACCTTTGCACAAAAGCGCAAATAGAGTCGACCAGAACATTTGACGCCCTCCCTGGGGGGATATACACATTTACCAGTAAAAGAAAAATCACTTGCCCCAAGTTATCTTTGCCTATCCTCAGCTTTGCTCCAATACGGCATTTTGATGGATGCTTATAGATCACAGGATCTCATACTATGTCACAGCTAAGTAAAATAGCTAAACCTCCACTTGCATGCCCTTTTACAGATTGTTTTGCTGTACTGCAGTACACATAGAAATTTTCAAACTGAAACTCTTCCCCCAACAATGTTTCCTGGAGGCAGATTATCTTGGGGTCTAATTCTACTAATGATTTAAGCTTATAACTCGATTTTCCTACCCCCGCCACATTCCAGGATATGATGTTTCTCAATTGGCTACCCCGCACTATGGGCTTTGTTGTAGATGTTTTTGACCCATTCAGTGTACCTGCAACTCAACTCCACTTTGCTACCTCATCCTCCCCATTAGCACTGGGGGCCCATCGGACTTCAGGTGCTAAAATATTAATTTCTCTATCACCCAGGTTTCTTCCTACTGTTATTTCTATATCTTTATAGTTTATGGGGATATTTACACCCCTATTATTAGAGAAGCCATACCCTTGCATTTGATGAATCGTTCCAAAGCTTTCTGATGGAACTCGGCAAGGGGGTACACTAGGGACCACATCTATACCTCTTTTCCTAAAGCAGTCTGCATTAGCTATAACCAATGCTGACACTGCCCCTAATGAAAATGTAGCTCTAGTGCTTGGGGGAGCGCTCCTCCAGTCTAAATAGACCGATTCAATATCTTTACTAGTTATTAACCCCAAATCCTCTATTTCGGTTAATATCTGTAGGAGGGCACTTCTATTCAATAACATTGGTTCAGTTTCAAACAGGGAGACACAAATTAAGGTCCTACTCATTTGCCCAACTCCTGGTCCAGTATTCCTTATTGGTTTAATACCAGGCTGCCCTAAGACTGAATCTCTCTCTAACTTACCCCCTTTACTGTTAAGAACTGTAATTAGGTTCCCCACTCCAACTGTCCCCTGGCTGGACTCAAACCTCGTTGGGGAAATATCCTGCCCACGGGGGTGGAGTGTGGCACCTCCTGAAGCTACGCATTGATCTGTTACAGGTTCACCTAAATAATTCATTACACTTCTTAATATAGGGTCTCTGCTTGTCTCATACTTTATCCCACTTTCATCCTGGTCCTCTTGACACGGTGGGGCAATCAGCACTGGATTCGAACAGATCGTCCGTCATCCCCTTTGTCATGTAGCTCCTGTATATCCTTATATCGTGTTAAGTTAGCATAGGTACATTTGAGGTTTAAACGCCATTTTTCTGTCTTGCAACTTCTGCACACGACGCTTAATTGTTGACTTAGCTTTCAACCTAGTAGTTTGCCGTGGTGCATGTGAGAATAATATGTTATTGCTCTGATATCAGCTTTGCTTAATAAAATATGTCTGCACGAAGAGTGCTGAAGTTTCAGGAACAACACGATATGGAATTGTTATGAGGTCTGATCTCCACGCCTTCATAGTCATAACACAAGTGCAGCCTTTGCCAACTCAGGCTTCAGGCGGGTTTGATATAGCTTTGCACGAGGCACATAGAACACACTTGATGCGGTGCACATGCAGAGAGAGCTGGTGTATGCTGATGTGATTCCTTCATGCTAGGACACTAAGGTATGGGCCCGCCCTAAAACAACCCAAAGAGACCTTCTTAGCTAATAATATAATATATGTGTTAGGGAGGGTGAGATATAAGTGTTGTTAACTCTTATTCATTACAGTATGTTGACATGCTGTCACCATTCGCTTTTTATGTCTATGCTGGTAATTTTGCTACTGATAATAAGTATACTTGTATTATCTAAGATACTGCGCCTGAGAAGACGGCATTAGTAAATAAACATTTCAAATGCACATGTGTCTTCTTTACTCCATGTTCTGGTTTGTAATGATAATATAACGAAAGAGTGTTCATGAGTTCCACGTACCCTGAGGTACTGTAAGTTCATGTTCTGGTTTGTCTAAACATTGGGGGTTTGATATGTCCAATGAGACACTGTAGCTAGCTCGGTAAGGGGTGAGTTGGGTACTAAGGTGTGTTTTGGGTCACCCTAATTCGCCGAGGTTCCACTCCTCTGTGCACAGTTCTGTGTGAGAACAGAAACCCTGCGACATGGCGCCCAACGGTTTCGGTGGTCTTATATCATGACACTCGTGTAGTATATCGTTCAAACCTTAACCCCTTCATCTCCGTTTCCGGAAAACGGGGTGTCGGTGAAACCTACCTATTTTTTGAAATAGGTCTTATTCAAGCTTGATTCTTTCTTAAACGGTTTCTTTGAATTACTACCCAGTTGTGCTACAAAGTATTCTTTGTATTCTCTTGTTTCCAGTGTTGTCATGGCGGCGGTGGCCATTGCGCAGCATAGTCGCGTGGCGGTGCGCACACATCTTCAGACGTACCAAGTCCCGGTGGATGGGATGGCTGTGATTTTAGTGGTGAGTGCAGATCCGGCGTTCCCTTTCGAGTTGTTTTACTCTTGGGTTACGTTTCCGGCTGTGGACGCAACTTCTGGTTTGTTCCACTCCTACACCGCCTCAGCTGTCCCGGCTGAATATACACCGTACAGGGCACTGGAAATACCTATTGATCATTGGCAGCATCGAGTTTGGTTTGATGGCGCCCTCCCCCACTCTTTGTCCGCTGCGAGGTTAGGTCCACTCTCAATTCCAGGTACTAACTGGCCTGCATTGGGTGGTTTTACCCCGCACCCGAATCACGGGGCTTGTACCCTTGCAGAAATTCGCAGGCTACATGTAGTCTCAATTTCCGTGATTCGTGCATTGGTTCAATACATAGGTCGTCATCTCCCGGGTGGTCCCCCGGGGGGTCCGGCCGTTCAAACGGAACGTGGTGGTTTACGGCTCAATCCAGTTATGGTAAATTCGGTTTTTGGTCAACGCCCTGATAATAAAGATGATTTTCCTTTTTGGCTGGCCGAGAAATTTGACCAACTGGAAGCCGTGTTTCCCAATTCTACTCCTGCTGACAAACATAGAATGTTGACGATTACTTTACCTAAGGATATCACTCCCGAGCTCGTTGACTGTGAAAGTTGGGGTAAGACGTTTGCGGCTGTTTATGCGAGGTGTTTCGGCACCCCATCTATGGCTGTACTGCCTACGATCATAAAACGTGTTCAGGATGATCACGGTCCTGAGGCAGCGGTTGAATTGGGTATGCGCCTGTGTGGTTCTTTTGAGATTGTTAGTGATCTCATACTCTCCAACGTCAAGGGAGATGCTGTGAACTTCCAGGTTTTTAATGCACTGGCAGCGTTACCCGATGCCGAAAAGCCCCGCCAGTTGGCGAAGATTGTGGTGGCCGCTTATAAAACTATCGGTCGCACAAGTAAGGGTTTAAAGTACTTCACGGTTAAGGAGAAGAAACAACCACAAGTGCAATCTGCTGCGGCAGATGTACAACCAAAGTCCAAAAAACAAAATTGGCCTCAGAAACAGAAACAGGGGAAGCAACAGCAGCAAACTCAGGAATCATATCCTGCAACACAAGTCCCTGCGCCAGCTGAGAAAGTTTATGATTTGCGCGATCGCGCGATGATTAAATCACCTGATCGATTTCAGGTTTCTGATCAACGCTCTCCTCGTTCCTTTCAGGACTCATCGTCCCCGAAGACCGGTGGAGGAGGAGGCGGACGGGGACGTGGTGGCCAACAGGGACGTGGCCAGCCCCGCCAGACAGAAGGCGCATGGAAGCAGGAGGATTCTACGCCAAAGAGACCGCAGTTTGCGAAAAAGAAAGTCGTAGCCTTAACAGCGCATCGATATGCCACAGATAGTGAGAACGCGGCTTCGGAATCTGACGTGGGCTCTGACCTTGCTGGACAGCGCGGCGGAGATATCCATAGTCAGAGAGGCGCTGCGTCCACTACTGAGGGTGACAGCGACTGATGTCTACGTTGTGATAGAAACAGCGGATACGAGACTTGCTCCCCCTGAAAGACTTTATGAAATTGTCCTGTTAATTGAAGGTGACATACAGCGTACCGTAAAAGGTGTATTTTGGGAAAATCTGTCTTCTACATATGATATTTTACTTTCGGAGGCTGACTGGCCCCCACCTTTTGTGCTCGCGGCGCCGCGAGGGGAGGAGGTGATCCTCCCCAGTTTCGCGAACACTGTCTCGAAAGAGCATGCGCAGCATTTTGCAGAAGAGTGGGCTCGAGCTCTCGCGCCGGCTCTGTACCGTAACCAATGTGGTTGGGATAAATTGTCGCCTTGCCACGAAATTCCGTTGCGGTCTCAGCCGCAGCCTCAACCTCAATATCCCATTAGACGTGAAGCAAGATCTTCCGTCGCGGAAATCCTTGAACAATTGGAATATCAGGGAGTTATTGAAACGTGTGTGTCACCGATGAATAATCCCCTTTTTACTGTGAACAAACCTGACGGATCATATCGTTTGGTTTTGGATTACCGGCATTTAAACTCGCATTGCGTAACTGTGCAGTAAAGAATACTCACGGCTCTGCCCTTGTGGATAGTCTCGTACGTAAGCGTTTCAAGACAACGCTTGACATATCCAACGGTTTTTATGCCCACAGATTGGACAGCTTTAGCTCCCAATGGACCAGTTTTACGAGCGCTGGAGTCCAAAAACAATTCCGGCGTCTTCCAATGGGCTATAAGAATATTCCTGGTATATTTACCGCTCGCATTGTCTCTATTCTGGAGGCACTCGACCCGGATGCTTGTTCGTATGTGGATGACATATATCTCACAGACGACGATATTTGGGAGCATCTGTGTCGTGTAAATTCTGTTATTTGTAACTTCGCTGACATGGGTTATAAATTTAACTTTGCAAAATCGCACATTGCTGAACACACAGTGTTGTTTTTGGGCTATGAGCTCAACAATGAAGGTAGAGGGTTGGCTCCTCACTTCTTGGAGAAGTGCGCACAGTTGAGCGCTCCTACAACACTGAAAAAATTACAGTCTTTGCTGGGCTTCTTGAATTTCGGCAGAACTTATGTTCCGGAATATGCCCAGCGTATCAAGCCTTTGTATGCTTTGATACAACCTACTTTCTCAAAATCATGCTGGCTGCCTGAGCATTCGGCCATTCTGCAATCATTGCAGGCTGATCTGCTCGCTTCTGAATACTTACTGACTCGTGATAACTACACCAACCTGGTGATAAGAATAATTCCAGGGGCGGTGGGTTTCACGTACCTGACTTTTAATGAAGGAGACACAGTGCCTATTGCTTACAAGTCACACTTGTACACTTCGGCTGAATTGCGGTTTCCCACTGTGGAGAAAGTTTTAACTGCTGTACAGATGGCTATTCTTAAAGAACGAGCTCTGTCACAGGGGAAGCGCATGTTAGTGGTAACACCCTGTCCTCATTTGGAGGCAGTCACGAAAGCCAGTGTACCAAATTCTAAAGCTTTGCACCCACGGTGGATTCAATGGGCAGCGTCATTGACGTCCACGGATGTCACGTTTATTTTTGACGCCTCTTTACGGTCGCAAGAGTACTTGCAGTATGAGTTCGTTCATCCTGCTCCTCTGGCTATGCGACCTTTGGAGGACTTCCATTGCATCATTTACACTGATGGGTCGGCGCAGGTTGCGCATGGCTCTAAACATGCCTACGTTTCCGCATGCGCTATTGTGGTTGGTGCTATGTTGAACGATGAATTCATTTCCAGGGAGGTACACACGTTGCCCCTGGGCGATTGCACTGCACAATTGGCTGAGCTTCGTGCTCTTTTACTAGCGTTGGAGTACGCAGATCCAAGTGTTACTACTCTGATTGTAAGTGATTCTTACTACTGTGTCCAGTCTTACAATGAGAACTTGTTCTTTTGGATTCAAAATCATTTTCATGATTCCAAGGGTAGCACAATAAAACATAAAATGATCTGGGTTCGAGTGGCAGAGCTTAAGGCTATGTTGCCACTCGTTTATGTGATTCATACTCTCGGTCATCAGCGCGTGGGAGTACACGCTGTTGGCAATTCGCTTGCTGATGAAGCGGCGAAATCAGCAGTATCTACATACTTAGTTGCAGCGGTTACTAGATCGAAAACCAAGATTGATAGCGACATCTTGGCGGCAGTTGCTGCCACTGAGAAGGGAAGTAAACATCCTGCGGGATTCCCTTCGAAGTACAAATACCACTTAAGTCCCGAAAAGGTTCCTTTTGTGACAATTCCTGAGGTTGGGGAACGGCTGATTCCCAACTCGGATCGCAGAGCAGACTTGATTACAGCGGCACATGAAGGTGTGGCGTCTGCGCATGCGGGCGTCTCGGCCACTGTAACTCAATTACAACAACGTTTCTGGTGGCGGGGACTGTACAAACAGACGCGTGATTATGTCCTTCTTTGTGACATATGCCAGCAGATTAAACCTTCAACTGCTACGCGTCCGCCACAGACTCAGTTGCACATTTCTAATAAACCACTAGATTGTGTTTATTTAGATCACTGCGGTCCTTTTTCATCTGATACTGCGTATAAGTACATCTTAGTAGCAGTTGACTCATGCACACGCTTTGTGTGGGTATGGCCACATCGCAGCGCTGATTCACGGACTGTCATCAGAGATTTGCGTGTCTTTATAGGGATTTTTGCCTATGGTACCTTCCATTCGGATCAGGGTCCGGCTTTCGCCTCTAAGGCGTATAAGGATGCCATGACTTCGTTGGGGGTCCAAGTCAAGTTTTCGTCTCCCTACAGACCTGAGGGTAACAGTGTAGTTGAGCGAATGAACCGTGATTTAAAGCAATCTTTGACAGCCCGAGTTATAGGCACTGGCAGAAACTGGCTGGCTCACCTCTATGGCGTGCAGCGTGCTCTTAATAATCTCCCCAGAAGGTCTCTGGGTGGGCGGACCCCATACGAAATGCTCTTTGGCATCAAAATGTACGTCCCTGACAGTGAAGGTCTAGACTGTGTGGTTCGCGCCACTTCCTTTGACGCAGATGAACATTGCAATGTTTTACAGAATCTACAAAAGACCGGAGACAGTCTTGCAAAGGAACATTTGCCCTCCACGTCGGATGATGCGTTGCAGATCCCGGTAGTTGGCTGGCTACCCCAAGTTGGCGAACTAGTTCGAGAGAAGATCGATAACAAGAAAGAATTTGGTCCTTCCTATCGAGCTCCGGTTCCTGTCCTTGGAGTAAAGGGCACAAGAACAGCCATTTTACCACCACTTCCTGGTCGTAAGGAAAACAGGTTTATTTCAATTGACAATGTCAAGATACACAGAGTGGCCGATTCTTCTTAGCATGACACCGGCTGTTTCCTGTCCTTCCATTGTGAGAAATTCAGTTATGCCCACTGCTTCTAATATTGAACCTGAAGTGGCCATCGAATTACCTGCTGTTTCCAGTCCGTTGTTAAATAATTTACCCGGTACTAACATTGATGAGATAGACTATACCTACCCCACTGATTTGTCCATGCCTGACCTGCAAGCACGTTTAGCCACGGAATCCAGATTTTCATTTGACTCTGCTTCCCTTGCCTCGAAGAAACCCTCTCGAATTGCAGTTTATGCTAGCCTGTTTAAAAAACATTTTTTGATTCCCCCTTGGACATACATTTGGCTGGTCCTTTTTTCAGTTTACCTTTTTATGTCAATTGGTTTTGTGTTTTATTTTTTTCGAATCATCAATGGACACTATGTCAAGGAAAGAACATGCATTACTCATTTAAATGGAACTTTGGCCCCGCTTTCCTCGTCACATTCTACACACAGATTTAAAAGAGACTTGACTTTGGTTAACGTCACAGCATGGCCTGTCCTTGATGGAATCGTGTGGGATGCAGTTCGGTTTCAGATTCATGGCCCAACGGAAGTCGTTAATGTCCCTAATGTACTTAGAGTGAATATGGGGGATGTGGTGAAACAAAACATTCGTTCTGATGACTGGGATGTCAATGCTGTAGAAAGTTTATTTTCTGATTTGCAGTACTATGCTGCATTTGATGCTGAGGATTTATATTTAGAATCTGCTAATTATGGTGAATTATTCTGTTACCAACATTATGGCAATCACTTCTTACACAAAACATCTTCCAGAAGGGATACTGTTAACTTTACTCAGTGGGAACATTGCCCAGCGCCTCAACAAGGGAGTTCTGAAACGTTTCTAAAGAAGTATACTTACTTTACTGACTTTAACCAGTCCAATCCCGAGTCCTTTTATTTTAAATTTCAAAAAATGCCAATGTCCAAGGTTAGACTTACCGATACTAAATTGTTGTATTCTAAGGCCTTCCTTGATCAATTAGTTACTGGAGGCTATGAGTTATGGAAGGATACAATAGACCTTAAATCGGTTTGGGGTTCAAGGGCCTGGCAGGTACGAGGCACTGAGGCTTTGCACCGTGCATGTCTCATCCCGAATCATATGTTGTTTCTAAATGAAACGATTTCCCAGACCACATGCTTTGGATTGGCTAATTCTAAAAAGTTAAACACTCCTTCTTTCCCGGAGTTGGAGGAATATGATGGTTGGAGTAATTTTACTCAGTTGTCCATTAGAGAATACAGACTCTACTTCTTAATTCCTCCTTTAACATTTCCAGTATAAATCCTAAGGGTTGGCTGCTCTGGCACCGTAGTGCTGATTCTTGCCAACATAGATTTTTGAATTTAGCTGACGGTTTTAAAACTGTTAGATCTGATCCCCGATTTGACTTAGGTCATACTGTCACCTCGTATTCTGTAGGCAAATTGTGTCAAAATTGGCTGAAACATTCAACTTTACCTGCGGTTAAGGATCACCTTTCTAAACTAAATGCAGACGTGGACTTGAATGATTTCATTAAAGGCCCGGCTAGTGGCAGGTCGAAAAGGTGGTTATATGGGGTTTACAATGAAATTTGGAAGCTATCACAGATTGAGGCTGCTACACGCCTTAGAGCTATTGATCAAGCAAATCTTGAGAAAGTGCTTGCAGTTGTTGACAATAGCATTAATGTGCTTTCCTCTAGAATTTACACATTGGATAATATTGTGTCGTCAGTCGTCGATATTGTACATGATGAAGTGTCAGTATTATACCACGGTCAAAATCAATTACGATCAATCATGCGGTTTGCATGGACCCTTCAAACTCTAAAAATGGGTAAAGTTCCCTGGGGGTACATGAACGTTTCTTCTTTATTTGCACCGTTTAATTTGACTGACAAACAACGCTTACTTTCAATGCGTGATGCTTCCTTTTCTATGTTACATATTGAAAGGTTAGAATCTTTACCTTTTTCCGTGGCTGAAGCCACTGCTGCAACGTGGCTTATCCACGGTTTAATAACGCTGCCTTTTGCTTTATATAAGTTTTCAAATTGTATGAAATATGTACCCATAGGTCGTTATGAACCTTTAGGTAGCGGTTTCCTTCATGAAGTCTGGTCACTCCCATACACATACAGATGTTTTAAGGATGACCAGGAAGTTTATCTGACAGGGGAGGAGTGCACTGAGACACCAGATCATTCTTTAATGTGTAGACACATACAGTTACACGGTTCATGCAACAAGGACCGACCGAATATGGCTTGCGTTTTGCATGGTACGCCAGTTCCTGCTATCATCCCCACGTTTAAATTATTAGAGAATGGTAGTTATTTAATGCTCAATAATGAAAACTGTTGTGGGTTAATTAAAGGTATAGCTTTCATAGTAACAGTAAGTGAGCGGGTTATTTGCTGCAGAATGTGCTTTATCCTCCCACACGTGAACATAGGGAGTCTTCCATCTGGCCACAGATACCAACCTTGGGAGCAGAATTCAGCGGCATGGCAAGAATAAGGGCTCTTTTGTCCCAGAAAGAGGTGGCCTTGAGCTCGGCCCGTGAAACTTTCGTGCTTCACATTGCAAACACCCGTACAGAGGTTCAGGCTCTTTTGAATACTGATTTGCCTTTGCATTTCGGTGCGATGGTTCGAACTATCTTTAACGCATCCTCCACAAAAGGCCTTGCACATTTTTTTAAAGTTGTTAGCAGTGGTCTCGTGACTTCCTTTGAAAAGATTTTTGGAGTCATCCCTGCTTTCTTCCATTCTATTTTTTCATCCTTGTTTGGAGGGTTCCCGTTTTTACTTGCATTAGCAGCTGGCGCACTAGTGTTTTTTTGTCTCTTTAAATATGGATGTCCTTCCTGTGCAAGACCCCGCGCAACAGCTACTGACGCGGTTTCGCAACCGCATGCTTGAATATTATGGTACACTGCCGTTGGCGACATTGAGCACGGCATATGGATTATCTTTTCGATTCTCCTACTTCACCTGTGTCCAGCCTGTATTTCACTGCCTGACCTGTGATTTCCATTGGGCCATTGATTTGTGTCTCTGCGGACCGATTTCTCCTGACGTCGATTTTAATCAGCTGATGAGTCCTATCATTGCTCACGAGTTGGTTTGTTCTGACGAGAGGATTATGGCCTTTGCAGTGGCGCATGGACTAATGGGTCCCTGGGATATATTGTCGGCAGCACAGAATTTCTTGGACTTAAGTGTTCTTGAAAACCCACCGAGCTGTCCTCTGATGGTTATAGAGGATCCGGTGCTGGGAGAACACGTATGTTCTTTTCATCTTTTAAATTGGATGGCTGAACTGTTTTCGGATGAGGACAGTGATTTCCTATTGGAGGCTGTTGCTGCTTACTTTTCATATACAGTTTTATCATAGACACTGCCTCGGATTGACGTGCTGATTGATAGCATTTCATTGTTTTTATTGACTTATTTGTCAAAACTTTTTTTATTATTTCCGTGCCTATTGGCTTGAGCCACGTTATATTTTTGGGCTATTTTTTAGCATTACCTTTTTAATGTTTAGTTTCGATTCATGCTCGTTTACTGTTGAGTTCTGCTCTCATGAGATGACACTTCTGTTATCATATTTAGTCCGTTCTCGGATCAAGGGGGGGTGTCATGTAGCTCCTGTATATCCTTATATCGTGTTAAGTTAGCATAGGTACATTTGAGGTTTAAACGCCATTTTTCTGTCTTGCAACTTCTGCACACGACACTTAATTGTTGACTTAGCTTTCAACCTAGTAGTTTGCCGTGGTGTATGTGAGAATAATATGTTATTGCTCTGATATCAGCTTTGCTTAATAAAATATGTCTGCACGAAGAGTGCTGAAGTTTCAGGAACAACACGATATGGAATTGTTATGAGGTCTGATCTCCACGCCTTCATAGTCATAACACAAGTGCAGCCTTTGCCAACTCAGGCTTCAGGCGGGTTTGATATAGCTTTGCACGAGGCACATAGAACACACTTGATGCGGTGCACATGCAGAGAGAGCTGGTGTATGCTGATGTGATTCCTTCATGCTAGGACACTAAGGTATGGGCCCGCCCTAAAACAACCCAAAGAGACCTTCTTAGCTAATAATATAATATATGTGTTAGGGAGGGTGAGATATAAGTGTTGTTAACTCTTATTCATTACAGTATGTTGACATGCTGTCACCATTCGCTTTTTATGTCTTAGTAACTATGCTGGTAATTTTGCTACTGATAATAAGTATACTTGTATTATCTAAGATACTGCGCCTGAGAAGACGGCATTAGTAAATAAACATTTCAAATGCACATGTGTCTTCTTTACTCCATGTTCTGGTTTGTAATGATAATATAACGAAAGAGTGTTCATGAGTTCCACGTACCCTGAGGTACTGTAAGTTCATGTTCTGGTTTGTCTAAACATAGGGGGTTTGATATGTCCAATGAGACACTGTAGCTAGCTCGGTAAGGGGTGAGTTGGGTACTAAGGTGTGTTTTGGGTCACCCTAATTCGCCGAGGTTCCACTCCTCTGTGCACAGTTCTGTGTGAGAACAGAAACCCTGCGACACCTTTTGTATCGCTTTGTTCGCCCTAAATTGGCAGGGTATGCTCAGACGTGAGTCCCTTGCTCACTTGGCCACTGGATTCAATATAGCCTGGCTGATGAGGATTATGAATCCGAAACCGGTCCCAGGATGCTTGTTTCCGGTCCAGGGAAGACATGGCTTGGCAGTTCGGGCTGGACTGTTCCCATGAGGCACAGGGTCAGACTGATTTGCATATGGCCATGTCTGAACTGGGGTGGCTGAGTGAGCTAAAGAATGGTGATGGATTAAACCCAGATCAGTTGACTGGGGTGAGTGTTTAATTAGCTCAAACGCTCCGCCCATCATCCCCTTTTGTATCACTTCTTATTATAGGGTCTCTGCTTGTCTCATAGTTTATCCCACTTTCATCCTGGTCCTCTTGACACGGTGGGGCAATCAGCACTGGATTCGAACAGATCGACTGATTATAATTTTCTTGCCCAGTCTTTTGACCCGTATTCAATGTGTACAGCCCCAAAGTCCCTGTGTCCTTTCTACTAGGAGGAGATGTTGTACTTCCTCGCTTACTGGAAGGAACCGCAATATTTTCTGTTTTCGTTTAGGAAAACATCGATTCCTTATCTTATTCTTCCCCCTACGACCACTTCTAAAGTTACCTTCACTCACTATTGGGACCTCCCCTGAGGGTGCACTAGCTAAGGTATTAGCTAATTCTTCAGTTAACTGTAGGCTTGGGTTTTTTAATTACTTTTTTTTAAAATAGAGTAAACTCGTAATGGGTTAGGTACTGGGGATACTTTTGAATGTAATTTTAATTTTCCCCTCAGCTGGTAAGCTGTGCACTCTCATAAAGTTTAACTGGGGGTGAACTTATAATTGGACTACCTCTAAATGAGACACTTTCAGTTCCCACATTCATTTCTTTTATTTCCCTGTCCACAAATTTAGTACCACTTTTTAGCATCCTATTACATATTTGACATACATGGCTGGGTACTTCAGGCCTTTTCCAAATTCTTTATAGCTTGCTTGATCTGATTAAGTTCTTGAACCCCTTCCAGTATGGGCGAGAGAACTTCCAATACATGATCCGTGTTTATTGTACTTTTTTCTAACAAAGATAAAATTGCACAGAGGATTCTCTCTAATGCATAAAAAATCTCCAGAGTCCCCCCACATCCGTGCATTCTCAATAGAATTCATAATGTTCTCTACCCCATTATCCAATGATACTCCTGATATCCTTTCAACAGAAAGTTCTAATAAATCAGCAGCATGGGATAAACTAGTAGGTGTACTACTGTACAGAGTAGGCATATGTGGTAGAGCAGCTGTTGGAACCGGAGACAGTTCTGGATTCATCTCCAAGGCACCAGTCTTTTTCAGCTGTGCCGTTAGTTCTTCATTCTTTTCCATTTGCTTAGCGATGTCCGGTAGAGTATAATCCTCCATTTTCACCTGCCCAGAGCTAAAGCTACGTTCTATCTGCTGTTGCACTTTTAATGAAAGTTCACTAAATTTGGTCGGCAAGAAACCAGGCTCAAATCTATTCATACTTCTTGAATTATCAAAGAGGGAATACCAATCCTGCCAATGGAGATAATGGGGTGAGTCCTTTTCTTATCACATTATTCTCCTGGGGGCCTCCTACTTTGCCCACCGACAGATCAGTTTCCATTTCCAGATTGCTACCCTCCCTTCCTATTTGTAAAGCATCACTTTCACCTGGAAGCTGTACAGATTTCCCACCAATATTATTCTCTTGAATAATTACAGCAGGGTAAAGAACTTCCAAATTAGTGAACTGACTGTCCTCCCCATTCTCTGCTGTTACATGGGTGTCCATCACTTCATCTTCCAAGACCTCCTTTTTTTCTTTCTCTTTTAGCCCCTTCCCACGCTTGGAGCTCCTTACTCCTTTTGTAAACATTGACATCACCGATGGATACGTTTTCAGATGAGAAAGGTGATCCCTGTTTCTCCTGCGACAAATGGTTTTCTGGAGCTTATGGGGACTCCGCTGGCTCGGATCAATCAATTAATCAATCAAAATATTTATAAAGCGCACTACATACCCGCTAGGGTTTCAAGGCGCCGAGGGGGGGGGGGGGGGGTGCTGCTACTGGTCAAAGAGCCAGGTCTTGAGGAGTCTTCTGAAGGTGAGGGGGAACGTCCCTTACAACGGAACTTTTACAACGAAGTACCGTTACGACGCAGGTTTAACAACGAAAGTCATTACAACGACTTTCGCTGGAGGGCGCTCTAGGATAGGTAATAGTTTAATTTTTAATTTACTATCCAACACCTTCCCTACTATCCACGGGGACAGGAGTTGGAATAGTAAATTAAACTATTCACTATCCAGCGCCCCACAACGCAAGTCGTTGTAACTACTTGCGTCGTAAAACCTGCGTCGTAACGGTACGCGTTGTAAAAGCACGCGTTGTACCGTCATACATCCGAAGGTGAGTAGGTCTTGGGTCTGTCGTAGGTTGGTGGGGAGAGTGTTCCAGGTCTTGGCGGTGAGGTAGGAGAAGGATCTGCCGCCGGACGTCTTTCGTGGGATGCGGGGGACGACAGCGAGGGCGAGGCTTGCGGAGCGGAGCTGTCGGGTGGGGGTGTAGAAGCTGAGTCTGTTGTTCAGGTAGGCCGGTCCAGTGTTGTGGAGTGCTTTGTGTGCGTGGGTGAGGAGCTTGAATGTGATCCTCTTGTCTACGGGGAGCCAGTGAAGGTCTCTCAGGTGAGGGGAGATGTGGCTGCGGCGGGGTACGTTGAGGATCAGTCGGGCGGAGGCGTTTTGGATGCGTTGGAGGCGTCGTAGGTGTTTGACCGGGATACCTGTGTAGAGTGCGTTGCCGTAGTCTAGCCTGCTGCTCACGAGGGCCTGTGTCACTGTTTTTCTTGTTTCTGTCGGGATCCACTTGTAGATCCTGTGGAGCATGCGGAGGGTGTTGTGGCAGGAGGAGGAGATTGCGTTTACCTGTTTTGACATGGAGAGGGAGGAGTCGAGGATGAAGCCCAGATTGCGTGCGTGGTTGGTCGGTGTTGGAGGGGTTCCTAGTGAGGCTGGCCACCAAGAGTCGTCCCAGGCGGAGGGGGTTTGTCAGAGGATGAGGGCCTCCATCTTGTCCGAGTTCAGTTTCAGACGGCTGCTTCTCATCCATTCGGCGGCGGCTTTCATTCCCTCGTGAAGGTTGGTTTTGGCGGTGCGCGGGTCCTTGGTTAGGGAAAGAATGAGCTGGGTGTCGTCGGCGTAGGAGATGATGTTGATGTCGTGTTGGCGGGCCACTTGTGCGAGGGGGGCCATGTAGATATTGAATAGAGTTGGGCTGAGGGATGAGCCCTGGGGTACGCCGCAGATGATGTTGGTGGCTTCAGATCGGAAGGGAGGGAGGCGGACTCTCTGGGTTCTGCCGGAGAGGAAGGATGTGGTCCATTCGAGGGCCTTTTCTTGTATTCTGGCTTCGAGGAGGCGTGTTCTTAGAGTGTGATGGCAGACCGTGTCAAAGGCGGCTGACAGGTCCAGGAGGATGAGGGCTGATGTTTCGCCGTTGTCCAGTTGGCATCTGATGTCGTCTGTGGCGGCGAGGAGGGCGGTCTCGGTACTGTGGTTTCGTCTGAAACCAGACTGGGAGGGGTCCATGATGTCATTGTCTTCGAGGTGGCGGGTCAGTTGAGTGTTGATGATTTTCTCGATGACCCTTGCCGGGAACGGGAGTAAGGAGATGGGTCGGAAATTCTTGAGGTCCTGTGGGTCTGCCTTGGGCTTCTTGAGGAGGGCATTGATTTTGGCGTGCTTCCAGCATTCCGGGAATGTCGCTGTTTCTAAGGAGATGTTGATGACCTTCCGTAGTTGGGGGGCAATGGCTGCGTCGGCTTTGTTGTATACGTGGTGAGGGCACGGGTCTGACGGTGAACCTGAGTGGATAGAGTTCATGATCTTGCGTGTCTCGGTGTCGTTGGTCCAGGAGGTCAGGCGGTTGGCGCGGGTGGTGTATGCGGGGGTGGGGTCTGGCGTGGTCGGGGCGGTCGTGGTGTTGAAGCTGTCGCGGATGTTGGTGATCTTCTGGTGAAAGAAGGTGGCCAGTGAGTTGCAGAGTTCTTGAGATGGTCGGATGTCGTTGGCGTTGGCGCTGGGGTTGGAGAGTTCTTTCACGATGCTGTTGTGTGCGTTGTTATCCAGGCGGTCTTTGAAGGAGTATCTCTTGGCTAGTCTGATGAGTTGGTGGTGTAAGCAGGTGGCGTCCTTGTGGGCCACGAGGCTATCAGGTGTGTGTTCGTTGAGCCATTTCTTCTTAAGTTTCCGGCAGTTGCGCTTGGAGGTCTGAAGTTCTTCGGCGAACCAGGTGGCTTTCTTGGTGTCTTGGTTGTTGGTGGTCTTCCTGAGTGGTGCAAGGGAGTTGGCGCAGTCGTTGATCCACTGTCTGAGGTTGTGGGCGGCGGTGTCTGGGTCGATGAGGGCGGTTGGCGGGTTCTGGGCAAGGGCGCTGGTCAGCTGATCTTCTGTGACTTTGCTCCAGCAGCGGCGGGTGGTTGTAGGGTGCGGTGATGCTTGGTCTGTTTCTGGAAGGTGAAATGGATGCAGTGGTGGTCGGTCCAGTGGAGTTCGGCGGTGTGGTTGAAGGTGACGTGGGCGCTTGTGGAGAAGATGGGGTCAAGTGTGTGGCCGGCTGTGTGGGTGGGTGCGGTGACGAGTTGTCTGAGGCCGAGGTTGGCGAGGTTGTCAATCAGAGTGGCGGAGTTGGTGTCGTTGTTGTTCTCGAGGTGGAAGTTTAGGTCCCCGAGGAGGATATAGTCCGTGGAGGTGAGTGCGTGGGTGCTGGCAAGGTCGGCGATCGAGTCGCTGGAAGGTGCCCGTGGTCCGGGGGGGTCTGTAGACGAGCGTTCCTCCGAGGGTGGTGTTGGGGTCGGTGTGTATTGGGAAGTGCAGGTGTTCGGCGGTCTTGAGGGTGTCGTCCATGTGGGTGTAGACATTGAGGGTGGACTTGTGGGTGATGGCTATTCCTCCTCCGGTTCCGTTGGTGCGATCCCTGCGGGTGATCTTGTAGCCCTCCGGGATGGCTATGGCGATGTCGGGCGCCGAGGAGTCGTTCCACCAGGTTTCAGTCAGGTAGGCTAAGTCCGGGGCGGCGGTGTCGAACAAGTCCCAGAGCTCGATGGTGTGCTTGCGTGCGGAGCGTGTGTTGAGGAGTATGCAGTGGAGGTGGTTGGTTCTGGTCTTTGGGGGTTTGGTGGTTCGGTCGCAGGTGAAGCTGCAGGTGTGGCAGGAGAAGGGTCCGTGGATGTTCCTTGGTGAGGACTGGAAGCATGCTGTGGTTCGGCCAGGATTGAGGGATAACAACTTTCCGAGCCTGCTGCTGTTTTTGCTTTTACGTTTGAGCGCAAACACCTAGATGGCATTACAAATAATTAAAGGACTCTTACTGCTTACTGGGCTTCTTTAAGGAATGGGACTGTTCGTAGGAATGGAGGTGAAGAATTCGGTGCACTCTGGCTCGCAGTTGACTTTAACTGTTCAGCCCTTTCATAGCCTTCACCAACCTTTACTGAAAAGTCCTGAGATATCTCCCTTCTATGCTACTAGCCCAGGGCATAAAACCCAGAGCAGTTCCTGTCGCGGGGGACTGGCTCTGGTGCGGGCACAGGTGCTAGTGCAGTGGCACTGATACAGGCACTCGTACAGGCTTTGCTCTTATCCAGGTCTGATCCTGTTCCCCCGCTCAACAGTATTGCTCCGATCAAGCTATTGGCTACACTGCACATTGGGGGAAAGCGGCAAGGCTCCACCTCCAACCTCCAACTTGATATCCTCGCCCCAGTTCACAGTGAGTGTAGTTTTTGTTGAGTTAGCAACTGTAAACTTTTTAAACTTGAGGGCAGCTTCCAGGGCGGCAGGTTTGGGAGTTATTGCAGTCTAGCGGGCTATTGGGCTCTTCTCTATGATAGAGACAAACTGTGAGGCAGCTCCCGTGGGTCCCCGGAGCACACCCCGCACTCCAAACAGACTACTGTGCGGCCCCCTGCCTGGTTCAAGGGCGTGGCACCAGCACAACCCAACCGCTGTGCTTGGCACGCACCCCCCCCAACAAAAGCGGGCGAAGCAAGACGCAGGGGGCAAAGTAGGTAGGGTGGTGGGTGGGGGAGGCAGAAAGGCTGAGAGTCTAGCTAAAGAACTGCGGGACCAGCTGGAGGAAGCACTCTGCAGCCACTGTGCTTACCCTCTGCCCCCGCCTCTCTCCCAAGGTTTGTGACCTTCAATTGCCCTGCGGCTCCTCGCCCCCTACCGCAGGCTGTAGCGGGGGGGGGGGCACCCACAACTCTGCTCAACTCTGCGGATGTATGACATTACAACGCATGCTTTTACCACGCATGCCTTTACAACGCAGTTTTTACAACGCATGCCTTTACAACGCATAGCGCTTAGGGGTGCTGGATAGTGAATAGTTTAATTTACTATTCCAACTCCAGTCCCCGTGGATAGTAGGGAACGTGTTGGATAGTAAATTAAATCTATTCCCTATCCTAGAGCGCCCCCCAGCGCAATGCATTGTAATGGTTTGCGTTGTAATAGTTGCGTCGTAAAGGCACTGCGTGGTAAAAGTTGCGTTGTAAAGGATGTTTCCCAACTCTGCGCTGTGTTTTCGGGTTTTGGGTTTTCTCACAAATCACGTGCTGGTGCCTCAAGCAGCTTACCCGTAACACACACCCCACACCTCACCTCTCCACCTTGCCTTGTTCGCGCTCATGGCGTTGGCAGTTTTTGACTTTTTAAAAAAATGTTTTACTTTTTTTTAGTAGTGAGGCTGTGGGCTCCCGACCTGGTCCTTGAGAGCAGCGGGAGAGCGGCTCTAGTCCACTTCCTCCTCACAGGTGAGCGCAGTCAGTGGAGAAGCAAATGACCAAGGACGGTGTCAGCCTTTCACATACCAAGCAATGCTCAGTTTCTGGCTGAATAGTGCCGGTCGTCACACACACCAGTCAAGGAGCTTTGGCACCAGCAACGACGTGTGCTCGTGGCAGGGAAGCTTTCCGGTGAACACGGGCGCCGGGCAAGCACTGTTCAAGAGTCAAAGGCCTCAGCAACTCGGAGCAGGGAAACACCTCCCCCTCACAGGTGAGCAAAATCCATGCACAGAAGCCCGTCTGCTGGGAGCAGAAAAAAGTAGAACTGCCACCTGCTCGCCTGCTCGGCTTGGCCCGGACATGGGGTTTCCACGCATGCGCATAATTATGCGCATGCGTGGAAACGCGGGGGTGTAAAGACAGATGGGGTGGGTCTATTGATAGTACACCGGCTCCAAGCACCAGCCCCAGCCCCAAACGCAGCTCTGTTCGAACTACACAGGCAGCTGACTGCGCGAAACTCCTCCTCCTCACAGGTGATTCTCTCGCTCTCAAACACACAAACCGCGTTTGTGAATAAGCAGCATCTGCACTATTTTCCAGTGTGGTGATTACTATAAAGTTATCTACACCTCAGTGTCTCCTTTAGAAAAGGACAATATCTAACGAAAATGCTAAAATTTGTTAAGCATAGGAAAATTATTTATTCTTCATTTATAACTATTTCCTGAGGTGTTTGGATTCATATTAGTTGAATTTTTACACACTTGTGTTTCTAGCCTACACTACATTCAGCATTAGATGTCCAAAAATGCTGATGTTTCTCTGAGCAGAAATAGCAAGTCCCACAGTCCTCCTCACAGCTAACAACTAAGATAAAATAAGAGAAATATTGTATACATTAACTTTACACAGAAATTACGGAACCTATTCACACTTGTAATGATCACATTAGTCCATGGGTATTTTCTAGTTATTGATTTAATGTTGCAAAAGAAATTGTGCCTACCCTTTCACAAACAAAGTTGTTTTGTATGCTATCACTCCATCAGTTTATAAATTATTCATCCCCTTAGTTAGAAACAATTGGTCTTCACAATCAATGTCAATAGTTGTATCCCCTGGCAGCTTTTCAACAAGTCAATCCCTTCCTTTAATTTTCCTCTGACAGTGGACAAGTGTTTTGGATGTTATGGCACTTTCTCAAAGACTAATAGTCTGACTATCAAAGCCAACTTCATTTAGAGGACCGTATCAAGGATTATTATGTCATATTCACATACACTCTACTAAATTACTCATAAGATACTGACCATTTGATCGGGCCAGGTTCTCCCGGAACTTTTTTGTATACTTTAGGGTGTTGCCCTAAGTAGGAGAGGTATGCCCAGACGTCGGTCCTGTGCACAATGTGTCATTGGAACCAAGTTGTACCCGGCTGATGAGCCCATAAAAATCGCAAATGTGGTCTTAAGTTGCTTGTGTTCCGGTTCAGGGAGGACCTGGCCTGGCAGTTCGGGTTGGACTGTTTCGATTGGAGTAGGGTCAAGAATGATTTGCATACAGCTGGGTCAAAACTGAGGTGACATGGTGTGCAAAATAACAATGGATTGGGATGCGGCCCAAGTAATTACCAGTGGCTGAGATTAATTCAAGCATTCCATCCCTCACTTTTTTGTATACTTTAGTATGTCGTCCACTCCCTATTTAGCCACCTTGAAGGATGTCGTGTATTTCTATAGGTTCTGAATCGATCCCCCTATTCCTGACCCTATTCTGGTTAAACTACCTAGCTAGTTAACTAACAGTCAGCCCATGAGGCAAGAAATTCCCCATGATGCAGATACCGTTATCTGACGCAGTCACACTACGGCACAGGAACGTGTTATCTGATTAGGTCATAACGCTTGAGATCTAATTAGACAAGCGATATTCCTCCAGCCCCTGATAAGGCATACGACGTTCTCATAACAAATCAAACCTATGACAACCTGGATAATCCGTGCGGCCATTGTTTTGATTTCACAGAGAACTTTAGTAAAGAATGTGCTAACGAGCAAGTCGTATGACATCTTTATTGACGTACCTATGTCCATCCTTACGTCAATCCCGGCACCTTTAAGGTATAAATATTGCCGATCTTGCCCTATGCAAAACACACGCGTGGTGACAAGACGGAGCAGCCACACTTGCCGAAGCCGAGAGCAGAAGCAGACCCCGCAGGCAGCAGCCCCGCCTTCCTGACGCGCTGAGAGACGCGCTGCTATCTCAAGCCGAGAGACCCAGCACCGGCGCTTCCGGGTAGCCCTCGCAGGCAGCCTGGAATATCGAGAGCAGAGAAAGAGATACCATTCCTCATTCATCCTAAATTCCAGGTACAGAACTGAATAACCCCTCCTAGAGAATTCTTTAGTTATTCACTTGGCAAAAACAAACTTAACTTAAACTGTAACTTTCTATTCCCGCCCACGCATTAGACTTAGGTCAGGTACACGGGGTAGGCGTATTTAGAAACACCAGTTGAGTACGTTTAGTCAAATGTATATGTGTATGTAAATATATTTTAATCATTTTAAACATCATATGGCTCAGAAACCATATCAATGTTTTTACAGTATTATTTTATACTATTGCTTTTAATGTATGCACTTTACTTAACTATAAGTATCGCAATAATATCGATCCATTTCTCTTGTACGAGAAAAGAGACTGATCAATAAATAACATCTTTTTATTGAACACGCCCGTCTCTTCCTTTTCTCTACATTCTGATGAGACTAAGAATGCACGTACTGACTGAGTAAAATAATTGCCTTGTGCTCACACGACTCTTGAGATTGACTCTTGATTAGGGGAGAGCAAAGTTGTCATGTTCTATGGTTGTCAGAAACTAAATCCCTTCTTGTCTAATCAGGGGAGTTAATCCTTCCTTGAACATTCGAGAAAGTTTCTAGCGAACTCTGAGCTTAGCTGGCAAACCCAAAAATTAAGTCTAGTATCGACAGTAGTAGACCTAGTTAACGTCTGGCCTAGGCCTTTACTGCTGTAGGTACTATTCCAATGCGCAGAGCCTATTGGGAAAATAGGAACTACACTACATGGCGCCCAACGCGTTTGGAAAGGGCGATAAAACTAACGTAAGACATTTAGAGTAACTCAGTCGTGCTTTCTCACTCAGACCCCTTTTCCCAAATACTCCAAAGACGTCTGGAGTGGGTGAAAGGTTATAAAATCCTCCAAAACCTCGCAGGAGGGAACTCCTATGTATGGTTCTTGGTATAGTCAACGTTGAAGGATAAAAACAGTTCCAAAATATTGTGCACCTAATCTCTGTTTCCATAAAGAAACCTGATCTGCAAATAAACATAATACCATCCTGTCTGTAAAATGGGAGACAGTGATGGAGAAAGAGAAGCAGTTAGATTAGCGGCTGAAATAGCAGCAGCTGATAATGCTGCACTAGATGCGGACGCGGATATAATACTCATTCCGGTCGCCAAAAGGAGATCTATAACCTTAAAACTTATAGAAAATGGACTGACACCTAGAGGTGGCACAGTCATATTCGTAATCGAGGCACACGAATATCGGCAGACAGAGGTATACTATACATGGATACATTTTCCAGCAGCAAATGCTGTAACAAAGTACTTCCACTATTACAAAATAGAGGTTCCTCCAGAAACGTACACTCCTTTCGAGGAGGTGGAAGTACCACTCAAATTCCAAGAGCATTTGCTCTTATTTGATGGCGCCCTAAAACATAATAATCACATTACAAGGCTCGGTCCTTTAGGAAGACCAGGAGCAACGTGGCCGGTCTTAGCCGGATACACACCACATCCAGACATCGACGAGATGCCTGCACCAGAGCTATTAATACAGCTAAAACAACTACTAAAAATTCACAGACAATTAGTTCAGTATGTAATGCGGACTTCTACAATTCAGCCAGCGATTAAACTACCACAGCTGACCTCTCACCAGGGGAACACAAATAAAATTACACCACAGAACATCCAATCCTGCCTAGGTAAGGTTCCAGCTAAACGGGAACAGATACCATTCTGGTTGGCACAGAAAATCACCCAAATAGAGGCGGTGTTTCCTGACACCACCCCGCTAGAAAAACACAGGATTCTGACTATATGTCTCCCAATGGGAATCGCACCACACATTGAGGACTGTGACACTTGGGGTACAGTCTTTGCTTCCATCTACACAAAAACGCACGGTGTCCCATCCATTTCGGTGATACCAGATGTGCTAAAACAAATTCAAGATGAATATGGTCCAGAACCTGCTTTAACTCTTGGTATGAAATTACTGAAAGACTTCAAGCAGGTCTCGGCTATATTACTAGCCAACATAAAAGGTGAAGCAGCAAACGTGGCGATCCGCCAGAGGTTAAAAGAGACAGATATAGCAGACCAACCAGCTGAAATTGCCAGAATCATAGAAAAATCCTATGAAGAACTAGGCAGAGATAGTCTAGGTGGAATACCGGTAAAACCGCAACTGACTACAAGTCCAGAAAAAATATTTTTTATTAATAATAATTCACCAAAAAAGAACTGGGATGGAAACAAACAATCCAATCCAAAAGAAAAGAAATTCCAGTCCAGAGGAAGGTCTCCTAAGCGAAGAGAGAAATCTCCAAACCCGAGACAAAGGTCACCTCAGAGTGAACCCTCTGGGAATAGATATAACCTTAGAAATAGGGATAATATTAAAAAACCTGATAGATATCAAGACATTGATACACGTCCCTCTCAATCTTTTCAGAATTCCTCGCAGAAATCGGAAAGAAGAGGACGATCAGAAGAGCACGCCAAGTCCAAAGACAAGGAACCTGCTCAACTGAAAAAGAAATCACAATTTCCAAAAAAGAAGGTAGCCAGTATCAAGGTAGTTAACAATGCCGAGAATACTGAGGACACAATTGAAAAACGGAGAGTGGGCTCAGACAATGCTAGACAGCGCAGCAGAGGTGAGCATAGCTCGCAAAGTCCTTATGAATCATCTGGAGACAGTGGACACGAATGAATACCTTCAAGTGGAAACTGCAGATACCAGAGTTAGCAAGCCCCACAAAATATACGAGATAACATTACGTATAGAGGGAGATAAGACTAGGAAAATAAGGGGACTATTTTGGGATAACCTATCCAAAGGCTATGACATCCTTCTAGCTGAAAAAGACTGGCCACCGGAGTTTGTCAGGGAGTGCCCTCATGGCGAAGAAGTAATTATGCCTGCCTTCTCGAATCAAATACCGATTCATAAAAAATACACACTTGCTAGAAAGTGGGCAGTGGCCTTAGCACCTGCTTTATATAAAAATCATGTAGGATGGGATGAGGATTCTCCTCCTCACAAAGTCCAGTTAAAATCACAACCAACTGCACAAAGGCAGTACCCAATTAAGCAAGAAGCTAAAAAACAAGTAAATGAAATACTAGATCAGCTAGAATACCAAGGGGTGATTGAAACTTGCACCTCACAAATGAACAATCCTTTGTTTCCGGTCTCCAAACCAGACAATTCGTACCGTCTAGTTTTGGATTACCGACACCTTAACACATGTTGCAAAACTTTTGCAGTGCAAAACTCACACAGTGCTGCACTAATGAATAACATAGTGCGCAAAAAATACAAAACAACCTTGGACATCTCCAACGGATTCTTTTGTCAAAACATAGCACCAGAGAGCAGATATTTAACTGCATTCTCAGTAAATGGCACTCAAAAACAATTCTGTCGGTTAGCCCAGGGGTACAAGAATAGCCCGGGGGTATTCTCAGCGAGAGTAACAGAATTACTACAACAATATGATGATGAAGCATTATCTTATGTCGATGACATTTACTTAACAGATGATGACTTGGAAACTCACTTGAAAAGAGTGAACACCATAATACTTGGTTTCGCTGCAGAGGGTTACAAATTCAACTTCAAAAAGTCCAGAATTGCCCATCTGACGGTCCTATTCTTAGGATATGAGTTATCAAGTGAAGGCAAAAGCCTGGCAGACAATTTCCTAGAGAAATGTGCCGTAATCCAAGCTCCTAAAACACTAAAAAACCTACAGTCAATTCTAGGCTTCCTAAATTTCGGAAGAACTTACATTGCTAATTACGCAGAAAGGGTCAAGCCCCTTTACGATCTAATTAAACCAGACTTTAAAAGATCCAGTTGGACTCAAACACACACAGAAATTTTGAGATCCTTACAAACAGACATGCTAATTAAAACAAAATTAGAAACCCGTGATAATACACGCAACCTTGTGATCCGAGTCATCCCAGGGAAATGCGGATACACATACCTGACCTCTAATGAGGGAGAAAAGGTACCAATTGCATTCAAATCACATTTGTACACAAAAGCTGAACAGAGATTCAGCAACAAAGGAAAAATGGTTCAAGCAGTTCAAACCGCAATAGCTAGAGAAAAAGACATAGCTGATGGTAGACATATCACAGTCAGAACAGCTGAATTAGCCTTCGAGGCATTAACAACACCGTGTAATTTACCAACAACAACATTGGATCCAGATTGGTTGCAATGGGTAAATTCAATCACAACGGACAAAGTATACTACTTCTTTGATCCAGAACTAGAAGAATTAAAAAATCTAAAATATGAAAAAACGTATCCTCTGCCAATCGACATTCTGCCTCTAAGACATTACGCCTGTGTAATCTATACAGACGGACATGCTCAACCCTCCGTTTGGGGAGAACATGCATACAATCCCACATGTGAGATTACAAAAGAAGTGTGGCACGGAGGTAAACTAAGACCTCTATTAACAAAATCACACTCAGTAGAAACTAATTCAGAACTACAAACTGAAATATTAGCTTTGAAAATGGCGCTAGATAATGCGGATCGCGAATTCCCGACACTTATAGTGTCAGATTCATATTTCTGCGTCAAAGCATATAACAAGGATTTGCAGACATGGATTCAGAACGGTTACAAAGATGACACAGGTGCACCAATAAAGCAGAGACTTCTCTGGGAACAAGTAGCTCTTTTGAAGAAAGAACTACCAAAGACTCACGTGACTCACTCACTGAGTCATCAACGTGATGGCGTTCACGTTGTGGGGAATTCATTGGCTGAGACAGCCGCAGCGGCAGCCACTAAATCGGCTCCCGTAGATCGAAAAAAGCATACATTAAAATACATTGACGGCGAAACATTGCTGGCGGTGAAAACGTCATCAAAAGGCGACTGCTCAGCGTTACCGATCAACTATCCACTCAATTATACATACATAATCGATGCAAACTCCGTCCCTTTTGCTCGAATCCCTGGAGTGGGGGATAGAGTGATTCCAAACATGGACAGGAGAAACTTGTTAATCGCAGACGCACACATGGGCGAGGGTCACAGACACCTTAAATTAAAAGATTCTCTGGAAGAATTACAATCACGGTACTGGTGGCCAGGCATGAGCCTGCACTACACCATGTTTGTAAAAAACTGCCCAAACTGTAACAGAGATCGCAGTGGGGAGAGAAGCAGTTTAATACCTCGTCGTATCAAGGCAGATAATATTACCAGCAAAAAGAATGGCTTGCGATTAACATACACAGGCTAGTTCCACTTATAATGTAGATCCACAGCACTCGGCTGACGTCCGGACTGTTATACAAGATTTGCGAGTCTAAATGGCATATACGCTAAGAGCATGCTACGTTCGACCAATTTTTCTTTTTCTCAGGCAATCCAGCCTGGGGGGGGAAGGAATGGCCAAATGAGCACAGCCCAGCGGGAATCTTCTCACTTCCTTCCTGAGGGTATGGGATGGTGTAAAGAAAAAACCAAGACAGAAAGCAATCTATAATAGAAAGGATATTAGGTTCGGGAGCTGGGTGGGTCAAACATCTAATAAGTGTCCAACGTAGTCTAAATAACTTGCCAAGAAATTCTCTGAAGGGATTCAGTCCGTACGAATTATTATTCGGAACTAGGATGTTGATCTCTGACCTTGATAGTCAGACTTCAGTGGTAACAGAAAAAACCTTTGATGTCAAAGACCGTTTGGCTATTTTGCAGGACTTAAACAAAACAAGAAAAGACCTGAGCAACATACAGTTGAAACAACAGCCAACAACCACTGAAGATTCACCACCTGTCCCAGCAAGACCTGTCTGGATTCCAAAAGTCGGGGATCTAGTCAGGGAAAAGATCGCGGTAAAGAAGGAATTTGGGCCTTCTTACAGAAAAGCAGTTCCTGTCTTGTCTGTCAACGGGACAAGATCAGTTGTACTACCGCCACTTGCTGGAAAAAAGGAGAACCGAGTTGTATCCATCGACCTGGTAAAACCACAACATGTGGCCGATAACAAACAGTAGGCCAAGTGGACTCCCAATAAGTAGCAGAACACCAAGGTTTGCTACCAGTACAGAGGTCCTAACAAAGAGGCTCATCACATTCGAAACGCCTACAGAAGAACAACAAGGACTATGCAACAATGCAATAGAACTTAGACCTCTGAAAACCCAAATAAAGACATTTAGTAGAGACACACCAATCTATACAGAAGTACCAAGTGAAAATGCAAGAAACAAAAATCCTGAACCAATTGGAACAATTGACAGAACTGCATCCGGTTACTTCATCAACTTCGATGATTCCTCTGAAGGCTTCAGCGAACAAAAGACACAGCCATCATCAAAATCCTTTAAAGACAAAGCAAAGGAGCTTTTGAAACAACTAAAAGAAACATATCTGATTTCTCCATGGATTGAATTTTGGGTGGGTTTTGGTGCATTTATCCTCATACTTTGGCTCATCATGGTATTTACCTTGGGACGCTTCATTGAGGGAAAATATGCTAAAATGGACACAGCAAGTCAGAACATCAACTTGGTCCTCAAACCACACACATCTTCACACGTCGAGAAACGAGAACTTTCTTCAGAACTTTCTTCAGCCAACTTCACAGCAATTCCAATACCTGGTGGGGTAGCCTGGGACAACACTGACTATGAAATTTATGGTCCGGTCGAGATCCTGAAATATCCACACCAAATCAAGATCTCTTTGAGTGACTTTGCAAAACCAAACTCATTTGCTGATGATTGGGACTTTGAAAGTATTAACAATATGATGTCTGACTTAGTAATGTCTGCTAAATTTACAAAACATGATTATTTGCAGGGTTCTACAAATTATGATAGTATGTTTTGCTATAACCACTATGGTAACCATTTCTTGCATAAATCTGCACAACCTAGAAATGTTTTAAGTTGTAATCAATGGGAACATTGTGCTACACCTCCAAAAGGGAGCTCTAGAACCGTATATGACAAATATTCATATTTTTCAGGTTTTAACATAACTAATGCTGAAACATTTTATTACAAATTGTCAAACAAGACAGGGATGAAAACCATGATAACCAACACAAAATTGATATATTCAGATTCTTTCTTTGAAAAAATGAATACTTTTGGATTTGATTATTGGGACAAACATGTTGATTTGAAAAGTGTTTGGGGTACAAAAGAATGGCAAGTACAGGGTTTAGAAGCTTTGTTTAGAGCCTGCATGATCCCAGAACAAATGATATTTTTAAATGACACCGTCCAACAAACCACCTGTCTTGGCCTAGCAAAAATCAAAGATTTAAATAACCTGTCTATTCCAAAGCCAACAATGTTTAGCAATAACTCTGATACAGATGAAGAAATAGACATAAACCATATACTTAACCAAAACAGAACACATCCTGATTGGAAACAATGGTTGATCTGGCCCACAGATACAAATAACTGTCAAGATAGATTCCTGAATAAAACACAGGGTTTCAAAATGAACAGGCCAGACCCTAGATATCCTCAAAGACATCACCCAGGGATAATAACAACCTACAGTGTGGGCAAATTATGCCTCCAATGGCTACAGTATTCCACACTGCCTGAAATTAAGCAACACCTAACTTTACTTACTGATGGTGCTGACTTGCGTGATTTCATACTGGGACCACGCAAACAGCGTCATAAGCGTTTCATAGCAGCCTCTGTATATGCAGCATACAATGAGGCCTGGAAGGTTACTCAAATTGAGACAGCAGAAAGAATACGGGAAATTGACCGTATTAATTTGGAAAAATCACTTTCTGTAGTGGACAATGGGTTAATGACTCTGTCCTCCAGAATTTTTTCATTGGACAGCATTGTGTCTTCAGCAATCGATATATTATCGCAAGACTTACTATTATTACAACATGGTCAGTCACAATTGCGTTCTATTGTACAGCTTGGTTGGACGTTACAAAATCTGCGTTCAGGCTATGTGCCTTGGCGTTTAATCAACACAACGTCACTATTCCAAATCTTTAACCTTACTGATAGACAAATCGGTATGGCGCAGAAGGGTGCTGATTATACAATCTTGAGCATTGAAAAACTAGAAAGATTACCAATGACAATGTCAGAACGACCTGTCAGTGAATGGATAATACACGGAATCATAAATATTCCAATCTCAACCTTCAGGTTTCAATACTGCCAAAAATATATACAGGCTGGCATGTACGAGAAATTGGGAAAAGGGTACCTTAAAACAACTTGGAACTTGCCCTATTCACATGCATGTGTCAGTAACAAAGGACAGAAAGTGTTTCTTAGTGGCAACAATTGTGCTATGTCACTGAGCGGCACGCTTCTGTGTAACGGTATTAGTTTGCACGGAGCCTGTGAAGGGAATTCATACAACCTTTCATGTCACCAGCAAGGCGCACCTGCAACTGAAATAGAACCATTCTTTCAAAGACTCTATAATGGGAGTTACATTCTTATTGTAGACCGCAGATGCTGTAGTCTTATGCCCGGGACTCCTTATCTCGTCACTACGACGGCGAAGGTCAAGTGCTGTGGACGTTCTTTGTTCCCCAGCTCCTTTCCAGACAGGGAGGCAAGGGCATGGCCCGGTCTGAAAATTACTTCTATTCGAATAGACACTTTAAGCAGAATGAAAACAGTGCTTCTTCAGACGCCTACAAGGCTCACGTCATCTAAAGAAACGTATGATCTACAAGTCGCAAGGACGACTGCAGAGATACATACATTATTATCAACCAATTCCCCCGTACATTTCGCGGAAATCCTGAGCGAAATCTTAAATATTTCTGATACCACAGGGGTCTCAAAGGTATTTAAGACAGTATTTTCGATGGCATTAACACCATTCAAAGCCATACTGGGTATTTTTCCAGACTTCGTCCATTCGATTTTTGGCGGACTTCCCCTGATCCTAGGACTAATTGCAGGAATCCTATTCCTGGTCCTTATTTTTCGTTATGGCAACCCATGTCACAGAACAAAATCTCACGACAATGGAAGATACGATCCTAGCCATTGGATACCGGGACCGGATATCAAAAATCCTGGGACTCTCCCGGCTTAGAGACCTAAACATGACTTGGTTTCTATCATTTCGACCAATGTGGCAAAGGTGTGTTTTACCTGTACTAAGGTGTCTGCTATGCGGAGAAGAATGCGTGTTAGACACCTGTCTGACGCTACAATCGGATGCGCCAGTGGATGCAGATACACTGTTGGTTCCTACCAAGGTTCACGCACTGTGCTGCCCTCAAAGGCTGCCAATTCTGATGACGGCATTCCTGGAATCTTCACCACTGCGATTGAAGAGTAGTGAAGTTCAAGATGAAAGCAGCATCGAACAGGTACGACCTTCTGTCAGCAATGCAAATCAGAATGTCAATGGAGACAATCATGCGCACGAATGCATGGTTACCCCTATTTCCGACTTAGTGGAACTTTCCCATGAAGCTGTTGACAGTTTTTTCGAAAGCCTGAATGATATGATGTTCTCTCCGGAACAGAAATAGAGACTTTTGAGTAAACTCGCACGCGGCGTTCCCTGAATTCGGCCTTCAACTTTAATAATAAAGTCACATGAACAATTACAATCCAGTTCACGGACAGCAACTTTTTTCAGCAAGCCCCTAAAATATTTTTCTATATATTTTTTCCCGGGACACTGATCTTCTGCTTAAAGTAAGAAACTATTCCTAGAGAACTAAGATTTCTATTTTTTTAGATTCTTTATAGACTTTATATAGACTTTAGCTGCCCACTGGTATGTTCACAATATATTTTATGTGATGAAATGGTTTCGACTTTTTTTCTGTATAGCCATATTAAGAGCCATTTCATGTGTATTTCTCATATACCAACAAACAATAATGCATAACAATGCGTGTTTACTTTTGCATTTGATTCATAGCTTAAGTGCATACGATATATATGACTGCAATTTTTCAGTATATTTGAAAATTTCAAAATGCATTTATGTATTTTGGGGTGGTAAGGTATACACTATACTCTATAGTATGTTGTACTATGTTATACTATGCATAGATTAGTAGATATGACCATAGTTAGCGTGGAGTGGGTGTCGTGTATTTCTATAGGTTCTGAATCGATCCCCCTCTTCCTGACCCTATTCTGGTTAAACTACCTAGCTAGTTAACTAACAGTCAGCCCATGAGGCAAGAAATTCCCCATGATGCAGATACCGTTATCTGACGCAGTCACACTACGGCACAGGAACGTGTTATCTGATTAGGTCATAACGCTTGAGATCTAATTAGACAAGCGATATTCCTCCAGCCCCTGATAAGGCATACGACGTTCTCATAACAAATCAAACCTATGACAACCTGGATAATCCGTGCGGCCATTGTTTTGATTTCACAGAGAACTTTAGTAAAGAATGTGCTAACGAGCAAGTCGTATGACATCTTTATTGACGTACCTATGTCCATCCTTACGTCAATCCCGGCACCTTTAAGGTATAAATATTGCCGATCTTGCCCTATGCAAAACACACGCGTGGTGACAAGACGGAGCAGCCACACTTGCCGAAGCCGAGAGCAGAAGCAGACCCCGCAGGCAGCAGCCCCGCCTTCCTGACGCGCTGAGAGACGCGCTGCTATCTCAAGCCGAGAGACCCAGCACCGGCGCTTCCGGGTAGCCCTCGCAGGCAGCCTGGAATATCGAGAGCAGAGAAAGAGATACCATTCCTCATTCATCCTAAATTCCAGGTACAGAACTGAATAACCCCTCCTAGAGAATTCTTTAGTTATTCACTTGGCAAAAACAAACTTAACTTAAACTGTAACTTTCTATTCCCGCCCACGCATTAGACTTAGGTCAGGTACACGGGGTAGGCGTATTTAGAAACACCAGTTGAGTACGTTTAGTCAAATGTATATGTGTATGTAAATATATTTTAATCATTTTAAACATCATATGGCTCAGAAACCATATCAATGTTTTTACAGTATTATTTTATACTATTGCTTTTAATGTATGCACTTTACTTAACTATAAGTATCGCAATAATATCGATCCATTTCTCTTGTACGAGAAAAGAGACTGATCAATAAATAACATCTTTTTATTGAACACGCCCGTCTCTTCCTTTTCTCTACATTCTGATGAGACTAAGAATGCACGTACTGACTGAGTAAAATAATTGCCTTGTGCTCACACGACTCTTGAGATTGACTCTTGATTAGGGGAGAGCAAAGTTGTCATGTTCTATGGTTGTCAGAAACTAAATCCCTTCTTGTCTAATCAGGGGAGTTAATCCTTCCTTGAACATTCGAGAAAGTTTCTAGCGAACTCTGAGCTTAGCTGGCAAACCCAAAAATTAAGTCTAGTATCGACAGTAGTAGACCTAGTTAACGTCTGGCCTAGGCCTTTACTGCTGTAGGTACTATTCCAATGCGCAGAGCCTATTGGGAAAATAGGAACTACACTACAAGGAAATACTAGTATTCAACCCACTAAAAGCTATGCTCACCGTGATACAAGGGAAAACTTTCTACGGTGTATAGATCCTTTGTCATACATATTTCAGGTACATTTGGAGAGGCCCTAGAACACCCTACTGAGCTTACACCAAAGCTGGCACTACTAAACATTATAGAAAATGAAAGCTTTATACAAGCCCAAAACAATTTGCTTGGCTTTGCCATTAATATGTTGAAGCGTGACACTGTACTAAATTTGAGGAAAACAACAGCTCCTCATGTTGGAAAATAGAAGACTGGGCAAGATTTGGCAGCATACTGAAGCTCCCAGTATATGTAGACGAGGTTACCCCCAAAAGAACTTCAAGATTTGTCGAAAATGGATACTATATAGGTGGGATAGGAAGGAAGATACAGACTAGATAAAATAATATGTGACGGTTGTCCTGCAGAAGAAAACTCCTTTACCATTGATACCTAGATCGAAAACCTCACTGGATTAAACTGCAAACTAACCGTCTCCAGCTCCGTCAAATCTCTGGAGATTACTCTGGACAGACACTTGAACATGAAAAAGGATATTAAGGCCTCAGCTAAAAGTGCCTTCTACACGCTGAAGCACCTCACAAAAGTCAAACCCCTCATCCCCATTGAAGATCTAAAGACTGTAGTGCAATCCTTAGTCCTCCCCAAACTGAACTACAGTAACGCAGTGATCACGGGCACCCCTAAAATACACTTAGCCCCTGTGAAAGCTACACTCCACACAGCAGCCATACTACTGTTGGGGGAAAGCTGCTTCGCCCATATCACTCCCACTCTCAAGAAATTAAACTGGCTACCAGTCAAGGCAAGATCTATTTTCAAAACTGCTTGCATAACCCACAACACTCTCTAAACGGAAAAGCCAGTCTACCTTGCAAATAAACTATAAGCCAGTAAAAAGAGGCCTCTTCGAAGCTCTAACAGTCTACTCCTGATTCGGCCCAAATTTAAGGAAGAAAAATCTTGTAGCCGCTACTTCTCCAGGAACGCACCCAGAATCTGAAACTCGTTGCCTCAGGACTTATGTGACAATCAATCATTCTCTTACTTCAAGAAGAAACTGAAACTTCTTATCCTAAACAAATATCTAAACTCTCCCCCTAAAGTATCTGACTGACCTGCTGTTCTCACCCCAAACTCTCCCCAAAAATCTGAGCATCATTTTCTCTGGAAAAACTGTGCCTCTACTCTTCCCACCTCCGCAACACCATACCATAACTACCATAGCTACCTGAGAACTATATCATTAATTTATCCTACTATTTATTGTAAAATTCTTTTACATACTGTTACTATGTACTTTTTTGTTATTTACTCCATATGTAACTCATGTAATTACCACTGTGCCAACTCAGTAAAACGCTGTTCTTATATCTACCGTAGCTACCTCAAAACGATATCGTCCTACTGTCTATTGTATGTTTCTTTTTGCATATTGTTCTATATAATTTTACTTACTGTCTATTGTTTACTTCTTTTAGCATACGGTTCTATGCATTTTATCTACCTCATGTGTAACTTGTGTAATTGCTGCTGAACAAACGATGCAAAGCATTCTGATACCTTTGGGTCAGGTTCGCGCTATACAAAACTCGATAAACAAATTAAAATAATACTCGATCTGAACTCTCACTGAGGCATGTTGGGGTTCCAGCTGATTTTCTTATGTCTTGTACCTTATTTTGACAATACACATAAAGGGGGCGATTTATATGTTGGCGGTGTGTATACTTTGTTGCAACAGCAGCATACAGACCATTTATATGTTTGTATACATACTAAAGTATACATTACCACCAACATAATGGTCCACCCACCTGATTTAATTGCGGCTGGATCACAGGTTAGGCTACAGAGGTGACTACTCCATCACCGCCATAGCCAAAGCTCTTCGGTGGCCTGACATAGTAAGGGCCATCAGAGAAATGGCTACCTGTCTGCCTGCCCAATTTATGTGGGTGGACATATCGCCATTTTTTTCACAGTTCAACAATGCCAGGGTTTGGGGCAGTAAAATGTAAATAATGCTCTCTTCGCCCTGGAAGATGACTCCCATGCCGAGGGCAACATTATTTTTTTATTTTGAAAAAGAAAATCCATTTTGGGGGGTTTTGTTTTTAAAAAAAAAACTGTTTGGTGCAAGGTTGAGTTATGCTGATGTAACCCTGCACCAAACAGCAATCTTCATTGACAGCAACCGCTGTTACAGCGGTTCCTGTCAATGCTTTATAAATAGCCATCAGCTTGGCAGTCATTTATAAATTTGGCGGGTGGTCCCTCCACCGGGGGAACGGAGTAATTTAATCTGTCCCCCTGGCGAACAACAGGCTGTCTCCCATAATATATATCGGCCCCAATGTTATTAACAAAAATACGTCTCTAGTTTACATGATTGCTCTGTAGAACCTTAAGCATAACTCTGCTGCATAATATCTGACTGTAAAAGACATCTCTAGCCTTGTCAAGGACTAATAATCCCAAAGCAAGAGTAGTTATAGCTACGAACAACCGCACAAATGCTAGCAGTGTCAGGTAGGAGTTGTGGGCCCTCACCCTCTAATGGTCAAACTACTCAACACTCAGTCTCAAACAACAAGAGTGGGGTCTTCCTTAACCAAATGGACAGGATGCCAAATTGACAGATAATCAAAAACAATAATTCCCTTTGTATATATTTAGACAAACCACTAGTGACTCATACACCATTCATCCAAGCATACCAATATCACCAGAGAATACCAACTGTTCACCAAAGGCCAATAAATTAATGTTTTATTCTGTAAAATTCAGTTAAACAGTCATATAAATAGTACATATGAAAAAACACATGGATAATTACGTGACAGAAAAACTCCCTAAATAGAGCATTGCCTCATAAATTAATACACATTATTGAGACAATCACAATAAATAAACATGGGAGAGTATCAAGACATTATTTGTTTGTCAATGTTTTGCACTAATCAAACAGAAATTCATCAGTCAAACCACTATTTTGTACAGTCTCTTGTTTGGCCAAAATAGCGCTGATTTAGTGCTTTTGTGGAAGCCGTGCAACTTGTTTCGCTGGGTTTAAATGATCCAACCACCTTCTTCACCACGTCTTTTTTCCTGAAGAAGGTGGTCGGATCATTTAACCCACCGAAATGCGTCGCACTGCTTCTAATTTACAATTTTCCCATGTTTATTTGTTTTGATTTTCTCAATAATGTATATGAATTTTTGAGGCGATTCTCTATTTAGGGAGTTATTCTCTCTTGTAATAATCCATGTGTTTTATCATATGTACTTTATATGACCTTTTAACTGAATTTTACAGAACAAAACATTCATTTATCGGCCTTTGGTGAACAGTTGGTGTTCTCTGGTGATATTGGTACGCTTGGATGAATAGTGTATGACTCACTAGTGGTTTCTGTGGTCGTACCGAATGCACCAACCTCTCTGCCACAGGATCAGTGCCCCCCTCCAGGAACCATGACACTGTATGCTAAATATGAGCTGCCCAATAATAAGTCTTGAAATTTGGTGCCTGTAAACGTCCACTATCCCACTGTAGTTTCAGTACCTCCAAACGTATACATGCCCTTCCTGTCCCCCAGTAGAGCAATCAGAGCAAATCATCTAGTTTGCGGAAACTAGATTCCAGTATACGTATCCCCATTTGTTGCAATACATATAGTACTAGTGGTAACCTGGTCATATTGCTAATTGCAATTCACCCTAGTAATGACATTGGAAACTTTAGCCACTTGTGCACACTTCGCTTAAGGGATGCCAGTAAATTGCCCACATTAGAATCATATGTTTCATTGCAGTCTGAACTCTGATACACTCCTGTGTACTTCAACGGTGCACCTGACTGAGGGACTCTGAACATTAATGCATTCATCACTAGTGCACCTGACTGACTGCAGATCTCTGAACACTACTGCACTGTCCACTGATGCACCTGACTGACTGTGGAACTCTGAACATTACTGCACTGACCACTGGTGCACCTGACTGCCTTCGGGACTCTGAACACTGACCATTGGTCCACCTGACTCACTGCAGGACTCTGAACACTACTGCATACACTAGTGTACACCTGTGTCACAGACATGAAATTAGTTTGCTGACCACTGGTGCACCTGACTGACTGTGGGACTCTGAACATTACTGCATGCATTACTAGTACACCTCACTGGTTTCTTCTGGATCTTAATGTTTGGTAGGCATGCCTCCGTTGGTACAGATGCTTTTATGGGATACAATACTGATTTGTCTGCATATAGCCAGAACCCTGAGTGTGCCCCCACGCATGTAATATACTGTATACATCCGGCTATGCAGTCATCGGGTTTCTCAATGTTAACAGTATATAGTCGGCATAAAATGAGATGATGTCTCGCTTACCACCCACCATTATACCATTGTTTATATAATCTGCGCCAATGGCTCTATAATTAGTGCAAATATCAGTGGAGAAGGGACACCCCTGCAGAGTCCCTCTAACTATTGACCAACTGCCAGACATTCCTGAGCTTTTCTGATGTTACTCTATTGATGTAGTCCTTCTAAGGCAGCGATGCCTCTTTGTGTACTTAGCATTTTTGGGGGGTAAATTTCACGTGATCTTCAAATGGACATTATCCTGGCTGTCACCCCTGATGCCACACTGGTGCAAGGTTGAGCTTATGGCTGAATCTATTTCCACACATACTGTCGCAATTTCCACTTGACGTTCCGGTGTGAAGGAGAAAGATGCCCACTGGTCAATAAGTTGGCCATTTTTTTCCTTCCAAGAAATGGTTCCCCCGGGACTTTGGCAAGGCACTTTATTCCCATATCCCTCAGGTCTCTCCAGAGTGTTTCATTGTCCCTTCTTTATCAAATGTACCACTTGCGTGACTCACATTATGTACATATGTGTGTGGGCCACTCTGGAGTTTGTTTGTGTTGGAGATCAAAGCCTCTCTTGTCTCAATATTAAGCTGGTGATTTTGAGGATAATTCCTTCAACTCCTATGGGTGGCTCTAGAGGTCAATTCCAGCAGTCCAATGTGCCGGGGCTCTCCTCTTGGGACTTGCGGTCTTGGTCTCAGACCCCACTCATTCCTGCAACTCCTCTATCAATACATTATTTAAAATGTTACCTTTGTCTCTATTAAAACTTCCTCCAATCCAATATAAGTTGCTGAAGAAACGAAATTGCAATTTTGTTGTTGTTGTTAAATCTCCTTCAGTGTTCACAAGTGTTGATATTTGTAGAATTGTTTTAAAGATTTATGTTTTTGTACATCAATAATAATGTGTAATATGGATCTGTTACACACAATTCACCATACGCATACGGTGTAATAGCCTTTTAAAATAACGTTTTATATTATAACTGTGTTTTGTAATATGTTGTAATTATCACATTTCTACGCAGATGTCATCTTGAACTCGATGAAAGCTATCTCTGTCATCTACTCATGCTTCCCCCACAGGCTCCAATACGCTGAGGTCATACAAGTTTATTTTAATTGCTGTATGGTTTTGCTCATAATGAACTTTCCATGATGAGGATGCAAAATTGTTAATTGTAACTACATCTTCTGTTTTTTCCCTAGGTCTATTCACTTGAGGAAAGTCTTATTTTCAATGTTTCATATTTTTCTTGAATGTCTCCAGGTGACATTAGCACAGAGGATGCTGAATAATTATTCAAAATTAGTGCTTAGGTGCTAAGGCAATGTGACATTTATGTTTTATGTGCTCTGATTTGTTGAAGAAATTATACATGTGTTTAAACCTCGATAAATTAAATATGCAGAACTGTTGCATAAATTAATGCAAGAATTATAAATAAAAAAACATTGATTTTCGGAATGAGGGGGGCATTTGTAGGCTTTCCTATGCAGCTATCTATGCTGCTCAATGCCTGAGGCTTACTCCTACCTACCTGCATACTTTGATAATGCTGTAGTTACTATTCTTGTCCGAGCAGCTCCTGAATTGGCCGGTCACTGCTCTGACAGGCTCCGCCTCACGGACGAGGTTTTATTCTAGTCAGCTTTGGACTGAGAGCGTCACCTTTGGAGACCCACGCACGCCGAGCGAAGGCGTCCCAATCCAAGATGGCCACGCGCGCGCCGCAAGGGCGGGGCTTCGCCGGCTTCAAACCCACAAGTAGGCAGCTCCTAACGGCAGGTTTCCCTAAGGGGCGTGGCCTCGTGGGCGACAAGGGCAAACTTAAGATGAGCTCGCGCGGACCGTTACCATGGTGCGCACGCGGTCTCGCGCGTATTTTGCCGGCAGCGGCAAGGCCTCACTTTTGCTGAGCCTGGCGTTCCTGGAGTAAAGAAGACTATCATACGCCGTTATAAGGGGGTAGGCGTGGCCTTGTCTCCAGGTGGGGGTTGTAAGCTTCATCTTGGAGTAGGTGTGTGGGGGTGGAGTTAAGATGGGTGGGCGTGGCTTTACCTTGGAATAACGGTATGGTTTGGCGGGCGTGGCTACGCCGTGGAGTAGGCGTGTGTGGGTGGAGGTAAAGATGGGTAGGCGTGGCTATACCTTTGCACGTCGTTAATAGTGGCGGGCGTGGCTTCGCAGAACTGGGCGTATGAGGGTGGAGGTACAGATTGGTGGGCGTGGCTTCGCCTTGCAGTGGGCGTGTGAGGGTGGAGTTACAGGTGGGTGGGCGTGGCGTCGCCCTGGAGTGGGCGTTGCTTTTGAGACAGCGCGTGCCGCTCTGCTCGTGCCGCGGCGCGCGGTCCCTGAGGAGAGGGAGTCTTGTGCGCGGCGGGCACGCGGGCGCGCTCCCCGCCGGTGAGCCCGTTGGCCCTCGTGCGCGCGCCGCTCGCTCCCGCCGCGGGTCAGAGATGGCGAAGAAGGGCTCCGGGGCGGCGCGGGAGGAGGACGAGCTGTGGGGCCGGCGGGTGCGCGAGCTGCTGGCCGCCGCCCCCCAGAACCGGCTGTGCGCCGAGTGCGGCTCGCGCGGCGTCACCTACGTGGACATCAGCGAGGGCAGCTTCGTCTGCACCGCCTGCTCCGGCGCGCTGTGAGTACCGCCAGAGGGGGGGGACCCCCCACCCGGGGGGCAGCACTGCACGAGGAGGGGGGACCCAGGGGGGCGGGGCACGTGTGTGTGTGAGAGGCACCAGTGCACCTGAGGGACTGACAGAGCACTACTGGCACACCTGAGGGACTGACAGAGCACTACTGACCGCTGGTGCACCTGAGGGACTCTGAACACTACTGCACTGACCGCTGGTGCACATGACTGACTAAGAGCACCACTGCACTGACCACTGGTGCACCTGAGGGACTGACAGAGCACTACTGACCGCTGGTGCACCTGAGGGACTCTGAACACTACTGCACTGACCGCTGGTGCACATGACTGACTAAGAGCACCACTGCACTGACCACTGGTGCACCTGAGGGACTGACAGAGCACTACTGACCGCTGGTGCACATGACATGACTGACTGAGAGCACCACTGCACTGACCACTGATGCACCTGAGGGACAGTGACCACTACTGCACTGACTGTTGCTGCACCTGAGGCACTCTGAACACTACTGCATCCATCACTGGCCCACCCGAGGGACTGTGAACACTACTGCACTGACCACTGGTGCACCTGACTGCAGAACTCTAAACACTACTGCACTGACCGCTGCTGCACCTGAGAGAGTGAACACTACTGCACTGACCACTGGTGCACCTGAGGGTCTCTGAACACTACTGCACTGACCACTGGTGCACCTGAGGGTCTCTGAACACTACTGCACTGACCACTGGTGCACCTGAGGGTCTCTGAACACTACTGCACTGACCACTGGTGCACCTGAGGGTCTCTGAAAACTACTGCACTGACCACTGGTGCACCTGAGGGACTGAACAGTAAACACTACTGCACTGACCACGGGTGCACCTGAGGGTCTCTGAACACTACTGCACTGACCACTGGTGCACCTGAGGGTCTCTGAACACTACTGCACTGACCACTGGTGCACCTGAGGGTCTCTGAAAACTACTGCACTGACCACTGGTGCACCTGAGGGACTGAACAGTAAACACTACTGCACTGACCACGGGTGCACCTGAGGGTCTCTGAACACTACTGCACTGACCACTGGTGCACCTGAGGGTCTCTGAACACTACTGCACTGACCACTGGTGCACCTGAGGGTCTCTGAAAACTACTGCACTGACCACTGGTGCACCTGAGGGACTGAACAGTAAACACTACTGCACTGACCACGGGTGCACCTGAGGGACAGTGACCACTATTGCACTGACCGCTGCTGCACCTGAGGCACTCTGAACACTACTGCATCCATCACTGGTCCACCCGAGGGACTGTGAACACTACTGCATTTATCACTAATGCACCTGAGGGACTGTGAACACTACTGCACTGACCACTGGTGCACCTGACTGCAGAACTCTAAACACTACTGCACTGACCGCTGCTGCACCTGAGAGAGTGAACACTACTGCACTGACCACTGGTGCACCTGAGGGTCTCTGAACACTACTGCACTGACCACTGGTGCACCTGAGGGACTCTGAACAGTAAACACTACTGCACTGACCACGGGTGCACCTGAGGGACTGAACAGTAAACACTACTGCACTGACCACGGGTGCACCTGAGGGACAGTGACCACTACTGCACTGACCGCTGCTGCACCTGAGGCACTCTGAACACTACTGCATCCATCACTGGTCCACCCGAGGGACTGTGAACACTACTGCATTTATCACTAATGCACCTGAGGGACTGTGAACACTACTGCACTGACCACTGGTGCACCTGACTGCAGAACTCTAAACACTACTGCACTGACCGCTGCTGCACCTGAGGGTCTCTGAACACTACTGCACTGACCACTGGTGCACCTGAGGGTCTCTGAACACTACTGCACTGACCACTGGTGCACCTGAGGGACTCTGAACACTACTGCATTTATCACTGGTGCACCTGAGGGACTATGATACTACTGCACTGACCACTGGTGCACCTGACTGCAGAACTCTAAACACTACTGCACTGACCGCTTCTGCACCGGAGAGAGTGAACACTACTGCACTGATCACTGGTGCACCTGAGGGGCTCTGAACACTACTGCACTGACCACTGGTACACCTGAGGGACTCCGAACACTACTGCACTGACCACTGGTGCACCTGAGGGATTGTGAACACTACTGCACTGACAACTGCTGCACCTGAGGCACTCTGAACACTACTGCATCCATCACTGGTGCACCGGAGGCACTCTGAACACTACTGCACTGACCACTGGTGCACCTGAGGGGCTCTGAACACTACTGCACTGACCACTGGTGCACCTGAGGGACTCTGACCACACACTACTGCACTGACCACTGGTGCACCTGAGGGATTGTGAACACTACTGCATCCATCACTAGTGCACCTGAGGGACTGCAGAACTCTAAACCCTACTGCACTGACCGCTGCTGCACCTGAGGGACTGACTCTGCGCACTGGTACACCTGAGGGACTGACTCTGAGCACTACTGCACTGACCACTGGTGCACCTGAGGGACTCTGCACTACTGCACTGACCACTGGGATATCAATGGTGTCCCTTACTCCAGCCCAGCTGGCCGAGCTATTTGTACTGAATTGGTTTCTCACCGGAGGTGTCAGTAACATGTATTTGTGTTTATTGTCCACCAGATGCGGTAAATGAATTCAGAACTACATTAGTTAATTTCCCTGGTCGCAGTATGGCGTAAGCTTTTGGTTTGGGCAATTTCAATATTGTCACATTTTTGCAAAAGTAAGAAACACAAAGGGGTGCTATCGGTCTAAAGTGGCTAGAAAATGTCTGTTTTCTATTGGATAAGTGTATGTATAAACTAAAAGTGTGGAAAAGGAGGAAGAACAAGAAATAGAAAAAAACATCAGCCCACCCATTGGCGGAACATCATCATCTGGGATTTTAGAATACAAACTGGTATCCACTAGGTACCTCACCATGGGAGAGTGTGAGGAAACTCTAGTATTGGATCCACCCGTGATGGAAAGCCAGACAGCAGTGTATCATGAGCTGTGGGAGATGAAAAAGTTGCAGTGCTCAAAGAAAATGTGTACTAAATAGAAAGTGGTGATTTAAAATTGACTAGCATGGTGCCTAATGACTAATATTTATTCTGGCGGTCACCATGTTGACAAGGTTAAAAGCAGAGTGTGGATGGATGAAACCAAATATTACCATCCATAGATGAGTTAGTTGGTCGACATGTTTCAGCCTAAAAAGGCTTTCTTCAGGACCTATTGTAACACTACTGCAACTGTGAAGAAAAAGATACAAAATACATACCATGCAAAAGCAATAGACCTACCATACGTGTGTATACTTTGTGGTAGGAAATGAAGTCATGGTGTGTAAAAAAATTTTTTTTTTAAATCCGCTCCTAGAACACAAAAAATAGTAAAGACAGACACATATATCAATTATGTAAATATGAAAACAACATATATGTAATGAGACATATAGCAGCCACAGAGTCATTGCTCAATTAGTGTCCATTATGTAATCACTCACCCAAAATTTACTTGGGGGTGGCCTCGCCTGGCGCTCACTCAGGTAATGAGGCCCCGCTCTAAAGAAATTGGAAAAAAGGAGAAGAATATCATAACATCAGCTAATGTATGATATGGATCCATTTCATAGATCCCCTGGTGTTTTGCAAAAAACATTTTTTGGAGGCTTTAGCTGTTCTCGTGTTGACCCAGTGTGTCAATTTACCAACTCGTGAGGAGGGGAATTCTTTTGATCATGTGCTTTCTAATACCAGCCTTATAAAAATCTTCGAAATACAACCTTTCAGTTGGACGCATTACTATTTGATGATTAGCTGAGCTGTTATTTTGAGTCACATTCTGTTAGTTACGGGGACCAGACAGTGACACTTAAAGCTTTTCCAAAGTTATAGCAGAATAAGTTAATTTCAAGCCAGCCGATTTTAGGCCCCCCCCCCGTCATGACAATAGATGTAAATTGCACCGTACAAAATTCTAGGATGAGATGAAATGCGACGAAACAAACGGCCACACTAAAGTTAGTTTATTCCTTTTGAAACAAATCTAACAGGCCTTGGTATAATGAATTTCTTGGCGCTAGAAAACCGGGAATGTGAAGCTGAAGCTCTAGCGAGGTGGTGGCACAAGTATTACAACCCAGGAAATACATATAACTATTTTGAGGCTTGAGAAAATAAAACAATGATTGGCAAAGCCAATAGATTTCACTTATACAAATTCTATTGTCTTTGTCCATGTTTTACATGCTGCACAGCAGTTGAGCTGCTGTGAACCATGCTTAAAGTAAAACAAAAAATTCAAAAGCACTATGACGCTGCCAGCATTGACCGCGTCCTAGCGATTTTTTTTTAATTTTTTACTTTTATTTTTTACTTTAAGCAATGTTGCCCAGCATCTAAACTGCTGTGCAACATTTAAATGTCAAAACCAATATATTTTGCTTAGGCGAAAGCTACAAGAGATTTTACACTCTAGTAGGGATTGTATGCAGCACATTTTTTGGCAGGGTTATAGTTAAATCCCAGTGAGATCTAGTTGCAGCTGGTGCTTTAACTCGGCAAGCTTGTTTTGGATTGAAAACTGACATTCAGGTTAGCTCGGCGCAGCTGATGCATGGATAGATTGGGATAAAAGATGGAGGAATGCACTACTTTCTCAGTAACATGCTATGTTCTTCATCACTTGGGCACAGTGGGTGCCTGAATTCACTTTATGGAAGGCTAGGTATGTACTAACACATTGGTGTGCACCTGTATCCAAAGTAAATCGTAAATGTGGCTTGATCTACTGGTTCATTCTTTTTCTGATTTCGTACGAAGTCTAAGATGCATGATGTCTCTGGGCACTTGTCATTTATTTTATCTTCTAATGAGGGTGCATGCTGAGACTTTGAACCTTCCCCCTGGTGACACAGTAAGCAGGCGAGTAGATGCAGGATTGACCTGTGTATGCAGATCTCAGTTCCATTTGTTATGATAGTACTTTCAACTATCTATCTTTTCTATCTAGACTGTACTATGGTCTGAGCCCCGTCCCCTACATAACCGGTATGACAGGATTGAGTGTCTGTCTGGATAATCTGGATCTATTCCTGGTATATGACATTTAACAATATCTGAAGCTCTCCATGAATCTTTTAAATATTGGGGCAATGTCTGTGCACATAGATCATATTTTCACACATGCTTATTTTTTTATTTAGTAAAATGCATGTATTTCATACTTGAATCCAGTTGTTTTGCGGCCTGCTGATCCTTCATTGGCGATTTAAACAAAATCAGTAATGTCAGCATTAGGTTTCTTAAATATTGTGCCACTGCACTATAGCACCTTAAAGGGTAATACAAAATGTCCTTGCTATCATAATGGAAAGTTTCAATTCTATTGAGGACACAGAGGCAAGGATTAGTCTTCACTTTCTCCACTTTAGTACGCCTGCAGCCATTAACTTTAAATAGATCAACATTAGACCACATTTCCCATACGTACTTGGGAATAGAAACGAAAAACAGTCTATCCAATCCGTACGGTGCAGACCCTCGTTACATTCTCTGGAGACTCTAAGCCACTCTTTCTTCTGGTGAATGCATCTGCCTTTTCCTGTTTGTTCGAATATGTCCCTGAGAAGACAAAATCATAGTGTAAGGCTTCTTTTTTCACAACTACAGTATCTCAAATATCAGCCGTTAATGTATGATAACTTGAACATGATCTTCAAGGTAAGAGGTCATCGGTTCTTCATCATTTGTGCAAACTATATACCATTAAATTAAACCAATTAACTCTGAACCATCATAAACCAACGGGTGGACTTACTACATAGTTAGAAGTGTGGGTGGGCTGATCCTAGCCTCCTTGTCCTTCATAGAATGTAAGCTTTCCATTACAATAGCTAGATGTCAGGACCTGGAGCCGAGGATTTGGCTATTGTAAAGCTTTTCCACCACTAAGGTTGCGTTTTGAGACTAGTTTAAAAGAAAAACTTTTAAAAGTAGAATCTGAGGTCCAATCTGCTGCATTGAGAATGTCCTCCAATCTAGCTCTCAAAGAAAAAGCTTTGGGTGCCATGGCCCCTCTCACAGAACAAGCCCCCAAACCGGGAAATATCAATATCAACCTCTTGCATAGCCCATCTGGCAATAGTATGGGAAGAAACTGCTTTGTGAGGTTTTGTGAGAGCAATCAACAGTTGTCTTTCACCCCGAGGGCGAAGGTCTTCTGTCTTAGACTAGTACGCTTTTATCGCTTTAACCACACATATTTTTGGAACATCCAAAAATGCTTCGTATGACACCGTTTTTTAATTGCTTTTTGTCTGTCTAAAATATGGAAAGTTACCTCATCCGGGGTGAATACTCTACCTGTTAAATCCAGTGCTCTTACATCCGAGACTCTCCGGCAGGAACCCAAACACAACAAGGTGGTTAACTTTTCCAACATCTGTTTCCTTGTCGGATACTTATCTGATGGCTATGACTTTTACTGACCAAGAACCTTATTAGCATCCCATAATGTAGAGTATCTGGGTTTGGCAGAACTGATAACCCAATACCTCTCAGGCATTTTCAGACCAACAGCTGTTCCCTAAACGGGTGTCCATTTACCAGCAATTGACATGCTGAAGTAGCCCATTGAAATGTATCAATCAACATATAAGCCAAACCTTCCAAGGCTAGGGCTGCTCTCAAATGTAGGGTTTCGACAGTGTCTGCCCCCAGGGTTCCAGTTGGCATTGGAGACACCATCCCAACCATCTAGACCAGGCAGAACGGTGTCTTTATTTGTTCTATATGCCCTGGCTGTGGCAAGTAATGAGGCAGCCTCTTGTAAAATGCCTGGGACTTTCTAACGTTCCCGGTAATCTTCCACGCCGTGGGATAAAAAGAGCCTGCTAGGATAAGATGGTGAGGATTCCCATTGGGATTCTGGAGAAGACCCGGAAACAAGGGGAGAGGAATTGGAAAATCCCCAGAAAGTTCCATAAGAGCTGGAAACCAGACTGGACACCTCCAAACTGGGGTGATCACTTCCAGATCTGCTTCGAGATCCGCACGCTGTCTCTGAATTTATGTGGATAATCTCATGATCCTTGTGAATGGTTGAAACACATATCCTCTCTCTGTACTCCAATCCTGGAGAAACGCATCAGGCGATACTGCACCAGGGTTCGGTTGGCAACTGCAGAATCTGTCTAACTATAAATCCAGCTGAGAGGCAAACCGATCTATTGTGAAGGGACCCCACCTGTCCTGTTGAAACACCTGTGGATGCAGTTCTCAAAGACTGACGTCCTTTCTGTGCTGGGAATATCAATCTGCCACTTGATTGGATATCCCTGTAAAATGTTCTGCTGACACTGAAATCTGGTTGGCCAGGCATTAATTCCAAAATAATCGAGCCAGTTCCGAAAGGGTCTTTGACTATGTTACCTCCAGATGGTTGACATAACAAATCGCCGACACATTGTCCATCTTGAGAAGGTGACAAGGACACAGCATTGGACCTTTTCTTTGGCCCAGCATTTTACTACAAAGGAACCTGCCATTAATTACAGGCAGTTAATGTGAAAGGTCTGTTCTGCAGAAGACCATTTTCCTCCTGCAGAGTATTTTCCACAGCGTGCTCCCTAACCTGAGCCACTGGCATCTGATTCTATCATGAGGTCGGGTTGGGAACCAAAGATTGCTTGGCCATTCATGGGGTCCATATGAGAAACCCACCATTAGAGTTTCTCATTTGTCTCTACCAAGATGGGAACTGACAGGGAATACTTAGGACCCAGTTGAAGATAAGAAATCTTTAGGCGTTGTAATGCCCAATAATGGAGGGTGCCTGGTAAGATGGCCTGTTTGGACGATGAGAGAAGACTCGCGATGCGGGCTAACTGGGGCAGCAAGATCAAAAGTCTGGACAGCATTTTTCTGAGTTCATGCTTTATCTTGGTAAGTTTGCAAGGTGGAAGACTTAGGGTGGCTTTGACTGACTCTGCCACAAACCCCAGGAATTGCAGATTGTGGGATGGGGTGAGCGAATACTTTTTCTCGTTGAGTACAAAACCAAGGGACTCCAGCAGACAGTCATCTGCAGGTGATTCGAAAGACGTACTGAGCACTGGTTCATGATCAGAATATCGTTCAGATAGACCATCATTCTTGCACCCGGAGCTCTCAAGTGGTCCACCACCGGTTTCAACATCTCAGTGAAAGACCTTGGAGTGGAGGGTAGACTGAAAGCAAGGGAAGTGAATTTGAATATTTGGGATTTCCATTGAAACTGCAAGAAATTTCTTTGATGGGGGTAGGGTGGATATCGCGATGTAGGCATTCTTCAAGTCCAGGGGGACTCTCCAATTGCTTACCTGCAATAAGTCTTGGAGAAGATTGATACCCTCCATCTTGAAGTGGCGGTAAACCAGCCACTCGTTGAATTCTTTGAGATTGATAACTGGGTTTTGACCTCCATTCCTCTTTTCTACCAGAAAGAGGTTAGTGAGAAAGCCCTTGGGATGTACTACAGTTGGGACGATCGTGTCCATCTCTAAGAGTTGTGCAATTTCCAGATTCTCCAACTCTGAGTGTTCTCGAGAAAATAAAACGGGGATCTTGGTCTTGGTGGTTGAGGGGGATCCCTGTAGAATTTTATTTGAACCCCTATGATGGTCTGAAGAACCTAAGCATCTGAGGAAAGAACCTTCCAATTGTTCAAAAAGTCCCCCACTCAGCCTCCAAGTTTGAACCCTTCTGAATTCTGAACGTTCACCGTGGGAATTGTTGTAGGTGCCGTTACCTCTGGAAGCGTCTCTCGCACCCAAGTGCCGGAGGTAGCTCCTAGTTGGGTAGAAAATGCCAAACTTTGAGGAGTCCTGTCATTGTCCTCAACGTGAGTCAGAACCCCTGGCGGAGGCTTGGTAAAAAGCAAGGCCGGTGAGCGCCCCTACCATGACCAGCTCCGTCAACTACGCGGGGTGTAAAAATTCTCTTAAAAGATGTTTGGGTTTTGTCTAGAGCAGGGGGGTGTGGAATTTATTAAAATATCTACTTGTCCATGGGGCAAGTTGCTTCATAAATCTACTTGTCCTGTAACAAAATCCACTTGTCCCTTTGGTGCCATGTGGTTCGGCGACGGATTGTGGCAGCAATCCCATTGTATGGGAGCTCTTGTATAGCCTCTCTAATTGTGCCATCGCTCATGCCGTGGTGGTTTTTGAATGCTAGCAATCCCTTTGTGTTTCCGCGTTTCTGCGGATCTGCATGCTGGGACTGGGGGTAGTGGTGAGCGGTGGTTCCAGGGTTGGAATGCCCTTTGGGTCTGTGCAGATCTACTGACTTGCATGTTTTAGTGGTTTTCAACAACTCTTCTCTAATCTTTTCTCATGCTGAGAAGTGTTGGAGATTTGCTCCTGACAGTGGCGGACGTAGACCTCCTTCCAGAGTTGGGAGAAGAGTGGTTAATGGGAGGGGGCACCTTGCAAACACTCGTGTTTTCGCATGAGCAAATCTACACATGCATATTTGCTCATAATAAACTGCAATACACAGATATTTTCCGGGAGTGCATTTCTTGCCCTACTTCTGTAGATTCTTGTGAATTCACGAAAGCCATATAGCTACACTTAATGCAAGGACATATACCAGGGGTGTACTTTTGAGACTTTCTTTAGTAATAGGGCCCCTTGTATGGTCTGGCGTTGACCACAACCTTTTGTGTTTAAAATTCTCTCTCCCTCTCTCTGTATCGGCTAGCTTCGCTGTGGGTGGCGGCGTTGGGCTCTTTCACGGGGAGTATGTTGGCACACAGAGTGGTTTTGTTCAGTGGCAGTAACTGATGTGGCAGTGTGTGCTTTTTTTAGACCAATTTATTTTTTTGCTTTTGCCAATGTTTGTTATAATAGCGAGGGCCCGGCAGCTCTCACATCAAAAAGGTTTTACAGAAACCATGCCAAAACAAGTCACGTATTGGCAAAACTAGGGGCTGACCACTAATTTCAGACCTATTGGCTTTGCCAATGTTTGTTCATTTTTATGTTTCTCGTGATCTTATTGAAGCTGGTTACACTGATTTTCCAACATGAGTGTTTTTGGGAAATACTAGCATGCATCAACACATTTTACTAAATGATGCTGCAAAGAAACGGTGCTTGAAATTTCACAGTAGTTTAGCAAAATGTTTTTTTTCCTACTTTCATTTTTTTAAGGAACATTTTATATTGAAAGCAAAGAGTCATTAATCTTGCTCTCAAGCTTCTGCAAATATTTGCATCTAATCAGAGAGCATTTTGGGAGCGTTATGCATAGCCTCATATTGCTAAACTTTGAAACCGTGAGTACACATTTTTAGGTTTCGCCTCGTCGAAAGCTGCGCAGCTTTTCGGCGCAGGCGAAATCTAATGTTTACAGTATGTGGCTTGGGAATCCACCCTCTGTTCCATTGGCTAGCTCCATAAATGGAGGCTAGCCATTGGAACAGAGATCTGTCCGTCAATTGCGGAGCAGATTCGGGGGCGTTCCGGGCATTTTTACTCATCCTGCCCCTTTGACAACGTCATTGCGGTGGTGGGCGGTTCCTATTTTTTTTTGGGGGGGGGGGGGAAGGTTTGTTTTGGTCATTGCAGGCCGACCGCCGCCGGAAGAAGTCAAGGTCAGTGCTTTTTCTTGCCGTTTCCGCCCCCCCTCCCGCTGTCCGTGCATTTGTACTCATCCTGCCCCTTTGACAACGTCATTGCGGTGGTGGGCGGTTCCTATTATTTTTTTTGGGGGAAGGTTTGTTTTGGTCATTGCAGGCCGACCGCCGCCGGAAGAAGTCCAGGTGAGTGCTTTTTCTTGCCGTTCCCGCCCCCCCTCCTGCTGTCCGTGCCTTTCCCGTCCCCCCTCCCGCTGTCCGTGCCTTTCCCGTCCCCCCTCCCGCTGTCCGTGCCTTTCCCGTCCCCCCTCCCGTTGTCCGTGAGGCCGTCCCCCCCTCCCGCTGTCCGTGTGCCTTCCCCCCCTCCCGCTGTCCCTGTGCCTTCCCCCCTCCCGCTGTCCCTTCCCCTCCCCTCGTTAGTCAATGGGTGTCTGAGGCGTGGGCGTGTGTGGAGCTGGCTTGGTGATGGGCCCCTGAAGATGCTTCTCCTGCCTACGATTCACAAGGCGGTTTTAGACATGCTTTCTGCTCTCATCCTGGCGTGAGTAATTTCTCTTGTGTTCCATTAGTAGGGCTGGAATTGAAGTACAAAAAATACCCGCTCTTGCCCACAGTGCAATTACATTAATTGAGCACCAAACATGTTCCCCGCCCCCCCTCCCGCTGTCCGTGAGGCCGTGCCCCCTCCCGTTGTCCGTGAGGCCGTCCCCCCTCCCGCTGTCCGTGTGCCTTCCCCCTCCCCTCCCGCTGTCCCTTCCCCTCCCCTCGTTAGTCAATGGGTGTCTGGGGCGTGTGTGGAGCTGGCTTGGTGATGGGCCCCTGAAGATGCTTCTGCCTACGTTCACATGGCGGTTTTAGACATGCTTTCTGCTCTCATCCTGGCGTGAGTAATTTCTCTCGTGTTCCATTAGTAGGGCTGGAATTGAAGTACAAAAAATACCCGCTCTTTGCGCTTGCCCACAGTGCAATTACATCAATTGAGCACCAAACATGTTTCCGCACCCCCTCCCGCTGTCCGTGTGCCCGTGAGCCCGTCCCCCCTCCCGTTGTCCGTGAGCCCGTCCCCCCTCCCGTTGTCCGTGTGCCTTCCCCCCTCCCGCTGTCCCTGTGCCTTCCCCCCTCCCGCTGTCCCTTCCCCTCCCCTCGTTAGTCAATGGGTGTCTGAGGCGTGGGCGTGTGTGGAGCTGGCTTGGTGATGGGCCCCTGAAGATGCTTCTCCTGCCTACGATACACATGGCGGTTTTAGACATGCTTTCTGCTCTCATCCTGGCGTGAGTAATTTCTCTCGTGTTCCATTAGTAGGGCTGGAATTGAAGTACAAAAAATACCCGCTCTTTGCGCTTGCCCACAGTGCAATTACATTAATTGAGCACCAAACATGTTCAAAGGGTTGCTTACCTTATCGGAGCCACAGTTAACCTCAAATGACTGTCCTGGACACATATGCTACTTTGTTAGTTCGCTGCCCCTTCCTACAGCGACATCTGGGAGGATTGCAAAGGATTCCCATTCCTCCGCCAGCTTCCTGTTAAACCTTGCCAACAGAGCTACAATAGCTACATCTGTTTGTTGAACATATACTGTTTCATCTCTGTTTCACACTTTTTTTCCAGTTTTGATTCTCTTTGTGCATAGTTGCATTTACCTCACAAGCGATCTTCCTTTTTATCAGTGTTCCTACAGGTTCACTCTTTGAAGAGCAGCATTTAATATCGGGTTTGTTTATCCAAATTAAGATAATGAAGTTTTACCGCCTGTGCTTTTCCTCTTCTGCTCATGTTCTCTCCACCTGGCTTCTTAGCCTCTTGCGCCTTCCTGACAGTGTGGGTCTTGGTGGCGAGATCAGAGTCAATGTTAAGGCAGATTCTGTAAGCACGATTGTGAAATCCTAAAGATTCATTTTTTTTTATTGTTTCCAGATTACAATAAATTGACAAACAAACAATGTAAAAGTGTCCAGTTTGATGTACATTGGTCACATAACTTTAATCCCCTTGTTTGCAAGGGGCCCATATATCTTTTGGACGTGAAGCTTCTGGAAAGAGTTCTTCATAAATGTCTAGTTGTTCATTGCAAGAAGTGAATTCCGTGAACCTTGCTTTCTACATCTGATTGCAACCTCGTCCCTATTACTGGGCAACCAAACGCTTAGCAAGTCACAAAGCCAGAGCAGTATACTTTATTTTGGCACATGGTATTGTTTTTATCCATCCCAACACAGCAACCACCAGGGTCAACTGTACAGATGGGTCCGCGTTTTTTTTTTTTTGTAATGTGCTTATCACTTATTCCCAGGATTTGTATATTTCACAGCATTCCCACGCCAAATGGTAGATTATTTCTTGTTCGTCTTGGCAATGATTGCAACATAAGTCTGCGCTTCATTTCCATTTATGCAAAGCTGCAGGTTGGTAATAGATGCAATGTAAAAAACTTTAGTGAATCAAACACAGTCTGCTTCTATGTGGTTTACCAGTTTGCAATTAGCAGTACTTTCCTATTTCATTGATAATTGGAGGATCTAGGCCTGCATTCCATTCTCTGTGGGCAGGAATAAATAATTGTATGGCTATTTCGTTTTGCTTTCTCTTACTCTACTACAAAAAAAAACAGCTAATCCTCTTCCAGTAAACATTACAGTGAACTACAAAACGTAATTTCCCGCTGTCCGTGAGCCCGTCCCCCCTCCCGCTGTCTGTGAGGTGTAAGAAAAAGAAGGGGAAAATGGATCCACCCGAGTCCGCTGGGTCATCTGCAGGTCTCTAATTTTACCCTTCGGCTTCCCCCGGGGCTCCGAGGAGCAAGGAAGAGCCACGGAGCATACAGGCAGAAGAGTGCTGTGTCCTCCAGAAGCTCCCGGTGAGTGCGGGCGTCTTAGCAGCTTCAGGGGCATTTTGTTTTCAGAGCCCACGAGGCTCTTCCAAAGTGGGGGCATTTCTTTCGAGTCCGCCACGAGGGACTCCCACGACCGGAGGCATTCGTCTTCAGAGCCACGGAGGCTCTTGGGGGCATATTTGTGCTAGAGCCCATCTCTCTCTCGATCTATCTCCCCTATCCTTCTCTCTTTCCATAGATCCTCTCTCTCACACTATACTAAACTGTCTCTTTTTCTCTCTCCCTGTCTCCTTATCTCTCCTCTCTCTACCCATCTCGTCTTTCTTATTTCTTCTCTTTGTGTAGCTTAGTCTGCATGTTTTTTTAAATAGCTCTCTTCTGTCTTTCACTGTTTCTCCTCGGTTTCTCTCTCGCATGCAGCTGCAACCTTCCGTTAGGCCTCGTGATCTTACTGGTCACCCCCCACAGTCCTATATAGGGGGACCACCTCACTCCAGGTCATCACGGAAACTACATCCCGTTTTCCGTGTGCCTCTGTTGCCTGCTGCTTGTGCTCCGGTTTTGCGTGTGCCTCTGTTGCCTGCTGCTTGTGCTCCAGTTTTGCGTCTGCCTCTGTTGCCTGCTGCTTGTGCTCCGGTTTTGCGTCTGCCTCTGTTGCCTGCTGCTTGTTTATTAAGCATTTAAATTCGTTCACATTTTACTAAAAATTGGACTGGGTCTTATAATGCACCAATTCGACAATATTTTGTTATTTTCTAAAACTCAAACAGATTACATCACCAGCACTATACCAAGGTTAAAAATTCTTAATTACAAATGTTACTCATAATGCCAGCATTTCATATATTTCCTTAGTTCAGGGACGTTTCTTATCAAATTTAGTATATCTCATGGGTAGAAAGTTTCTTTAAGAAGGTCAAGTCCTCTTTATGCATTCTTGAATTAGAATTCTTTGAAACAGAAATTAAATAATCTTGACTATAATCAGTGTATAAGGGGCAAAACAGTATAAAGTGACTTGTGCTTTGTGTGGAAACTTGATCACAGTGACACAGGGGCAAGTCATGTTTCTAGATACTGTGTTGAGGAAAAGCTACCCTATAGTGTATCTTACATAGCCTAAAACCCCTCGATGTGCTTGCTTCCCTGCCCCCTCGCTGTGCTTGCTTCCCTGCCCCCGGAGTGTGTGTGTGGCTCTGGGTGTGTGTGGCTCTGGGTGTGTGTGGCTCTGGGTGTGTGTGGCTCTGGGTGTGTGTGTGTGTGTGTGGCTCTGGGTGTGTGTGTGTGGCTCTGGGTGTGTGTGGCTCTGGGTGTGTGTGTGTGTGTGTGTGTGGCTCTGGGTGTGTGTGTGGCTCTGGGTGTGTGTGTGTGTGTGTGTGTGGTTCTGGGGGTGTGTGTGTGTGTGTGTGGCTCTGGGTGTGTGTGTGTGTGTGTGGTTCTGGGTGTGTGTGTGTGTGTGTGGCTCTGGGTGTGTGTGTGTGTGTGGCGGTGTGTGTGTGTGGCTCTGGGTGTGTGTGTGTGTGGCTCTGGGTGTGTGTGGGTGGCTGGCTCTGGGTGTGTGTGGGTGGCTGGCTCTGGGTGTGTGTGGCTGGCTCTGGGTGTGTTTGTGTGGTAGTAATTGTTGTCTGCTGAGCTCGTCCGTAGGGTACAATAGGTCCCGCATTTGCGAGAGATTACGCTAATGGCAATGTAAATGACAATGCCATTTATTTATCTGTTTTCAAAACCAACACATAAATACAAATTTTGTCATTTACAATGCCAATAGCTCAAACTTTTCCAAAGGCGAAACCATTGCATTGTAAATGCTTGTTTATACTGTAACCACTGTTAGTAGTGCAGTCAGAACTTACATTTACTTAGAGCGCTCACCCTAATAAAAAGGATTTCAATTAATGAACCATAAATACAAGTTTGAACAGTATTAACATAGGCACACAAATAATAACTTAACTTCAGGCAGTGCCCTTCCCTGGCCCTTAATGTGCTACTGCAAACTTGCAGCCAAAGTGTTTGTGCTGCAGGGGGTTGAGCCTACTTGTCCCAAGGACAAAATACACATTAAAATGTGTTGCCCTTGAGCCCAAACAATATGTCCTGGGCGTAGGGCTATAGGAATTCTACATCCCTGGTCTAGAGGATTGAGTTTATTTTCAAATTTGCCCAGCTACTGAATAAATGGGTCCCCAAAGACGCTTCCCTGGGTAATGGGACCCGCCTCTGATGTAGATAGCTTTCCCAGTTTCGGGTCTATTTTCTAGGCAAATGATGTCTATTTGAACCCAGCTAAACAGGGGCTCCGGGGAGACCAGGGATCCCGATCCCTTAGCTTCCTTGACCATATCCACTATCTTGGATAGGGATCCTGCCACATCCAGTAATTTATCCTGGCATGATCTCCAGGAGCAATAGATTCCCTTGGGGTCACAGACAAATTTCTAGGAAAGTGGCCATCTTGGCATCTCTCTCAGGGGTGAGGGCCTATTTACTCTCTAAGGCCTAAGGCATTCGGCCTGGAGACAACTGTGTAAATCCTTGTCCAGAGGTTTTCGTAATCTGACGGCTATTTAGGATGACACCTTGGGTGCTGGGGACCATTCCGTAGAATGCGGATGCAAAAGGTCATCCGGGTCTCACATGTCAGTGTCTGGGACTTCAGGAGCAGCATCCGAATTATGGTCACTTTCGGAGGGGAAGAAGTTGTCAGACGGACGCCATGGGCTGTTACAGTCCTCGTCCCCATCAGAGATGTCAGTAGAATTGTCTCTATCTCCAGGATCCGTGGGTGGAATAGGAGCCTCTTGGTACTAGAGATCTGAGTGTCAGTAGAGAGGGGTTGTGAATTGAGAAACTCTTTTTTTAAGGTATGCCAAGGTGTGGCGATCGACCTCAGGGTAATGCGCACATGTGCTTGTTGTCTGGGATCATTGTCTACTGCTGCCTTGGAGGTTTGAGGGCCAGGGGCTCAGAAGTGTGTCCTGTCTGTTCAAGGGATCTCTGTCATCTTGCCCGTAGCTGCATAATTTTTACTCTCGAAGTACCCCGCAACTTGGGTAACTGCCTTTGAGATGGAGGCATACATGACCTGGCAGAACTGGTTGTCAGGGAGGTAAGTAATGTCTTCTTCCTGCATATACTCTTCAGAGCCCTCCATAATATCCACAAGGATGATAATCAATCCTGTTATATAAATAAGGAGTGAATAGTGGTCTAGGCTGAGCCCTGTGAATAATATACAAATTCCTCAAGGGAATTAAGAATTCAGACGCTCAGAAGGCCTTGAAACAGTATACCGTGTTTGATACATAGGGCCAATATGGGTTTAAATGTTGCCTGAGACCATGTCCCAACAAAATCCCTCAGTCGAGGTCGCTCTAACCTGCAACTACGGCGTTAAGCTCCAGACGGTGGCTCTGTGCTTAATTTGTGTCAGAATACAAGAATCGACTGCTCCTGTACAAAATATTTGGGTGGGAAAAGAAAAGAGTGAAATGTGCATGCAGGCTGCTGGGAGGTGGAGCGCCCAGTGTGCGTTTGGAAATTGTGCGCGGGCCCCATAGCTGCCGGCTGATTACGCTGCGCACCAGAGCCTGGCACCATTTGAGGTGGCCAGGTAGGAGCGAGAACGTTTCCGCGGCCACCCTGCAAAGGCCAGGACAATGAAACAAACATGTTACAACAAATACACGGGTAACTCGTAGCTGCACACTTCCCAGCGGGTAATTCGTATTCCACACTCTAGTCGTGAATATAACCTAATAAGGGCAAAAAGTGCAGAGAGAGTAAAAACACTTATCTGACCCTCCTGGAGCAGCAAAGAAAGAGGGGGATAGAGAGTCTCCAGAGAATGTTAAAAAGGTCTGCGACATCCGGATTGGATGGACTGTGTTTTGTTTCTGTTCACAAGGAGTTATGGGAAATGTTGTTTAATGTTGATCTACAGAATTAATGGCTGCTGGTGTAATCAAGTGGAGAAAGTTAAGTCTAATCCTTGCCTCCGGATCCTGACATAGGATTCCTTTTTAGGTCTCGCACCTGCGACGATCGCGAAGCGATGTAGCTGCGAGCCCTATTGTCGGCGGTTCTGCTTACAATGAGCTATGGGAGACAAGAGATGGCCACGCGCACCCTGCCGTAATCGGATCAGGTCGTGCGAGGAACACAACTATCGGAGGTAACTCTGGTGACATTTAAGGAGGCAAAGTGGGCATCCACGTTTTTGAACAACAAAGCAACTCTAAGGGAATGGGGTATTCGAGTCTACCCATACTCTATGCCGGGCTATCCAATTACACTCCTTAACAAGCTAAAACAACCTAAAAAAAACAGGATAACAAGGCAGAAGGGTCAAGAAAAAACCTACTCAATTCTAAAAAACGCCTCAGGGCCAGAAGAAGACTGCAACATTCAATTCAGAGATGTAGCCATTAAAGACATTGGTCAAAGATGGGACTGGCTCCCAGCAATTTTATCAACTAAAAGGCACGAATGACCATCTAATTCCATGATCATGTCTACCGGCACAAAAATCCCAGCGCAGCCACCACTGTCAGGAGCAGCATTCAATTTACCATCGGAACAAATTACCCTATTATGCTCCTGGAACATAAGCGGTTTACACCAAAAATTTGGGGACCCAGATACGCAATCCTTCTTGCGGAATCACTCAGTAATAGCACTACAGGAAACCTGGGCTTTACAGGGGTGCCCAGTGCTCGGGTTCACTGAGACATGGAACCCAGCAACCAGGGACAGCCGCTTTGGCCACTCGAAAGGCAACCTATGTATCAAACTCTTTAAAAGCCCGAATCACACGATGGCCCCTCAAGGAAGACTGGATCTTAGGGGTCAAGATTGAACCCTGGCGGAAACATCGTCCCCTCTTTCTCCTAAATGTGTACATTAACCCCAGTACACGCACCAAAAAGGACCATTTGACTCGTCTAACCGAGATTATGAACGATATAGTCACGGACCAACCCAATTCAGACTGCATAGTTACTGGGGATTTTAACACCTACCTATTTCAGGGGAACGCAGCAGATAACGATGGCCCCCCTTTAATCCAAATTACCGAGGTCACAATGCAAACCAAACCGCTAATACAAACTCAAAGTAACCTAGGCGACTTATGTGTGAGCCAATTTTATAGTGCAGGTTATCTTGTTATTAAAGGCAGAACAGCCGGGTACACCCCACCAAAGTGGACATGGACAAACGGCTCAAAGCAATCGCATTTGGATTACACGATCTGCACCGCACCCCTGCTAAATTGCATTATTGATTTCAGAATACACCCAAGAACCGAAAGTGATCATAGGCCCCAGGTCACAGTCTTTAATATAAACCCAGAGTATCACAAAATGGCACCATCGACATTTCGGGGAACCTATACAGAAAATGTAAAGCGCCTAAAGTGGACAGAAGAAATTAGCTTGAATATTCTTCGGGCAAGCTCGGACATAATAAGACTGGGCCAGGAGCAAGAGGCCAGTCCAATTGAACTATGGTCCATGTTATGCTCCCACCTGATTCGTCTGTTTCCTGCAAGGCATCAAGCTCCAAGGGTAACTCCGACGCATCAATTTACATTATCTCAGACTACAAAGTCACTAAAGAAAGCGAGAAATAAGGCCCTGCGGGCACTGGCCAAATCCCCGGGAAACAGTGATGGCATATCCAATTATCAAATCTCACAAAAATCACTCAAGCAAGCGACTAAAAAGGATAAATGGGCACATGAAAATCAATTCTGGAGTAAACTGGTGTGGGAAAATAAGCAAAACAAAAAAACTCAAGGAAATTCTGGGCGCTTATTAACCACACCAGCTTAGGAACAGTGTGTACGGGATCGGCTAATATCCTGGAATCAGTCTGGGCAAATTTCCTATCCGATCACTTTAAGTCGCCTGATTATCCAAGCCCCACTGGAAACATCACCATAACTGAGATTATCCAAGGGCATGGTCCTACGTGGAGTATAACACAGGAAAGGGTCTCGAAATTACTGTCAAAAGCAAGATCGGACTGGGCACCAGGCCCAAATGGCCTGCCACAGACTTTGTTTAACTCAGATATCGCCCTCTGGTCAGGAACATTGGCCAATCTCTTCAACTACGCATTAAGAACAGCCACAATCCCAGAGTCATGGCGGGGAGCCATAATACACCCGATTTATAAATCCGGATCCCATGCACAACCGAGCAATTACAGACTCATTGCCCTCCTGGACATAGAAGCAAAGCACTATGCAGGTCTTCTATTAGAGGACCTAAGGTTATGGGTAAAGGACAATAAGCTATTGCCAATGAACCAGACAGGGTTTGTGGCAAATTCAGGAACCCGTACCAATTTGCTAGCAATATCAACTGTAGCCGACAGGGCAGTTGTAACCTCAAGATTAGTTCATTGCTGCTTTGTCGACTTCAAAGCAGCATTAGACAGTGTCCCCAGGGAGACCCTATGGGCCAAACTAAAGATGTGGGGGATTCCAGAGAAACTACTAGAGGGAATAATTCAGCTCCACACTAGGACGTGGGTGCGGGTGAAGTTGGGGACCGGCACACATCTCTCACGTAAAATAATGACAACTAGAGGAGTGAAGCAGGGATGTGTGCTGGCCCCTCTTCTTTTTAATCTATTTGTAGCAGATCTGTCGGCGGCCCTAGACGACACTAACAGTCACTCTCCTAAGGTGGGTGGCATGATTCTAAGCAATCTTTTATACGCCGATGACCTGGCTCTCTTTAGTTTAACCAGGGTAGGGTTACAAAGACTCCTCGACAAATTGTTTGATTATACGATCAACAACCAACTCGAGGTTAACCTAAAGAAAACGCAAGTAGTTACATTTGGCAAGAAACGATATTCAGGGGCGGTTGGTCATTCAATAATGTCAGTCTAGAAATTGGCCAGTCCTATAAATACCTAGGCGTCCACCTGGACTCAAAATGTGGCTACAAAAAACAGCGTGGAGAGATCGGAGCCAAAGCAGTGACCCTAATGGTGTCACTAGGCAAACTTGCGAAAGATCTTTCCGGTCCAACCTTAGCTCCCCTCTTGGAGGTAATGAGAGCAAAGGTTGGCCCTACTTTATCCTACGGCATTGAGATTTTTTGCGGCAAAATGAACACAACCCTGAACCAACAGACAACTAAAATTTATAAAAGGGTGCTCCGGCTGCCAAAGACCGCCTTCGCAGCACAGATAAGGTTGGAGATGGGGCTGATAAACTACGAGGCTTCAGCCACTGGGGCATACCTTAACCTGTGTCACAAGTTAAGACAAGCCGAGCCAGGCACTTTAGAATTCCTAGTCTGGCAAGAAATCAGCCAGATTAACCCGGGGGGGGGGGGGGTTGTACGGACGTCTTTTTACAGACGCCATTAAGCAAATGTCAGCAAGCGATCTGTGGGCCCTAAACCCAGGCCAGCTAGCTTTTAAAAAAGCTATAAAAAATGTGTGAGAATGACTTCTTGTCTCACTGATAAAGCACTTTTTCTGAAACGTAGCCATGCCTGGGCCATGATAAATTCCTACAGACACCCAGTCCCAGTCTGTTATCTGGCCAGCACATACCCATTATACTTGAAACGCTGCTTTATTGCCTTCAGAATGGGGACTGGCGTTTCTTGCAGGACTTACCATCATGGCGACGTACATCGGAAGATCTCTCTTGTAGAGGGTGTGGGAAAACAACGGAAACCATGTTGCATGTAAGTTGCCTCTGCCCAGCCCTTAATACAGAACGCAGGTCCGGACTAAAATTAGAATGGAACAGGCTGGGGGTTCGGACCTGCAGGCAAGCCATCATGGCAGCTTTAAACCCGGAAAATACAGTGCTAAACATAAAATTTACAAAATTTGTTCAGCGAGCATATTACACCTTTAACTTAAGGAGACCATGTTAAAGTGCTCAATCTTTTTCTCTCACCGAAATCAGTAATAACTGGCACTATTTTCAGTAAGGTTAAAACATAATCTGGTGATACCCAATGCAAGCTGGTGCCTTGTTTCAATTTTTGTGATTCTAAAATATATTATGAGACAAAATCCCTGTTTTTATAATGATTGTTAATGGATTGTGCTTTTATATCTATATTTGTGTTGTTATTTTTTAGAAGTTTTTAACCTAATATTTGGTCAGGCTGTGAATTTGTAAATTCTTTTAAAGATCTGTTTTATATCTAAATAAAGATTATTATTATTATTATTATTAGGTCGCGCGCGCGTTCACCATCTCCTGTCTCCCCTAGCTCGTACAGCACACAGACACACACGCACGTGCGCGCACGCACACAGACACTCGCGCACACACTCCCTCTCCCCCCCCCACAAGTCATCGGTCTCCTTTTACACACACACGCATGCATACATACACACGCATACACACACACGCATACACACACACGCATACACGCACACGCATACACGCACACACAGACACACACACAGACACACTCGCGCACACACACACGCGCACACATCCCCCCCCTCCACACCCCACTCACACATCCCCCCCCCCTCACACCCCACTCACCGGGTTCTTTTTCGGTAGCCTTTAGACTAGATCATGTTAAGTCGTCACCTTAATCTGGGAGGCTTGGGTCTGTAGCTCACTGCTGTTTGAATGTTTCCTAGAGGAAGGACATGAACCGACTCGAACATCAAAAAGCGCCCAGAAGCGCAGAACTCCGCCCGCCATGGCTTCCTCCAGTGGACAAGGACAGAAGGAAACAGATGACGGACAACGTATCTCCCATGGCTATCCCAAGACACTATACCACGCATGTCTTTAAAAAAAAAAAAAAAAAGACTTTGAACGGCAGCCATGTTGCGTGAGGCTACAACATACACTTAATGCGGCTAATCGTTCTCAGCCTTATCTTTAAGATCCCTGCTCATTTAGCACGCTGTGGATGCGTCACAACGCAGAAAGCTAGGTTGTCAAGCCTGAAAGTGGGCTAAGTATCTGACAGCTCCCATCCTAATGCCAGGCAAAACTGGCGTTCCCTGCACGACGATGACGACAAAGTGTTTTACGACATGTTGTAAAAAGAATGTAAAAGCAAAACGGACACCATGGAAACGGGACTCGACTCGCTGTTGGGGGAGCGGCCTGCTCACCTGTTGCCAGCCGGGCCAAAGTAGCGCAAGTCGCGCAGCCATCTGTGGAGAAGGGGCGGCTTCGGCCGATCTCAGTTCGGGCCAAGCAAGTCAGTGACTGTGTCAGGAAGGCGCCAAAGGGACATGCTCGTCGTCTTGAGCCCAACGCCTCTGCAAACTCCACCCAGTTTCAAGAGCTGGACAGGTAAGTGACAGAACCGCCACATGGCGATAAGCAATGTGAAAGGGCAGGGAGCTGAATAGAGTCCCTTGTAATGGGCTGAGTGGGCACGTATGAACTGAATTAGGCAAGTAACAGGCCACGGGACAGAGATATAAGGAGGTTTCCCGACTCGTACATCTAAACTGCTCTAAAAGTATATTTAGTTTGCATGTATTGGTATGTCATTTATTCAAGGAAGTTACTAAAGCACGAGCTGAAAAATATTTGTTTACGAGCGATGTGCAGAAGTGCAACCGTGGCATTCTATTTTACAGTGGAGTCCTAGTGACCAGGTTTTTTTTTTTATTATTATTATTTTTTTATGATTGTCTCCGACCGCCCCATTATCATAGGATATTCGACTTTCCAGGTAAATAGCGACGGTTACTCAAGTTATAAAGATATCGTTTGCCTAGTGATTAGGATTACAAGACCTAACTTTGGCGAGACGGTCCCATTTCTGGATGTTTTCTACCTCCTCCGTGTGTCTTTCTTGACACATTGATTGCACACTTTAGACATGGCAAAACTTGATTATAATATATAACAAGCATTTGCAATGCAGTAGGTCTCGCTTTTGCGAGAGTTTGAGCTATTCGCATTGTAAATGACAATGCTTTTTATTTATGTGTTTTGAAAACTTGCAAGAGTTGCGTAAACAGCACTCTGTACTTATAGCCTTTGCTTATGAGAAGCAAGGCTGGCAATAACTGCGCCAATTTTACTGCCAGCCTTGCTTCTTGTAAGCAAGGACTATCTGTACAAAGTGCGTGTTTACGCACCGCTTGCAGGTTTTTAAAACCCATAAATAAAAGGCGTAGTCATTTACAATGCCAATAGCTCAAACTCTTGCAAATGCGAGACCTATTGCATTGCAAATGCTTGTATCTCTTTGCTTTGAGTAAGCCTTCAGGCAGAGCCTGCCTTTAGCATTAGCCATGCAGTAGGCTCTCTGTTGGCCAATGATCGTGAGAGTGGTGTCCACAAACCTAACTGGGAAGATGGCTGAGCTGAGACTGGAAGCACTTCACGGAAAACCATCCGCGAGTAGATCAAGGTCGGAATCTCCTGGGCGTTGCTGGGAGTTTTGCTTCCCTTCAGCATGTCTCTCCCAGGCTTCAATAGCTTTGACATACGGCGGCTCGTGTAGTCCAAAGTAGTGTACGCTGTTGTGTGTTTTACGCCTCACTAGGGTTCCTCCAAGGAGAATTTCCAGCGAGGCCCTCTTGAACCACTTGACCTCGATGCCGTAAAGAGGCAACACGTGGCACTCGCTTCTGTCCACGTTTCCCTGGCTCAGGCTCTGATGTCAGCCCCTGCAAACTGCTGCATAATTAAATTGGAGCCGCCGAGCCTGCAATAAATAATTAAGCACAGGAAAGGCATGGCATTCCTCCTGTGAGATGCCTATAACATCGAGGTTTTTTTCTCTCCCTTTTTCGAGGTTACGTGACATTGGTATGGGTGAGAGGTATTTGCCAAATTTTGAGGGGTTCCTTCAGAAACAACAAATTGATGGAAGGAATGCTTGCATTAATATTTGCCATTAGCTGTTGCTCATTCCTGTCCATCTTTTTTCTATCGCCCTCCGTGCCAATTAAAAAACTGGACGAATCCTGATCTGCATGACAATGGTTCTTATGTGGGGTAACACATTGGGCAAAAACCAATGGGCTTGGATGTGGCCACAGCAATTCCCAGTCCCTCAGATGCATCCAAGCACTTCCACCGTCATCTTTGTGTTTGCTTCAGCCCGGCGGGTATGCAGGGACGTGGGTCCCGTGCTCACTTTGCTGTCGGTTTCCAGCTCCACCTCTCTGATCAGGCCCAAATAGACCGACGCCAGTATGTGGGTGGTTGTTTCCATTCAGAATGGTCCTGGTTGGGGCACCTCCTGCGGAGCATGGAAGCAGGGCCAAGAGTGATGTGCAGGAAGGTGTTAGTTGAAGTGGCATAGTAGGGACAAATGACAAGGAACTGGAACGTGGCCGGAGTAATTACCAGTGGCTGAGTTTGAGTCGGGCATTGGAGCCATCACCTTTTTGTTTTCCTGTTATTCTGGTTGCTTATCAGGCGCTGCAGGTTCTTTTTAAAAGGCCTCCTTCCTTTGGGAAGAGTGCTCAGATTAATGCAACGAAGCCTGCATTCCGGGGAGAGTTGAGAGCTGCCTCTCCCAGGCACTCTGGTGTATGCAGGACAGTGGAGTAGGCACAGGGGCGATCTTCGCAGCTCAGCAGAGCAAGGCTTGTTATGAGGCCACCAAGTGATGCGTGCACCCTTGAAGAGATGTTTTCATGTTGGCTCTTCTATTAATCAAGCGTCGCTGTGTGAAGCAGGCTCTGGGCAAGGGACCTCTGATCACGGTCATTGACTGTCCAAGGTGGACGTTGTGCTCAACGCGCCTGCAGTGTTTGCATTGCCCGGCCCTCCCCAAAAGGCACGCTAGGGCTGCGCAGGGTGAAAGGCAAAGATCCAGTTAATGAATAATTGGGAGGTGGCTAGGCCTGAGACTGCCAGTAAACTGTGGCACCTTATACTGCAGCAGGATTAGGTGGTCCTGATGGATCTGGGTGTGATGTTTCAGATCCTGGTTGCCTTCGGCCACCCAACGCATCCTCTCCCCATGACATCAAACTTGTTTGTTTACTGCCCGTGGGAGGACTATTTCATTTCTATGCTCTTATCCACCTTATGACCCTTCCACCCACTGCCCTTTTGCCGGGTCTGTGCTGTGCATCTGTGGAAGGTCACATCACATCATAGAGTGCCCGGCCTGTCCGGCGCCTGGCCTTCGGGCACCAGGGGTGGATGCCATCTTGCAGCCCATCACCTCTCCTCTTTCAGGGGCCTGCTTGGCAGATGTAGTTTCATTGAACTTTTCCTTGCTAGTGCGCTTCGTCTGACTGTCGTCCGCGTGCCCTAGGCAGCGCTGTCGTCGGCCCCTGGTCCAGGCGGGAGCTTGTCGGTGTGATTGGTTCCAGCTATGGCACTGCCTGGGTTATGTGAAGTCTCTTAATTTTCCCTGTGTCAATGTCCGCACATCTAATTGGCGTCCACCCCCAACCCCTTTTTGCATTTCCACTCAAACAAGTCTGTTAGTCACCCCAGTGACAGGCAGCTGGAATGACCTGCGGGCTGCGTACATACACTTAGACGTAGAGGATGTCTCTTCCTGCCATACTAATGACTCCTCTCACTTCATTTTATGAACCAGATCACAGACCCACCCCTGTCCCAGACTGATCCACCCCTGGTCAGGTAATGGGGGCACAGTGTGATTACATCATACCCGTCAAGCTATCCGAACATAAATTACCATGCTGCAATCCGATGTTAATGTCTGTCCCCGTCTTCACCCTTGAACACTGTATTTATACGTGCGCTGCTGAATTTCTGTCTGCAGCTTGATGTAATGGTCATTTCTCTTCCACATTAACAGGAAATGACTAATATTTGGAACTACGTCTAACATAATAACAATTTGTAACTCTTTGCCACAACGATGATGCTGATTTGGAGGCCCCGAATAATTTGCAAATATCTAGGACTGAATCTCATGGCCAATCCCCTAGATCTTGTTGGGCTGCGAATGTCCCCTACATGGTGAACATATGTGCACCTCTGCCCTGGGTGCCCGACTGCATTAGAAACTTGTATCCTGCCTTCTTATTTGTCCTTACCGTTACATGCACTAACCAGGCATATTTACAGAGGCCTAGGCCAGCCCATGGTAATGCAAGGTCCAGAACCTGCTCTGTGCCCTGAGGGGCACAGCAAGTGTGTCTTCGCAGCTGGCATAAGTCCAGTGTCTGTTCCATGAGTTATCACATAAAGTGGTGGTGGCATCTTACCAAGGTGTATGAATCATAAGATGACATAACCTTTTTCTGTGTCGAGTAGGGGGTCTACTGACCACTCTCGTGTAAAGTTCTTCAGAGTGCAAAGCGCAGATCCTTGCACTGCCATTCCAGGGGAGTGTTGAGTGTGTGCGTGCAGTACATGTGTAGGACTCTGCATGCAATGAGATTCTTAGTACTAGGACCAGTAGCATCCGTTTTGTATTGACCCTGCATTCGCGTGGCACAAGACGGAGGGTGGATACAGCTTTCCCAGACAGTTCAAATGTACTGTCTGCCTTTCTGTGACCGAGGTTGGAGGGCCAGGCAGTGAAGGGTTGGACTGCAGTCTCTGTTGACCCAACCCAAGCAGATTCTGAAACTTTAGACTATGGATCAACATCTCTTGTTCCGAAAACGTGTATAAAAGTGGTATCCAAAGTTCCTCACTTTTCTAGTTCGAGCCTTGCATGACCCTGTCCGAGAGTTGTCCGATTGTCAGAAGGCATGGGCTGCCACAGCTGAGCCATCTTTTCTGATTCACCATCCTACTTTAGAGACACCTGTATTTTAGCCTCTATGGGCAAAGTTGATCCAGATTCTTTTCCCACTGCTCCACTCGACAGAGAAGCAAATAGACACTGCAGTAGAGAGAGTCTTTTTATCGGGTAAGATAGGGCTTGAATTCTTGAATGTGGTTTGCTGCATCCACACCCTTTGGGACAGGGAAGGCAAGCCTTGCCTGAAGGCGTGCTGTATTTATTTGCACAGATGATACTTGATGCCCAGGACGCAGTGAAATATTTTGAGGTCGGGCCTGGGTACTAATGATTGTGTTGCTTATGTTATGGGCACTGATGTTGTCGTTGGATTCCTCCATCCAATTCCCTCTATCTGCCATTTGTAGCCAGTAGGGCGCTGAATCCCCATTATTAAGATTATACCTTCAGTCTTGGTACTATTCAAGCTATACTTTACTAACAAGGCATACACAAGCTGAAGTTTTCCTTTGGTTAGTTGTTTTCAAGTGTAGAGGGCTCGTGGCCAGGCTATGCGGTCTGAACTGTTCCTAGTGAAGGACCAAGACTAATTTGTTTATGGCTTGTCTATGTCTAGAGTTGCATAGTAGGTGAAAAACAGTGGACTGAAACGCTGCTCTGAGCGTTTGCCAGTAGCTGAGATTAATCCAAGCATTGCTTTCATCACCTTTTTGTTGAAATAGATGGCCTAAGTGCGATGGGTATTCCCAGATGTAGTCCAGTGCTCACTGTGCCACTGGACGCACACAGTGCCTCACTGTTGAGGCGTAATGAGGCTGAAATTGTTTTGGTATTGTTTGTGTTTTCATCTGCAGAGTACCTTGTCTGGCATTTTGGGCTGGACTGTTCCTACTGGAGCATGACCAGAGCTGATTTGCATGTCATTGGTCTAAGTCGAAAACGTGCTACAGGGTGGAAAGTGATGGACTGAAATGTAGACCTGAGAGATCACCAGTGGTCGCGATTAATTCAAGCATTCTTCTCCACACGTGGTTTGTTCACTTCATCGTGGCTCCTCTGGATACAACTGATAAGAGTGCTCTCCCTCTGCCGTAGTGAGTGTAGAGCATTTGGGTTGCGATTCCAGTGTTTAAAGTTTGAGCTGCTTTCTCAGCCTTGACAGTTTTGAAGCTGCTTGGTCTTGCATACTCCTGGTGGCCAACGCTTACTGGCGAATGCTGGCCCTTGGATGGAACCTTTGCTTCTAATGGATGCAGCATTGCAAGTGCTTCATATTCGAATCTCTGCCAAAGCAGCGAAGGACCTTCGTGGTGAATGTCTGATGCCAGCCTCATGTGGGATGAGTATGCCCAGATGTGGGTTCCCTGCATATGCTGTCACTAGAACCAAGCTATACCCTGCTGATTGAGCCCATAACAAGGGCAAAACCAGTCCTGGGTTGTTTTTGTCCTGGGTCAGGGGTACCTGGCTTTGCAATTCAGACTGGACTGTTCCTATTGGACCATGGTCAGACTGATTTTCATGTAGCTGAGTCCAAACTGAGGTGGCATGGTGTGCAAAATAACAATGGACTGGGATGTGGCCCGAGTCATTACCAGTGATTGTGATTATTTGAAGCATTCCATCCATTGCTTTGTATACTTGTATACGGATGTGTAGCTGACCGTTTTCCCCACCTCCTCTGGGGTAATCAGTGGGGTTGGTTACATCCACTTTAGGCTGGGTGGTTACCTGGAGGACCTGGAGTTCGAAGGCCTCTGTTCTTCTAGGGATCAGTGGCATCACATCAGTCTTTAGGATGTTCATGCCATTCATCTGGACCTCCAGGCTTTGTGGCTTCCATCAAGAGCAGGTCGATCAAGGTGCTCACATTAATGACTGCTGGGTGGTAGTTCAACAAGCGGGTTGGGTGAGTGGGGGGCTTTGCCCTCAAATAGGAGGATATGATGCTTTGACAATGAGTAAACAGTCCTCAACAAGGTCTCCCCGACAGTCACCTAACTTGACCTCCCAGTATTTGGGGCAATTAGCTCAGCAAGGTTTTGTGCAGATCACCAGGGCATCCGGATGTTGCACAGGGAACTTTGCCCGGTGGGACCTTCCCTCTGTCTTTTTTTGTTTCCTACCTCCGAAAAATAATCTGTTCTGCCTTTTTGGCCCTCGAGTTTCCACCTCAATAGTCTCTAGGGGATGCCATGCGCCCCCCCCACCCCTCATTATGGCTTTGGCTTTCTATATGCATTCTAGAGACCCGCATTAGACCAGGAGAGCAGTAGTTTCAGAACTGCTGGACCTCTGCCACCACTTTAACTTCCTTGGTGGAAGGATTTACTGTCTCAGCAACAAGGGAGCACACCTCCACAATCTACGCCTCCTTATGTGGGCATTGAGCAGAACCAGCTAAAAGGCTTTGACCTGCCATTGGAAGAGGTAGGGGTGTCATTTTGGCTGCCTGCCATTTATCCAGAAAATCGATTTACTCGCTGGTCATCACCTGGTGCAAGGATAAGAGGTTTGGCGCTCTATAAGCTAGGTTGTCTCGTCCTTTTGTTTGTGCTGCTTTGACCCAGCAAGGCTTTGCTGTGCTCACTGTTAAAAGTGTATTTGTTGCTCCTTTTGTCTTTTCTTTGTTTGCCAGATCATTCCTCTTTATTCAGATCACTTGTTGTGATGCATTGCTTGAAAGGGTTTTTGCAAACGTTTATTTTGCCCCTTTTATAATGCCACATTTGGACTTCAGTCCAATTCTGCCATTTTTCATGTGTGGTCCTTTCTAGCCTCCTTATACTTGTGCCCCGAGACTTCTCATTTTGAACAGTGTGATCCTCACTGCTTTCACTTCTGTGTGCTATGTCAGCGAGCTGCAAGCATTGCCAGTCCTGCCTTCGTACTCTTATGGCTCCTGAGAAGATACTTTGGACTCGTGCATCCTTTCATGTGAAGCAGTCCATCATACTCCCTGCATTCGTTTCTCCACCACCTCACTCTGAGGAAGAGGAGAGGTTACACCGGTTGGAGTTCCCGGTGCATGATCAGCTGTAGGGTTTGGTGGTGTGAAGAAAGGAAAGTTGGCTCAGAAACAGACCTTATCACAGTAGATTATCCTTAGTATCAAACTGGACAGCTCCAAGGCAGCCACGTGGACACCCCTAAATACTTTACAGAGGCATTAATGTAACGAGTTTGAGGTCCTTTGAGAGGGTGAATTCGTCCGCTTGGTCCTGCAAGACTTTCTGATGTAACCTCCTTTCCTCCGACTCACCTCCTTGAAGGGAGGAATGCTTTGCAATGTAAGGAGGGTGTGGTTCGAAGTATCCAGAAGAATACGTTACTCCACTAACTTTGGGGCTGAGACTCAATGTAACCCTTGGTTTCTCAGCTCTCGTCGTCCTGCCTGCTTTCTGCAGTGGACGTTTAGACATTAACAAGGTTCCAAGGTAGATTTCGCAGTGTCGAGGTTTTCAACCTTCCTGTCACTCTCCACGTGGAAAAGACTAGTGAATAAACGGACTGCAGCCTGCAGGGGTGGCTCCTTGATGTCTGTGTTGTTGCGTCCGTGGGAGGGACGGAGTTGTGACATTGGCAGGGGGCACCACCTTCTGGTGAGCAGCAGCTAGACTTGCCACACCCAGTCTGGTGCCTGGGGAGCTGCACTGGGTGACGAATCTGCGGATAGAAGTGTCAGTCAGAAAGAGTGCTGCTTGGGTGCAGCGGATGGGCAATACAGAGCCATTTTCAGGGGCAATTAGTTTGCATCCAGGTCTGGGGTATATTCAGCCCCGAATTCATATTGACTGCATACACCATATAATGTCGAACCTTGCAACATTTGTAAATGTTAAAAAACACTAGGATTTTGTTTTGTAATTGATGTGAGTTTGAATGAGATTATCCTAAACCCCGTGAATATGAACCTTCCAACTGCCTGAGGCATGGGACGTAAAATACAAATCTTTTTTTTCGAGGGAGTGGGGCCTGTGAGCAGTGAGGCTTTTGTCTGTGGGTCTGAGGAGCCGGGTGAGACGCTTAGCTGTGGGTGAAACCTGCTACCCATGAGTTGAACCAGTCACTCCATCTATAAGTGGGCGGGTGGTGCATACCACTAGGACTATCTAACAGTGGGCTCTTTATTGATGATTGGTTGTTTCCAGTCTTGGACCTGCTGTGTGGGTCACCAGGCTGCCCACCACTGAAGTGAAGGCCCATTAAACACGGGGCACCTGGGGTTGAAACGTGTTCAGCAGACCTGGGTAACAGTGGAGGTCGGGGGTCCAGAGGGTACAGATCTAAGATGGGAAGCAGCAGGACACGGTGGAGGGGATCAGTGCAACAGGTGGACTTGAGGTGCCTGCATTCTGGGGGCTGCCGGAAGCTCGACCTGTTTGGAAGCTGCACTGCAGGCTCCATGCTGTGGAAGGTATGTCCAGATGCAAAGGCCCGCAGCTGGAGCTGTGAGGGCAGCTGGAAGTGAGTGATGGAATGTCTGGGGTCAAAGGTAACAGCACGTATGCGTCCGTAGCAGAGGGACAGGGGCAGGCAACCTCACCTCTTTCCATCCCAGTGGCCTTGGGGTACATGGACGCATTCCATCAGGTGTGTTTGGGTCAGAGGTAGTATCCAGATTAAGAAACGCGCCGCTCGTATCAGTACCAAGGAGGCATGGGCGGGGCCGGGCATCCGGGGCTGTGGCCCCCACCCGGCCAGCCTCTGCCACCGCATGCAGGGGTTCACGCGGACCCACATGCTTGCTTGGAGGCGTCCGCAGGGGAGGGCAAGGAGGGGCGCTTGCCCCCCCCCTGGAGTGACCCTCCTTGCCCCCCTGCGGATGCCCATGAAAATCGTGACTTCTAGATGGGGTTCTCACTCTCTTTCCTCTCCTTTCTTTTATTTGCTTCCCTGTGAAATGGATCCAAAAAAGAAAGACGCTTTTGCTGGAAATGACATATTTTTCTGAAATTTTAAATCCACAGTGCAGCATTGGGAATAAAAGGCTAAAAATATGAAAAATAGATAAATAACTAAATAAAGTAAAACAGAGTGGTAGCAAACTGGCCAAACTGATTTTATTCACACTGAAACACATTAGCGCCACTTTTACAGAGTTTGCCATTGAAGCGCTATTTTTGTTTTCTTGTCTGTTTTCCCTGGACTTGGAACTAGTGCAGCAATCCTGGAGGTACTGCAATGTGTGGATTGGAAAACAAAATGTGTGCTGTGGCTCTGCGTCCAGGGATGTGGTCTATTTACCACACTGCTTACGTTTTGTAAGGATATAAGCAATGGCCATTGAGATGGGTCAATTCAGTGCCCTGTAGTCGTGTCCTTAACTTTTCAGGCAAAAACACTCACTGATTTCTGAATAGTGAGTGCAAAAGCATTAAGGTAACCATTTTGTTCCTGCTTACATTTCCCATGGTTTGCAAAATTTTGCATTCCCTATAAGTGTTTGCTTTTTCCAGGATGTTGTTACTTTTTTTTTGTAGGCCGCATATTACTCTTGTCTAGTGCGTAATTTAAATTGAGCCGCATCCAGGTGTTTATAGCGGGCAACAATTGCGTTGTAGTTGAAGACAGTGGGAGTTTTTCTCAGTGGGGCAGTATGGTGTTCAGTGGGGGAGAGGATGTGGCACTATGGTCAGAGCTGCTGAATTTGGAACTGGGAACCAGGTTGAGCCTTAATAACCAGTCCACGCTCCTGCGAGAGCACAATCACATGCTAGACCTTAGAAGGCTTCGCAACACCTTAGAAGTCCTGGTGTCTTCACACCAGCAGGTGTACCCTAGCATGACAAGTGTAGGTTAACCTTCAAGGCTTGTCCACCACTATCCATACTGAAGTTCACCTCCAGTCTTGGGGGAAGGCCTATGAAGCAGCACACCCTAGAACAGTCACTGAGGTCACAGGACCCTTGAGAAGGGCCAGCTCCAGGGCGGTGCAACCAGTGTGACCGCACCGGGTGCTGACTTTAGGTGGAGGCATCATGTTTGCAAGTATATTATGGTTTTAAAAACGCTTGCTGCCTCCTTCCTGGCCTCCAGCAATTTTTGGCAACAATAAAAATGTCATGATGACTCTGGTGATTAATGTTCATCCTAGAGAGAGATCAGAATTTTGTCTAGTGGAAGTTTTGACTCGTGGAAAGTAGCTCAGAGGGTTAATGTACTGGCTGCAAAGAACATGTGCCATGCAGATCACAAAGTGCACATAATGTAAATAGGTAAGTGGGCTACTGCTTTTGTCAGAGCGATCCTTTTGTTACTTGCAGTTTATAAGTTAAAATACTAACTTAGAACAGTGAGCTATTAACTGTCATCTAAGAGCTGCATCCAAACTGCAAGGTATAAATTAGAGCGTTATGTCCCATCCCCGTCCCCAGTCTTTGATTATCATAATGTCCCAAAAAGTGTTATTTTGGATTGGACAGAAATCAATTCTGAATATTAAGGAGAACCCCCAATCATGGTATTACGTTTTAAATTCCGGGGATTGTGTTTCTACAGACCAATCACTATAAAACTATACGGGCTACTAGTATGGTTGTCATGTGACTCCTACACCTTGTAGTCCTTAGTCTTATGTTACATTTTCTATACAGTCATTTACACACATATTGATTGTCTCTGTGTAATGTGTGTGATGTAAAGTGCTCTGACACCCTACAATGGTATGAGTGGCGCTGTAAATCAAATTAAAGGCAACTGAGAGAGAGTGGTTATGGAAACTTGGGGGGGCACAGTTAAAGGGTGATAGTGAGGGAATCCATGGCAGAGGTGGTCATTGGGGGGCACTAACAAACATTAATGCTCAGGACACCACCAGTGCTATGGCTGGCCCTGCCCTTGAGGCCAGTCTGCCTCACCCATAGGTACCTCCATTGGCCTTGTTTCAGCAGTAGTAGCTGCAACTGACCAGGGATTGGCAATGCACGATTTGCACGCACACCAAACTAAGTTCGCAAACTTAGTCACCCGGCTTCATTCACAAGTACTTTTAACATGTGCTGCCTGCTGTGGGGCCACTGGAATTAATTATGCAGCAAAGGATGACAACATTATGCCGTAGTGTTGACTAAATTATGCATAAAAAAGGCTGCAGCGTAATTCAGTATATTTTCAGATATTTTATTATTTTGACGTGTGTACACATGCTAACAGTCTCTGGAAAGATTTTGCCTTATAAGTACCAGTGTAACATACAAACGCAGCAGTGAGAAAGGGGACCAGTCAACCTTTACAATAGGCCATCCACTCCGCAGCAACACAAGTCACATTTTATATTAACTTTTGATATGTTTGAGCTACAAATAATTTTTTCGTTTAAATGGTCAGATCATGCAGCAGATCATGCATTATGAGGCAAATATGGCAGAGCCATAATTTTAGAGAAAACATTTGCAAACTAGGATATTTTGCCATTCATGTTTGAACTGCTGTTGTGGAAAAAGGGAGTAGTGCTGATGACAGAAACTCCATGGCTCGGAGACAAATGGCTTGTGCTTCCACATTTTATCGTATTTGGTACATTCTGTCATTAGAAGCATATCCCACTTTGTGAATATATTTTAATGTCAATAACTCATTATAACCTTAAATAAGCATATGTATCCATTGGTTGATTAAACTGGGCAGTGAAATGCCAAACAAATACTAAAAATTGGGATGTCTGCGCATTCTGGCCACACCTCTGGCTCCACCCACAGATCCAATCCTTGGGTTATTCTTGCCCACTGTTCCCCTACTTTTTTCCCCCACTTCAACCACTGTGTAAGACTCAGCATCCCTGAACCTGTGATGTGCCGCCGCATGTGCCACACATTTACAGTGCTGGGCTTCCGCATAAGGGGGCTGGCCATTATTGTATACCTAAATGTAGGCATGTTGTCAGTTTGACATTGACTACACGTAGAGGGACTCTAAGTTTCTTTTAAAAAATATAGCTAACATTTGGACCTATACATTTTATTTTGTATGAATTAATTGAATGTGTGTAAAATTTTGCAATCCCCGGGGAATTCTAGTAAAGGGAGCACCCATTTGCGAATCACTAGCGTGTGTGATAGATGCATTATTTATTACTAACTTTGACGTTGTGCTTTAACTTTGGATAAAAGTTATCATGAATTCTAGCACCAAGAAGCCAATATTGGTAAATGTGTGCTACAAATTATCCCTAACATACACTGTGCATACAGTATATGTCATCTGGTGCTTTAATCAGAGGCTGTTTTAAAGTATTCTGATAAAAATCGAATCATGCTGAAGACAGCCTTGATTGGTGTTGGATCGAGGACCCGGAAGTCTGCACACCTAGCAGACAGAGGTAAAGCACCTTGTCAGAAAATTTAATGTTTTCCCTACAAGTGGTGTTTGTTGGCCTGTGGCAGGGTCAGTCACATGTCCTGGATTCCTGGCATTTAATTGAGTCTATCCCAGTTCTGCGCCCCAGTGTTTCTTGTGCCCCACCTGGCACACATCATGTCGGAGGATGGTGATGACGTTAACATTTTGCCCCCCCCTGGAAAAATGTCTGCGGACGCCCATGTGAAGCTGGCAGTGAAAGGGTTGACTCCTGGGGATGTGGCCGGTGGCTCATCTCTCTGCATCCCCTCCGAGGCATCTTTGGGTGTGTTTTCCTCCCCCCATTCCCCCCCCCCCCCGCGGTTGATTCCCCTGCGAGTGATGTGTCCCGGGCAGACAGACACGTGTGTTTGCATGGGTCGGGCCAGGGCCTCACAGCGCACTGGTGTGTGTAACCTCGCGGCGTGGAGGGGCGTCGCCCGGCAGACGGGGTGCACGCTGTCTGCCGAGAAGGGGCGTTATCGATGAGATGATGTGAAGGGACCGATCTCCTGAAACAGACCTCGCAATTCGCAAACAGCTTCGTACATGTAAGGGCGCGGGCCCTGCGCATCCAATCCATGCACACTAAGCTGTTTGCACATCCCATGCGAGGCCACGAGCGCAGGCAGCAGGAGGAGGTAGAAGGGAATATGTGCCATGGGGGCAGGATGCAAGGGTCGCGGGGGGGCATGCGATGCCCACTCGGTCCCAATCACTGACATTGGAAATTCAAGGTGGGCGTGTGTAAAGAGGCGATGGAGACATCAAATATAAAGTAGTATTTATTTAAGTGCTGTAGTAAGACCCCCTGGTGCAGATGTAAAAGCGTCCACGTGAATCCATCTCCAACCGCTTCTCCTCTCGAGAACCAGCTTCACAGCGCAAGTTAGAACATGACATCAGTGTGTTCTGAATGACCTAAATACACTCTCAATTCTATAATAAAGATAAATGAAAGACACAATACCACCGCGTGTATAATATCCCTCCACGCGTCAAGGATGACGATAGCCTTTGACCTTTTCCTTGCTCGAGCCTACCACACTGCACGACCTGTCAGGCTGCTAAAGGCCTATTGGGCTTACCAAGAAATGACCAGGGTTACACAAGGTTTAAAGGGGCGTGGAAAGGGTGTCTGCGGAGCAGGGGGCACAGAAAGGGGAGGGGCCTACAAAGGATCCTTTCCAAAGGCCTGCATAAGTAAGGCCGTGGCTTGAAACGCCTCAAATAAAACTTAGTCAGCCGGCCAGAATTGTGGTGCCTGGCTGTGAGTTATGTTGCTGCGTCCAGACGTTTCACACCACAACCGAGCTATGCCTAACAGTATTAGATACATGAGAACAACAACAATTCTCTTGTGAATACTTAGCAAAAGAAAGGGTTTTTAGGAGTGTTTACAGCACCCTTGTTCTCGAGTTCAGAATATTCAAATATGTTATTTCCATCTTTGAAAGCCACTCTTAACTTTCCGCAGTATCAGAGTTTTCATTTCAGTCTGATTTTCCCTTTAGAGGTCAGAACTGATTGTCCGCTAGTGTTCAATGCTGTTCAGCGGTCTTGTGATCTGCAGTTTGTAATCCACTCTGTCTTGGACCACAATGGCTCCTCTATTGTCAGATGGCTTAATAATATTGTCTGATTCTTTGAGACGATGGAGGCCTCAGTTCTGAGAGTGATGTTTGTATATTTGATGATTTGCCCAGTGTTATTCAGTTCTTTAAGGACAGTCTTTTCGAATGTGCCAAATTTCAACAGGCATCTTTCCAAAATTCGGTCTGTTTTTCACAACAATTCAGGCAGCCCGAGTTAAAAAAAAAAAAAAAAAAAAGCGAGTCCCATTTTGACTATTGTAAAATCAGCCTTCTGTACTTGAACAAATGACTGCTTTTTTCTAAAACTTTTTGCGTGTGTGTCAAGGGATCGCTTCGAGATGTTATGCCTCTGTTTCATATCTGGTATTTAGAATCTGTGTTTATCATACCAGTCACCTATGCTATCCATATATTACTATCTATCGCTATTGAACTAAATGGTGACTATCGAATATATGTATACTACCTCAACCATCTAACGTTTAATAACTATATTGTAAAGCGCTCCGATACCCTCGTGGGTCGTGTTCGTTCTATATCCTCATCGCTGTGGCGCAAATTCCGCTGCAGTGCTGAACATTCCGATCGCGGGCGTGGTCATGACAGCTCCCGGCCGTCATCAGCACACGCCCACCGTGACTCATGACGGCCAGGCGCAGTCATGAGCATGGAAGAGGCTAAATATAACACTTTATAAATAAATAAATAAATAAAATCATGCCTGCATCTTGGTTTTGCCACTTCTTCCTGAGCCCTCTCCTGGTGCCTCGTCCTAAAAACCCTACGCCAGATGGATTAAATGAACTAGTGTGTGCATCAGAATTACTTGTAGAGTTGGAGTAGAAGTTCTCCAAGGAAGTCATAATCCTTCAGCTTCTTCCTTGGTATTTAATTTATACCCCGGTATTTTCTGGTGTTGACTAAAACTCCATTGAAAATATAAGTATATGTTTTCTCAAGACTAAAGTTATATATTTCCTTCAGAATTTTCGTTTTTCCTTCAGAATTTTCTTTTTTGTTTTTGATCCTAAGTTTAGGTCTTGGGCTCTGTGATTTCCTGGTCTACTTTGGCTGACAAGGCCTTTGCACCTGTGATCACTGAGTTTACCTTTATTTGATCTTTATATTCTTCAACGGCTTCTAGCTCTTTGTTTAATGTGCTGTTTTGATTGACAAAACCATCTAATCTCTGGAACATCTTTTTTGCCTATGCTGGTTAAAACTCCTGCATATTCAGAGTCAACTGATTAAAAAATAAATAATAATGTGCTGCACTGCATCGAGAAAAGCCAAGTGCTGTAGAGCATTGCCAGTAGGTCACAAACTACTGGCTTTACCAATGCTAGTTTCCCAGGAAATTCCACACCTTCACTTGCTAGTAGCTTGGGGAATCATTCATGCCAGGATCCTGCTCAGTTCCTATCCATTCTTCATTCATTGTTGGTGGTAGCACGCTGCTGATAATTCTCGGTCATTCCTTGAGAATTTAGTCCACACACAAAATAGGTGGCCCTCCGCTTCTAGCACCTCAAGGACCCTGGGTGGTTTTACACTTCTTGTAGCAATGTTCTTGCCTTCTACTGGATGGTCACTCACTTCTGGTACCCACTGTCTGTTCTTCTTTCAGGTGGACTTTAGTTTCCTTTCCTGTCAAGCCACACATGCCTTTCCATTTCAGTGTTCATTCCCAGGACCCCCCTAGTAGTTAACAGGGGAAAGTTCTCTTCCATGACACAGTCCTAGCAGAAGTACTTGTTGCTGGAAACTTTTCTTCTGGACCAGTGGCCACTGCCATCCCTGTGTCAGGCACCTGGTAGCTCCAAATTGCTCAGGTTTGAAGGCCATTGCGTTTCCCTGTGGCCATGTCATCGTGAATTGTCATACGACTACAGCTATTTAATAGCAGCAGAATCTTTCACTGTTTGATAGTGCCTGTAGCTACCATCAAATGTAAGTTACAGCCTGCTAATGAAACGAAGATAAAAATTGGGCATATCACACCAATTAGTATCTGTTCCTTCAATAATTTGATTTAATCAGTTATGCTCAGGAGTAAGGCTGTCAGCAGGAGGTTAAGTAATGAATCCCTTACCCAGCGGGTGTATATATATATGTTGAGGTGTAGAGCAGTGTTTTTCCTTTTCTTCTCTGGAAATCCTTCCATATTTGACCCTCATGTCTGGTGATTTACTTTCTGATGGAATACAGTGAACAGTTTCTCAGCCAAAAAGAGCCTGGATTTCACCAACTTGTTTGATAGTTGTAATAACCACAACAAAGGCACTTTCCAAGAAAAAATATTCATGTCTTCTTTGTTCATGAGCTCATATTGCACACCTTTTCATTTAGGCAGCCCCCAAAAAAAGGCATTTCAGCTTGCGACGTTTTCACACCGGAACAATTTTATTTCTACAAGCACTCTGAGGCACTGAGAATAATAGGGATCATTAATTTCACAGGAAATATACTTTCTGCATACTTTAAGAGTAATAGCAGGTGGATACACCCTTGACCAAGAACATTGTTAAGTATTTTGAATAGATTTAGCATATATGGTGGGACCTTTACATCTGGAAATGTATGTAGTGTCCCTTCATGTTCCTCAATATCACTTCCACTCTTTTTTTTTTTAAAGGCAACGTTCTCTGTAACCTAGCTGTTGAGTTGAGAGATGCTTGTTTGTGGTGTATAACCCTACAAACCTACCTCGGTCCCCCAAAATGTGGTCTCATCTTGGTTTAAGCCGGATATGTGTGATAACCAATTTAGCTGGTCTTAAACCTAGCATACTAGACCCACACCAGTGTGGTTAAGATCATAGTTGAATCATCTCACTCTCCCAAGTTATGTATTGTATTCATCAGTGTTATTGTTGTAAATGCTTTTAGAAATTTGAATCGGTCAGACAGCTATACTCTTCAGCGAGCTCTTGGAAACGCCTTCTGAGTTTTCTTTGAGTAGTATGAGAGACCGGCATTACCTGGGGTTTTTGTGTGTGTTTTTTTAGGAATAAATGTCCAAAGAGTTCTCTGTATCTTTGGCTGGTATTTATTGAGAGCATCATGATTTAGAGCCCGATGTGGAAGAAAATACAACCGACACATGTTTTGCCCCAAAGTGGCTGGCACACCAAGGACTTTCTCAAGATAAGGAATCAAAATAGACAATGTTCAGTTGCGTTTTTGTAGTATACATCACATGACGAAATTCACAGAAAAATGTCTGTGGTCGGTGCAGTTTTCTTCGAGTCTGTGGGGTAGAGTCGATGGGTTCCTTCCTCAAACTGTGTTGGGGCCATAATGAATCACCAAACTGCCTTACTGTCACTATATATCCAAACTTCTACCGTAGCCCCATTCCTGTGCCAAATGATTCCCACCACCTACCTGCTTAGAATAAATGTCCTTTTTCTTGGAATAGACTATCCTTTTCTCAAAGAAGAGCTTCGACCCTCTTCTCTGTATCTCGGTTCAACGTTGACCACCATTGTTGAACCGCTCTGTGGCCTGTTTTCTTATCTGTTCCCGTTTGAACTAAGTCAAGGGGTCAATGGTCTCAACATTTGACGCTCTGGTGCTTTGTTCATAAAGAAATGTTTTAAAAGGTAATGCAAGGTAGTGCCACTTGAATTTGTATATCAATCTTTGATGTACCACCATTATCTTAAACTGAACTCCTCAAGACTGAATTTCTACAGCACTCAAAACCCAGCAGTAGCATACTGGTCCAAGCCTGGCTAAATGGCGCCAACATCCTCAACTCTCAAACTTCCATTAGTGACTGTCCTAAAGCTGTCCGCTTTTGACTTGACAAAAGCCTGCACCTCCAAGACTATGGAAATAACTTAGCCAAAGGAGCGCTGCTTTAAATCCTACGCCTATGCGGGCTGAAATATCTACTATCTCCTGAGGATTTCAAACAGGTGGGTCAGCCTCTTATTCTGTATACTGTGTATTATGTAAAGCTCCCTGGCCCCTGGGTGTTGAGCCTGCACAATATAAGCCCCTCCCCCAGTAAATGAAATGAATATAAGTTTCTTGATACATCATCCTGCCAGCACTGCAGCTTCTTGACGCGTTCGAAATGCAGCAGATGCTAGAAGAGTTCTCATTGCCGTGAGAGTGTAAAGTGCTGGGACACCCCTCGGCATCAAGACTGTGCTATATTGCCCCCTACCACTAGTAAATAAAATAAATCAAGGTTCTCGATACATCATCCTAGCAGCATTCCCGCTTCCATGACGTGTTGGGAGAACGTAGCAGATGCTAGAAAAGTTCTCATTGCCATGAGAATGTAAAGTGCTGTGACACCACTTGGCGTCAAGTCTGTGCTATATATACTCTCATAAATAAAATATAGGTTTATCCGTGTATCATCCTGCCAGCCTTGCAGCTTGCTGGGCGTGTTGGGAACGTAGCAGATGCTAGTGGAGTTCTCATTGCCATGAGTGTAAAGTGCTCTGATACCCCGGGCGTTGAGCCCGCTATATTAACCTTCTCCCGGTAAATAAAATAAATATAGGTTTCTGGATACATTAAACTGCCAGGATTGCAGCTTCCTTGACGTGTTGGGAACGTAGCAGATGCTAGAAGAGTTCTCATTGTCATGAGAGTAAAGCGCCTGGACTCCCCGGGTGTCGAGTCTATGCTATATTACTCCCCCTCTCCCCTGTACATAAAATAAATCTAGGTTTCTCATTACATCATCCTGCCAGCATTGCAGCTTCCATGATGTGTTGGGAACTTAGCAGATGCTAGAAGAGTTCTCATTGTCATGAGAGTAAAGCGCCTGGACTCCCCGGGTGTCGAGTCTATGCTATATTACTCCCCCTCTCCCCTGTACATAAAATAAATCTAGGTTTCTCATTACATCATCCTGCCAGCATTGCAGCTTCCATGATGTGTTGGGAACTTAGCAGATGCTAGAAGAGTTCTATTTGCCGTGAGGATGGGTTTCATCTGCCCAGGAGAGAGGTGTTCAGTGTATGGCATTCGGGACAGATCCCTGCTAGATTGTGAGGATATTGACTGACTGCGTAAGTAATGGTAAATGCAGTTCATTCTGCACATTTATCTTATGTGAGTATCCAACATCTCTGTAATTTATCAGTTGTTGCCCCTTCCCCCTAGTTAGAAGATGGCATGAAAGAGTCCAAACTTTAGCAGGATGTCTCTTTGACTTCCATCCCCAGAAGTACAACGCACAGCATTCCGTTACAACAACAGCAAGGGTTTTTCGAGTGAAAGGGTTGGGCGCTCAGCTACTGTTGACGCCAGATAAGTAAGTTTATCAATAGTAGGTGTTGGTGCATGTAAGCGAGAGGATAAGCCCTATAACACCTCAAAACGTCTGTTCAAAGAACATACGTGTATGAACATAAAAGCAGGATGCCTATTGCACACAACAAGAGAGTAATGCCTTCTCTATTTAGTAAGTTTGTGTCTCAACGGACACCTACACATCAAATTAAACAATTATAGCTGTCAGAGATAACACAATATCTTGAACACAATCTGTAAAGAAAATCTTCTTTAATATCTTTTGCAGCCAGCCGACACGTGTTTCGTCACATAATAGTATGACTCCTCAGGGCTGTACAATTCAATCGAAAGAAAAAAGGTCACTTGGCCGGTTATAATTCCAACCCGGCTGGGCTCTAGACCAAGTGAAGCGTATCGGTCACACAGTGGGATGAACCTGGTTCCGATGAAGACTCAAGTGCGAGTATTCCTTAATTTACATCCAATGCAGTCTTGCAATATTGCCGTTGAGTTGTGCCGCGAAGAATGCGGTTCTTGCAGCTAGTAAAAAGATTAATCTGCTCTCTAAGAACTGCTGGCAGCCGCGAAAGTGTAACGTAGAAGCGGGTGCGCTTCCTTCGGTACTTGTCCGGATTGTGTTGCTCCGGTTTCTCGCGGGCTGCCTCAAGACGCCAAGCGTTGTCACCGTGTTCCGGATGCGGACCAAATATTAAAGAAGATTTTCTTTACAGATTGCTTTCAACATATTGTGTTATCTCTGACAGCGATAATTGTTTAATTTGATGTGTAGGTGTCCATTGAGACACAAACTTACTAAATAGAGAAGGCATTACTCTCTTGTTGTGTGCAATAGGCATCCTGCTTGTATGCACAGCATTCGGTTGTCTGTCTTCATGGCTGGCAACGACGGATACTCTCTGTTGGGAGATAAGCATGTGTGTGCCCTGGCATTGCTTGGGACGTTAGATGCTGGCAAAAGCATGCCAGCTCAGCAGCAGCCTTTCTGAAAACCATTCTCGCATGAAGCCTTTGCTTAATTTATCATTGGGATTTTTTTGTGCATTAAAGAAAATTAGCAGTCTCAATTCAATTCAAAATAAGCTTTATTCGATTTCTTCAGTGGAAATCATAAAAGCAAAATACATATATAAAAACACAAGTACTATTTACAAAGTTAAAAATCATGTACAAATTAAGTATACAGCAATCTTATTTAAAAAGTTGAGAACTTTCAGCTACAATCACTTTTGCTAAGAAAATGTATCATAAAATAGTCACGTTTACCTCACCAGAAGATCACAATATGGTGGTCTTTCTGTATAGCATTGCATTCTTTACAAACAGTGACATAGACCACATAGTGTACTTATTGGCCAACAACTGAAGGGATAAAAATGCTGGGCGACAATCCCTAAGGCCAAGCAGACTTAAGATCCGGAAAATCCAGATCTTTCTGTTTGTCATAAAATTTACCAATGCGCACACCATGAATTGTGGTCAACCTTGACGTTTCATCACATGGACATTTACAAAGCGAACATGAACAGTCATTCATTACAGGAAAGCCAGTTGGGCGATGGAATATGCCCTAAACTAAAGCGAGTTGAAACAAATCTGTCCTGCATCCCCTCCATGGACTGTAAATATGGTGTATGTCATAAGTGGTCAGGATCATTTGGTTATTACAAACACTCGGCTTCAATATTTCCCAGGATAATCTAAGAGACTCCAATAGCACTGTGCACTCTCTTTTAAGATCTTTTCTGCTGGTTCAGACAGACCCTCCCGCCAGCCCAACGGACCTCAACGAAGCAGCCCGCATCCTCGCACAGTGGCTCACCGACTGCGCAGATGACCTCGCACCACTGAAGACCCCTCCCAGCAGACCCGGCAGCAAGAAAGCCTCTTGGTTCACCGACTAACTCAAAAAATCCAAGAAGAACTGCCGCACCCTCGAGAAAGCCTGGCACCACGACCAGACCACAGACAACATGACCGCCCTCAAGAACGCCACCCGCAAACACCACCAGCTGATCCGCACCACCAAAATGACCACATTCAAAGAACGACTTGAAAACAACACCCACAACAGCAAGGAACTCTTCAGCATCGTCAAAGAGTTCTCCAACCCCAGCGCCGGAAACAACAACATCACTCCCTCGCAAGACCTCTGCGACTCACTCGCCTCCTTCTTCCACCGCAAGATCGCCGACATACACAACAGCTTCGGCGCACCAACCACGCACCCAAACACCGAAACAGCGCCCCCCACCACCACCCTCTGCAACTGGACCCCGGTCAGCACCGATGACACCACTCGCACGATGAACACCATCCACTCCGGATCACCAACCGACCCATGCCCGCACCACGTCTTCAACAAGGCCGACTCCATCATCGCACCCCAACTCCGGGACATCATCAACATCTCCTTCAACACCGCCACCTTCCCGGAGAGCTGGAAGCATGCCGAGCTCAGTGCCCTCCTGAAGAAACCAACAGCGGACCCCACCGACCTCAAGAACTTCCGCCCCATCTCGCTCCTCCCTTTTCCTGCCAAAATCATCGAGAAGACCGTCAACAGACAGCTCGCCGCCTTCCTCGAGAAGAACGGGTCCCTCGACCCCTCGCAGTCCGGTTTCCGAGCCAACCACAGCACCGAGACCGCCCAGATCGCAGCCACCGATGACATCAGATCCCTGCTCGACAACGGGGAAACAGCTGCCCTCATCCTCCTGGACCTCTCGGCAGCATTCGACACTGTCTGCCATCGCACCCTAGCACAGCGCCTCAGCAACATCGGAATCCAAGAGAAGGCACTGGAGTGGATCATCTCGTTCCTCGCCGGAAGAACCCAGAGCCTCCCTCCGTTCAGATTCGAGGCCACCGAAGTCATCTGCGGCGTACCACAAGGATCATCACTCAGCTCAACCCTCTTATTTATTTATTTATTTATTTATTTATTATTTATACAATTTCTAAAGCGCACTACCACCTAACAGGCATCCTGGCGCTAGTAACTTCGAGACCATATCAACACAGGAGGGGTCAATGCGCAGGCCTAGTTCTTAGGGAATAGCCAGGTTTTAAAGTTCTTTCTGAACGCAAGCAGCTCCTTGTTTTGCCGCAGTTCAAGAGGTAAAGTGTTCCACAGCCTGGCTGCAGCCACCCCAAATGTTCTGCCCCCTGCTCTAACTTTGTTGAAGCGTGGTACTTTAATTGACATTCCTCTCGAAGAGCGGAGCTCTCTGCCCGGAACGTACCACTCAAACATTTGCTGAAAAGAAGTTGGTCCTTTTCCATGCAAGGCTTTGAATACTAGACACAGAGATTTAAATTTAACTCTGTGTCACGGGCAACCAGTGCAACTCCGTCAGTGCTCCAGAGGCAGAGGTCCGCCGTGACCAGCCTAATACCAATTTAGCAGCGGCAGATTGTACCCGCTGTAGCCTGTCTTCAACGTCTACATGAGCCCTCTCGCAGCCATCGCACGCCAACACAACCTCAACATCATCTCCTACGCCGACGACACCCAGCTGATCCTCTCCCTCACCAACGACCCCGCCACTGCCAACCTACACGAAGGGATGAAAGACGTCGCCTAGTAGATGAAGAACAGCCGCCTGAAACTGAACTCAGACAAGATGGAAGTCCTCATCCTGGGATCGTCGCCCTCCGCCTGGGACGACTCCTGGTGGCCCCCTGCCCTGGGCACCACTCCCAAACCAACGGACCACGCACGCAACCTGGGCTTCATCCTGGACGCCTCCCTCTCGATGACCAGACTAGTCAACGCCGTGTCATCGTGCTTCAACACCCTGCGCATGCTCCGTAAGATCTTCCGATGGATCCCCACTGAAACCAGGAAGACGGTCACCCAGGCGCTCGTCACCAGCCGACTGGACTACGGAAACACCCTCTACGCCGGAACCACAGCCAAACTACAGAAAAGACTCCAGCGCATACAGAACGCCTCCGCCCGACTCGTCCTGGACATCCCCCGACACAGCCACATCTCCAGCCACCTGAGAGACCTGCACTGGCTCCCCGTCAGCAAGAGGATCACGTTCAGACTCCTCACCCACGCACACAAGGCTCACTACGACCTGAGCCCCCAAGTACCTCAACAACCGCCTGACTTTCTACACGCCCACCCACCAGCTACGATCGACCAGCCTCGCCCTCGCCACCGTACCTCGCATCCGTAAAGCCACCACCAGAGAAAGATCCTTCTCCTACCAGGCGGCTAAGACATGGAACTCCCACTCCATCCACCTTCGGCTGACCCAGGACCATCTCTCCTTCAGGAAGCAACTCAAGACCTGGCTTTTCGAGCAGTAACGGACCCCTCCCCCCCCAGCGCCTTGAGACCCTACCGGGTGTGTAGTGCGCTATACAAATTGTGATTGATTGATTGATTGATGTGCTCTAGGGATTCCGGCTATTCGTAATATTCTGGGTAAACTAGATTGCTCTTGAAGTTTTTGATAAACTTCATCCAAGGTATTCTACGTACTTGCTGTAATTTAAGACAATCCTTCATAATATCCCTATTAATGGTGGTTTTCTCCTATGGACCAAATCTTATGCCATAAAAGGATTAGCTGTATTTTCATAAAATCTAATAAGCAGGCGTAACCCCAGTTCTGCATGGCATACATAGGTGGAACAGCCACACGTAACAGCTAATACATATCTTAGCTAATACAAATCTTAAAAAGGCATTCTCCACCAGTTGTAGGGGCTGACTATCATAATAGCCCCATAGTCCAGCACCATACATAGCAATGAATGAATGAATGAATGAAGTTGGATCTTATAAAGCGCGGATTTAGCCCAAGGGCATCAAGGCGCTAAAGCAGACTATACATGAGGGAGGGAGAGAGAATTAAGCTACAAACTGAGTGAAGAGCCATGTCTTCAGGGCCTTACGAAAGAGTAAATGGGAAGAGAGGCCGGAAAGATCATGAGGAAGGGAGTTCCAGTTTGGCAGCAACCAAAGAGAAAGCACGGCCTCCCCATCTAGCCTTGCTGAACCTTGGCACTATAAGCAGGTTATTATCAGCCGACCTGAGTTTCCTAGAGGGATTATAGCGATGAAAAAGCGTCTTAATACCCTCTGGACCAGAGCCAAAAAAAAGCCGTATGAACTAGGCATAAGGTTTTAAAAAGAATCCTGCGATCAATGGGGAGCCAGTGCAGCACTCTCAGAGAGGGGGAGATTGAATAACATTTAGGTAAGTTCATCACAAACCTGGCTCCGGCGTTCTGCACCAATTGCAGCCGTTGTATCAGACCTCTGTTAATGCCCAAATAAAGGGCTTTACAGGAATCCAATCTGGATGTCACAAGTGCGGCAATAGCCTGTTTACAGGAATCCAGTGAAAGATAAGGTGAAATTTTCTTTAAAGTTCTGATGATCCCGAAGCAGGTAGAAACTGTCCTGCTCACCTGCCAACTCATGGTGAGAGAGTTGTCACCAAAATGCCCAGGTTTTTTCCAAGTGAGACAGGGCAGGGACAGGCGCCCAACAAGTCAGGCCACCAATCACTGGACCAGATATCCAAACTACTGCCAAAAATCACCACCAATAGTGAGAAGTTAGCCAAGGCTGCCGTAGCTTTCATAAACAATAGCTGTTGGACATGGCCCTTCTGGCAGGTTCACCCCTGAAGTTTTTGCTTGTTATATGTGACCTGGGGATGGTGATTCTTGGTTTCTGCGCACTCTCACTGTGTCCCAGTGGAAAGTGCGTGCACATTCTGAGTGCGTGTGGGGAGATAGGCCTGCCCTCCCATAGGAATGCATGGGGAATGTATGTGTCCCTGGTAGTTCCTGATGCGTGGGGTGGTGCAGGCTCGAGTTTGGTATGTGCGGACTCGTGTGATTGAATGCTGCGAAATGATGTATGCGGCGTGTATGTGTCTAGTGGGGAAGTGCCACTTCTAGACATGGGTGTGCGTGTGCAGTGAGTATGCTGGCGCGTGATTGGCTGCAGCTGGCTGGGGAGCCTGGCTCCAGGAGTCTGTATGGGTCTGCCCCGGTGGTGAATGGAGAGATTAGCATGCTGATGTGAGGGAGGGGTGCACCTGGGTCATGAAAAGGGCTGGGCTTTCCCCACACAATGCTGGCTCCGCCCCCTGTGGTGCGACTGATGACCCTAGCCTGCCTGGTAAATGGAAAGGGTGGCTGGGGAAAACAAAGTACTCCAAAACCAGCTGCGACTGGTTTCTCCCCCACCCTCTACCTTTAGACAAAGGAATTTAATGTATAAAAAGGGGCTGTGTCTCCTTACAACGGGTTCTTGTTCCCAACTCGAATCTACCAGGGGCATACTGCTGCTTGGGCCCAGGGGAAGGCTTGCCTCCCTGGGCCCTGCCCAGCCCCTGGACTGCTGAGGTCCTGGACCCCTGAAGGACTTTGTCCAGTGCAACACAACATTCATCCATCCACCCCCCCCCCCCAGACTGGTAAGACAGTTTCTACCGCCCCTGATTTCTCAACCTGACCACACGTGACACAGGTACCATTACTCCAGGAAAGGGACAGGGAACACACACACTGGACACATTTTCGCTGCCACCACTGGATCCCACCCTTCTGGTGAATCCAGAAACCACACTACACTTAGGGGGATGATCTACCCTCCTGAGCTAGGGACACCTAACTCACAGTGCACAAGAAACACATTTCCACAGAAACTGACATTTTTAGCAAACTTAAAAACAATAATCCCCTTTCCATGTGCCCTTCTAAAATGCAGAGTTTTGTAGTGAGGCCAGTAATCGCTGTGGTACTGCGCAAACACAAGTCCATATCCCACCGCTAACCAACAGTGTTAGAAATGGGATTTCTGGTTGGCTAAGGTTTGCGCCAAAGCCAGGCAGAAACCACCATTCCTAAGTCAGGGTAAGGAAGTCACCCGCCAAGACAACACCTGCTCACCCCCTTGGTAGCTTGGCACGAGCAGTCAGGCTTATCTCAGATCAGATATCCCGCGCCGTGATTGGCCGCCGGCCCGAGGAGATTCCCAGGTTCCGCCCACGAAGCGAGACGAAGCAGGAAGCGGCGGGAGCCTACTCCGCGCTCCTGCCTTTCCCCCAGAGAAGCCGCCGTCCCCCCCCCCCCCCCCGGGGCTCCCAAGAGCGAGGGAGAGCCCCGGAGAGCGAGAGGAGGCCGCGACACCCGAGAGTCCCGAGGAGCGGGAGCTCTCATGACCGTTGCTGCAAGACCCGGTGAGTGCATAGAAGGAGAGGAGGGGCGGTGGGGCACATTGCCGGTGCCCGCCCCTCCCCTCCAGCGCGAGTGCCGGAATGCTGAGAGGCCTGTGGGGCCTCCCTTGATGCAGAGTCCCCCGAGAGGGACTCCTCCTACTTGAGCTACGAGCCCGAGAGGCTCCCCAGTGCTTCTCGAGTCCCCCGGGCGGGACTCCAACGTACGGGGCCACGCATTTATTCAGAGCCCGGGAGGCTCAGGGGGCAGTTCTGGATCTCGAGTCCCCAGAGGAGGGACTCCAACGAAGGCCCCACATTGTTCTCGAGCCTGAGAGGCTCCACCGTTGGCATTTCATCTTCCAAGCCTGCGAGGCTCAGTCCCAGCATCTTTGTTGTCGAGCCCAGAGAGGCTCCAGGCGCCACAGTTATATTGAAGAGCCCACGAGGCTCAGGGGGCATTTCAGTTGTTAAGAGCCTGCGAGGCTCCCACGTTGGCCCGATCATCTACAGTTGTCCAGCACTTAGTGGGCAGCTGCCACGTTTAGGTTTGTTCTTGGCTACCTGCAGCCTGTCTTGACAGTGAGACATAGGGCGTCCTAGCCCCAGAGAGGCCAGTTGGCCTAGGTAGAGTTATGAGTTCATGCTAATGTGATTTCTGAGAAGTATTTTGTCCTTTCACCTCTGAATGTATTTCTGATGCGTTATGTGCCTTGTCCTTTCACCCCTGAATGTTCTATGCTTCACGTGTGAAGCTTCTGGTTGTTATATGTTGTAAATGCTAGTCCTACCAAGTGCATATTCCTGGCAGTGGTCCTATGGTCCTGTCCTGTACATAATCCCCTGTAAATTCTGCCCGTGCCTGTTGGCACATTGTAAAGTGTGTGTTCCTATCTAATGTGTTTTTCAATACAAAGGCTATTTTACATATACCTTGTGTGGAGTTCCTTTTGTGGGGGGCCCTGGATGTTGTTGCTGGTGGGTGCGTGCGCAAATGCTTTACACATCGCCTCTGAGATAAGCCTGACTGCTCGTGCCAAGCTACCAAGGGGGTTAGCAGGGGTTGTCTTGGCGGGTGACTTCCTTACCCTGACTTAGGAATGGTGGTTTCTGCCTGGCTTTGGCGCAAGCCTTAGCCAACCAGAAATCCCATTTCTAACAATAGCTTTTTTTATTTAATTGCCTGACCCCACAAGTCAATCTGGTCAAACATTATACCCAGGTACGGAAAGGTCTTGGTAAGATCAATCTGCCTATTTTCTATGAGGATGTCCCTACACTTTGGGCTCCCTTTTGTTCAATTTATTTACTTGCAACCCCAGGTTCTGCATGTAAGCATTAAAACTTCTCGATCGACATTGTAGCCCGAGTGCGTGCCATCAGCACTGCATTGTCTGCATAGGGGGGGTGGGGGGATTTTGGGTGATGATCAATTTATGGTAAATCCTGGCACTGATCAGTCAGTGTTTGTCCCAAACTATTAATATATAATGTAAAAAGAAAGGGTGCCAAAATGTATCTCTCTCTTGCCCCTCTCTCTATGCTGAATGATACAGTGCACTCGCCCTTAACCCCATATCCAACCCTTGCTTGGATACCAGAGTACAATGGACTCGAAGTCTAAAAGGGGTGGCTTCACACTTAAATTGCCCATTATAATCCATAATTTATCGTGCTCTACACAATCCAAGGTCAAGGATAAGTCTACAAATGCCAAATTGAGTCTACCTTGTTTGGTCATATGCATTTTCCAATTAATAGGTTCAGATTAAGTCCCTACTCGACTGTGCCAAGACGTGGTCGAAAGCCAAATTGCAACTCAGATAAAATATCATTGGCTTCGGCTCAGTCCTGAAGTTTATTTAGTACAATGTGTCCAGCCAACTTGACCAAAGAATCAAGTTGTGAGATTGGCCGATAGGCAAGGTTCTGGCGGTCACCTTTCTTGTATATCGGGACCAAGAGTGATTCCGACCAGGTATCAATGAAACTTATGGTACAACAAGCTGTTATAAATCAATCATTTGTATAGCGCACTACATACCCGCAAGGGTCTCAAGGTGCTTGAAGTGGAGGGGGTGGGGGGGGGCGTTACTGATGGAACAGCCAGGTCTTGAGTATCCTCCTGAAGGTCAGCAGGTCTTGGGTTTGTCGTAGGCTCAGTGGGAGGGTGTTCCATGTATTGTATTGTAATTGCATTTATATAGCGCTTACTACCCCTGACGAGGCGTCGAAACGCTTTTTCGGCGGGTAGCACGCTACTCCGGGACCCATAAAGGATTAGTGTTGAATTAGTATAGTGAAACATGCAAGTACATTTTAAGTGGTGGATAGGTTAGTCAGTTATTTGGATTTGGAATGATAGCAGAAGGATAGAGTAGGACAAAGGTTTGTATTTATTTATCGCTCGCTTGTTGACGCATGCTATTCAGGGAGCCTATAAAGGATTAGTGGTGAATTAATATGGTGAAATATGAGGTAATTTCAATGGTGGATATTAGTCTGTTACTTGGAGTGAGAAGGATAGCGGATGGATAAAAGGGGAAGAAAGATTTGCATTCATATAGCACTTGTTACCCCTGATGGGCGTTGAAGCGCTTTTCTGGCGAGTAGCACGCCACTCTGGAGCCCATAAAGGATTAGTGTTGAAAATTAGTATAGTATCTACTACTCAAATTACTTCATATTTATGTTATTCAGTTATTTGGGCAGTATATTAGTATAGTTGAATATGGAATATGGAATTTGAGAAGTGAGCATGTTAGTCTGTTAATTTTGATTGAAAAAGGATAGTGGAGGGATAAAAGAGTGAAGGATTTTTTATATATTTTTTTAAGTCTTAGCAGTAGGAAGAGGCTTTTGGATGAGTAAAAAGGAGTTATTGAGGGAAGGAGTCAGAGGGGAGAGTTTAGAAATGTTTGTTTTAGGGGATCGGTGTAGTAAAAGAGGTGTCAGATGATGCAAGGAGGGGTAGAGCAGGAGAGAGTCTAGAAAAGGTTATTTTGGCGATCATAGTAGTGGTATGGGGTTTGGGATAAATGAGTGAGTGGATGTAGAGGATATATTGATAGATCTATAGGATGAGAGATAGGGTAGTGCATTAGAAGGAGTAGTAGAAAGAAGTTTGAGGTGAGTCAGAAGGTTGGGCTAGAAGATATATTGAGTGAAGTATACGCTGAGAAATAGGGTAGTGCATTGGAAATGCTAAATTAGAAGAAAGTGATAAATATATAGATCCATAAGTACATTGAAAGTATATAGATACATAAAGGAAGTAAGTATATTTAGATTAAATATATTGATAGAGGCACAGGATGAGAAATAGGGTAGTGCATTGGATATGCTTTTTCAGGAGAAAATTAACAGACACACAGATCCAAGTACATGGAAGGTACATAGATGTACAATGGAAGTATGTACATGTAGACCAAAGATGATTTTTATTTATTGATGAATATTATTATTATTTTTTCTTCTCTTAACAACATAATTGTTTTACATGTTTTATAAAGTAATACACAAAGATAGGTACATACCTATAGTGAAAACAAATGCTTATATACAGAGGGATATGCTGTAAATTTCTATTTCCGTATGGTGCTTATGTGGGGAAGAGCCAGATCTTGAGTAGTTTTCTGAAGATGAGGTGGTTGTCGGTGGATCTTATGTTGGGGGGTAAAGAGTTCCATAGTTTGGCTGCTTGAACAGAGAAGGATGTGCCACCCATGGTTTTTTTCTTGTATGGTGGGATTTTGAGGCGAGATGCTCCTTTAGAGCGTAGGTTCCTTTGCTGAATGTGTTTGGTGATTTTATTCCTGATGAAGAGTGGTCCTATTCCATGTATTGCTTTGTGGGTAATACAAAGCCGCTTGAACGTGGATCTTCTGGCAACCGGTAACCAATGCAGGGCTTTCAAGGCAGGGGAGATGTGGTCTTGTGGTTTGATATTCAAGAGTAGTCTGGCAGCCGAGTTCTGAATCCGTTGTAGTCTTTTCATGGTCGTTAAAGGTGATCCGTGGTAGAAGCTATTGGCGTAATCGAGTTTGGATAAAACAAGGGAGATGGTAGCTTGGACCTTGTGTGGAAATCCCAAATGAGGGAAAATTAGTCGCAGCGTTTTTATAGTAGCAAAGCTTGATCTTGCTAGTTTATTCCCTTGGACATTCATCGACAGCTTGGAGTCCATGGTCATTCCAAGGTTTCTTACTTCCTTCGATACTTTAGGCTGTGATCCCAGTTCATCAGGCCATGCGGCAAGCGGGTTGTAAATTTTCCAATCGCCCCAAATGTGAGTATTTCAGTTTTTGAAGCATTCAATTTGAGATGGCTCCAAGTCATCCACTGATCCACGGCTCTGAGACAGCTGAAAATTGGTGATTTTCCAATGTCTTTGGGGCATTCCAGTTGAAGGAGTATTGGCGTGTCATCTGCATAGTTGTAGCACGTGAGGTGAAATTTATTGATCAGTACTGGTAAAGACTTCATGTAGATGTTGAAAAGCATGGGCGAGATGATAGAACCTTGAGGGCCCCCTGCTTTTGTGGAGTAAGGTTTGGACGAGAAAGGTGGGGTGTGGATGACATTAGTTCTGTTTCGAAGGTAGGACGCGATCCAGTCTAGAGCAGTTTCCTCTATGCTGGCTTCATAAAGTCTTTGTTTCAGAGTGTCATGGTCAACCGTGTCAAAGGCAGCTGAGAGGTCCAAGAGGAGTAGCGCAGCAACACCGTTGCTGTCAACTGTATTCTATAGGTCATCCCAGATGGCAAGGAGGGCAGATTCAGTGCATCTTCCCGGACGGAATCCTGTTTGGAAATCTGAAAGTATGTCATTCTCTTCAATGAATTGTGACATCTGGTCGAACGCTGCTCTTTCTATCAGTTTGCCCAGGAAAGGTCCATTTGTAATGGGTCTGTAGTTGTCGGGGTTCAGCGGGTCCAAGTTTGTTTGCTTCAGTAAAGGGCGTATGTATGACTTTTTGAGTTCTTCTGGAAATATTCCAGTAGTTAAGGAATCGTTGATGATTCTTCTTACTGGAATGGCAGCAGAGGTTGTTAAAAGAATTGTCTTGAAAGTTTGTGGCGGACAGGTGTCAGAAGGGCTGCCGGCAGGCTTGCTTACTTTGACCAGGTCCATAAATTCATTGTGTGAGATGTGTTGGAAGGAACGGAGAGGCTTGATTAGAGCATTCTTGGATAGTTGTTTTGTACAAGGTTTAGTGCTGGTGCTTTGGTACGTCAAGGATCAGTCGTGCCGAGGCGTTTTGGATGCGTTGTAGTAGTTTGATGAGCTTGGTCGGGGTACCCGCGTAGAGGGCGTTTCCGTAGTCGTCTGCTGCTGACGAGGGCCTGGGTGACTGTCTTTCTTGTATTTGTCGGGATCCATCTGTAGATGTTGCGGAGCATGAGCATCGTCTCAGTAGTGGGCCCCACAGGGCAATATTACCTTTGAAGAGGTCTACTCGTATACCATCAGGGCCCAAAGCTTTCCCCCCTTTACTTGCTTCAAGGGCTAAACTAACCTCTTTTAGGGTGAACTGAAGGTATACAGGCGATCTCGGGTATTGGGAGGGGAGGGACAATGGCGTTCGTAATTGTTGAACTATCAGTTCCTATCTTCTCTACTGGAAGTTTATACATATTCGATTTGTGGTTCACCCACTTCTCGCTGATCGCAATCTTAATGGTTAGAGTATCCTGGGGGCTCACAAAGTGAGCATTTACTGCCCGCCAGAATGCATTGCTTGTTTATACTCTAATCAACATGCTTTGATTACTTGCTTAGCTTTCAAAGGTTTGTGTAGTGCATGTTTCAAGTTCCTATATGCCCTTGTACATCAAGTGTCAAACCAGCCATGATTTTCTTGTTCCCTTTTCTATTCTTACCCGATTAACCTTCCTTAATCCCATGAGTAATCAATTGGAAGGATTCTAAAATGTTACTGTGATCCACATTCTCATCTAAATAAGCTAAAAAGCTCTGTAGTGCTTACCCACAAGCTGCTTGGTAAAATTAACAGGATATACTTTGGACCTCCATAAGGAGTAACCAATAGTTCTATTAAGTGAAATGTCATTAACCGCGTGTGAGCACTTACCCTTTCATTTTTTTTTTTACTTTACTACGTAGTTTAAAACTTACTTTCTGGGGAAAGTGATCACTTAGAGGATTGTTGTGTGTTTTAAAACTGTTGACTTTAGATGATTGTCTATTTGCCGTTATCACGTAATCTATAACCGTGTTCACCCCTCTCCCATCAAAGGTGCAATCGATTGGTACTGGTGAAGAGCATAATTCATTAGCAAAGCCTAAATCAAACTTGAACTTAATATCATTCAAATTATCCCCATAAAGTGAATGGGGTAAATGGGTATAGCCTATAGCACAATCTAGTGTAAAACCACAGTTTTTTTTTCTGCGTAATATGGGCACAGACTAATAATAAAATCCCCATCCCCAAGTACAAGTGCCTTTAACTATGTCATTATATATGTACAAAAGATCATTACACAATTGTCTAAGGGCCACGTAAATCTGCTTGGTGAAGCGTTATTATAATTCTCACAGCTAAGCAACCATGTTTATCGATTTCAGTAGTGATAATTTGATAATACATTTTAGATCCCAGCAGCTTTAGCTTGGTCACATTCATATTATTTGAAATGTGTGTACATAACCCTCCTTTAGCTCTCCCATATACAGACAGCACGGCTGAAGTGTGAAAAGTCTTATACCCATTGATGTGTATTGAATCCTCTACCCAGGTTTCATGAAAGCAGAGAATACTAAAGTTGGCAACAAAATCCGTCCATTCTTGCATAAGACCGCAACATTCCAGAACAGTCAATGCACTGATCCATTTCTATATCTCGGTTTCCATTTAGAGGGGGGAAGGGTGCCATAGTTGGAGTAGCTACAATAAGTGAATTTTCTGAATGTTCCCCTGTGTCAGCCCTTTTCATAGCTAGGGGTAGACCCAAGAGTGGTCTGTGTCCATTATTTTCAATCTTTATAGAATGCTCTCCAGTGAGTCAATCTACACCATTTACCCGTGGCTGATCTTCAAAGCTGTTGCTGACTGGAATGTTATACAAGGCCTTATATCGGCCTCCCTCTTTTATATCCCCTCTAATCTTTATTAGCTCTGCATTACCTGACGGCTGATAAAAATAGCCTAGTGGTAGTAGATTAAGACTATGCCTGGAGACCATGGAAGTGCCAACTCTGTTAATAATGGTTTCCACCAGTCTTGAGGTTTTAAATGATAGTACAACACAGTCGCCCAGTAGTGTTTTGCAGTCTCCCCAAATCTAGCTCACTCTTCTGACCATTTTAATGTCAGAGAAGAGGGCCTGTGTATAGCCCTGTTTTGCTTCCCACCCAGTGCAGGCTTTATTCCTCAGTGTATCCCAAGAATCTTTTCTTAATCTAATAGAGTTGAGACATCCGCTAATACTACTACAAAGTCGGTACCCGCAGGTGGCCAGTCCACTCGATCTGTATAAGTCAAACTCCTAGGTTGTATAGGATCCATTGAATTGGGCGGTGTATTGCTAGTTGGGCGAAAGTCTTCACCCTTCATTCTATTCTCTCCCATCGTGTCTATAGGGCTAAGGTGCTGGAAAGGTATTGTATTACCTATTGATGTATTTTTACCATTCCTTAGCATGCACTCTTTACAAAACCTTTCTGCAATTGGGATTTCTCTTATGTGGCCCAGCTGACTAACTAGCCTGGTTGTGTGTCCCCCCCCCCCCCCCCCCCCCCCTCCATCCATAGTTCTCAATACTTCCCCTTGGTTTTGTGTTGAAAACTGGACCCTATTCGCCTTTAACGTATCCCTGCATGTATTTAGCATGACCTCTAATCAATCAACTCTAGTAGTTAGGGTGTCTAACGCTGTTCTTATGAATGTTTCTAGTGCTTCGACTACAGTAGTCAATTTTCTTCAATCGCAGGGGGGATTTTTTGGGGTGCTTTCATTTGAGTTTTTCTCTTTGTCCCCACAATACATGGAGTGGCTGATAAATTATGTTTAGGGAGTTTAGAGCAGGAACTTTCTGCCCCAAACCGACTGTCTTTAGGACTAACCTGGATTTCTGGGGCGTTTCAAAGGTGGTTGTAGATCAGGCTCACTAACGGATATAAGGTCAGAAGCAAGCTGTAATCACCCGGTTTGGTTTTGTTGTCTCTTCCCATTTGTAACAGTAATAACATGATTCACTCCTTGACCCAGTCAGGTAATACTACGACCCCGTCCCCATCTGAGTTCAAAGTCTCTTCCACAGTTAATATTTGATATTCAATTGCTCCCATTGCCCCAGTAATATTATTTATTAATGTTGCACATTCTTTACCTGGCAATTTAATTACATTTTGTTTATTTATTCTCTTTGATGGATTTACAGCCTTTCTTTTACCCATCTTAAAAGTAAAAACAGAAGTAGGAGGAAATAGAGATTTTCTTTTTTAATTCAGTATCAAATAAACTCCTTCCCTAATTCATAGGCATTCAAACCAAATGTTCAGACGATTCAACTTATTAGGCAATTCCCACTTGAAAGAAGCTACATTACAGCCTCCAGCCTGAGCAATCGTACAACAAAGTCAGGTCATACACCACCTGTTGTTAGAACCCTGTGTTCTTGTCCACTTCCGTAGAATCCGATGCAGAGTAGAGTCTCCCGGTGGGATCATAAGAGTAGGTTCGACACAAGCAAAACCACGGGGGTGGCCCTGCCTCTTCCTGGCAATGACGGGCAAGGACAGGCCCGCCCTTGTCCCGGCCTACGCCGCTGGATGACACTGTGTGCTGACGATGCAGTAGATGGCCACGGTGCAGGCTGGGACTACGAGCCTCCTCGTGAGCAGCCCGTTAGTGCAACAGTTTTCTGGCGTTAGTGCGGCCCTTTTGAAACTTCCAGTCTTTGCAACTTTGTTGGAATTTTTATAGTGCTCATTTGTACAATATCAGGAATATTACATTGTTTCCTTACGTCGAAGAATTCTTTGATAACCTGCAATGCAACATTCTAGAATACCTTATGAAATATTACATCATCAGCATTCCAACTTTTGTAATCTATTCCCATTTTACAATTCACTTTTCTTTTTCTTTATTTGTTTTCCATGTTATTTTAACTCAAGCCAACATTATCCCTTAACACCCACCACCCCCCTAGTAAATGTCTTCACTACGTCTTGTGTCAATGTTGTTTCCGGTCTGTCCAATTGGAAATAAGCATGGGTCATGTCGTCTCAGCATACTTGTTTCATCCTAACTTTCTCTGCCGTTGCCCATTTGCACATATCCTTTAACCAAATATTGCATTTCGGGGGTACCGAGCTCAACCATACAGTCGCAATTCGTCTTTTCGCGAACATTAATCCCAGTAATACAAATTTCCTACTCAGCTTCCTATTCTTGGGCTTGGGCAGCAATCCTAATAATACAGTACGGATCTCCCTAGAAACCTCCCAACCCGAGGCCACTCGTAGTTTCTGTATGGTTTCCGACCAGAATGGGATCACCAATGGGCACGTCCACACTATGAGTAAGAAGTCAACCTCCGCTTCCTCGCATCGGGGGCTATCACTGGACTTTCTGGGTATATTTTGCTCAGCACTTAGGGAGTGAGATAAGCCTGATGCACAAAATTATATTGGATTAGTTTAAATTGTGCGTTAGAGCTCACCAATTTAACCCGTTCATGAATTCGGCCCCATTCTTGCGCTAACGTGTTCACCTACTGCCTCTTCCCATCTCGCCTGTAAATGGAGTGTTTTCCTTGGCAAATCATCGCATAGCGCCCGATATAGGTGAGTTATCAAATGCCGAACCTGGACCATATACAGCATTACTTGCAATGTTTTTTTTATATGGGAGACTCCTGAGGGAAGGACGGCCAGAGCTCACCGGCCACTCAGTAAATCTTAGCATATTGCAAAAATTATCCTCTGCCCAAATCAAAGGAGGCCTCCGCACACTCTCATCACAAACTGGCCATTATTTTACAGATCCCCCATCATCAGGCATCCCCCATCCTTTCATTTTTGTGCTGACATTGAGTCAGCAATCTTGATAAACGGAAGTATCACCCACAGAGGCATGTCCCGTGCATACAGTGCATGTCTCGGGACTTTTCTTATTGTGGTCTCCCATACCTCCGCTGCATGACAGATGACGTAAGGGCATTCCCTGGGGACCCCTTTACCAGGCATCAGTAATTCTGGCAAGGATCTTCCCTCATGTGTCCCTGCCAAAAGTCTTTTTCCCCAATTATCCTGATCATCTAACCAATGAATTGCATGTTGTAGTTGTGCAGCAATATAGTAAATTTCGAAAAATGGGTCCTCTACCACGCCTTGCTGCCAGGGTCTCTGTAGCGTTGATAGGCAGATGCGTTTACACCTAGGTCCCCATTGAAGGTCCGTCATTAAACTATCTAGCGTTTTGAAATAACTGGCTGGGATTTTATATAATGAGTTTTGTGATGCACAAAGGCGTCTTGGTGACCCTGCCCATAAGGGATAAGGGCAATTCCCTCCAGAAACGTATGGAGCCTCAAATCCCATCCACGACCTTCCCCATATTCAGTTCTAGGAATCTTACAGGCGTATGTGTCAACTTAATCTCCAAATATCTAGGAGCAGCAGACATCCAGGGTAGCCCCACCTCAGGAAGCAGGGCATTTGGTTGGGTAGCTAATCTCCAGAGCAGCAGTAATTTAGACTTCTCGTGATTGGTTCGGAAATCCGACACTGCACTAAAGTCCCTCAGGACCTCCCAGAGGACAGGCACAGAGAAAGCTGTTTGCCGGATATATACCAACATATTGTCGGCTTGGAGAGAAACCACATGGTTGGTATTGCTCACAGTTATCCCCCAAGCACTCCGCCAATCTCTAGACCGCTGCCAATGGTTCCATTACCATTGCGAATATGAGGGGCGACGGGGCCATCCCTGTCTGGTACCCCTTTCCAACGAGAACGCCTCTGATATTCTGCCCCCTACTCTGACCCTGACGAGAGGAGACTTGTATAATAGTTGTGTCCATTTAAGTAAGGTTTGTCCCACTCCCATTTGTTGTAATACTGCCCACGCACACGGCCAGGTCACTGAATGGAATGCTTGCCCTATATCCAGGAGGGCTAAGGCATAGTCCTCCTTTGTCAGGCCGGGGGTGTGCCAAACATGTGCCAGCCGCCTTAGATTATAAGTGGTGCTATGTTGTGGAATGAAACTGGCCTGATTCAGGTGGATCTGATGGGACATATGAGGGAGAAGTCTACTCGCCAGGATGCTACGTAATAGTTTTATGGCTTAAAGCGATATGTGCCAATATGAGTTTGGGAACCGGGGATCCCTTTCTTGTTTTGGGATCATTATTACCAGAGCCTCCGGCAGGGAAGCCGGTAAACTGTGCATCTGTAGTGCTTCATTATAAACCTCCAGCAGCCGGTCAACCAATATAGATGCAAAATGTTGATAAAACTCCACCGGGAAGCCATCATTTCCTGAGGTTTTACCAGCTTTCAAACGTGTAATAGCATCCAGTATTTCCTCTTATGTGAACGGGGCCCCTAATGTCGCTTCAGCCTCCTGGTCCATGTGGGCTAGCTCCACTGAGGTCAAAAAGACATTGGCCAAGTGTTTAGGGAGTATACCAAGGAACGCTCCTTGTGTTTGCTACAGTTCCCCATCGCTATCCTGAAGTTGTAAGTTCGGTGACGTGGTAGATTCCCTTTTTAATAACCTGGCTAACATGGCCCCAGATCTGTCCCCCTCACGATGAAGGCTCTGCCTAAAGACAGTGTAGTCGTATTTTTGAAGGCGCTTCCATGGCTCTAGCAGTTCCGCACAAGCTTCGCACCACTCTCTCTCCTTTTGTGTGGGGAACCGTGCAACTCTGCCTCGAGTTTGGCCAGATTACGCTATGGGTATCTATATCTCTTTCCAGCTGCTGGCTTACCCCCTTTGTCATGTGCATACATACCCCCCTAAGAGCCACCTTCATGGCGTCCCACTCATATTCTCTACTCAAGGACGATCCCCAGTTTTCCTCAAAGGATCTAACCAAAGGACACCACTGCTGCAAAGGGGGGGTCCAATAGTGCCTCTGCCCTGAGACGCCACATAGGGATTGCCGATTTAGGTCTGCTACCCTCAAAGAGGAGCAAGACCGGCGAATGGTCGAAGATATACTGTGCTTGGTATGTTTTCCCTTTTACTTCCAGGGTCCACTCATGTGAGATGAAACAATAGTCTAGACGGCCTAAAGATGTACGTTGCTGGTGTATGCCATGAGAATGTTCTCTGTCCTGGGTTGCGCACTCTTCAGATATCTGTGAGTTGCCTGTACTGCAAAATATCTTTCAGTATCTGTCGTGTGGTTTGGTGTATAGGCCGAGGGGGTTTCATGATCCAGAGTCTCGTCTAGGACACAATTAACTTCTCCCAACAAAATCCGTGCCATCCCTAGATGTGGCATCGCTGCCGCCATGACGGAAGGGAAAATATTAGGACAGTCGACATTGAGAGCATATACATTTATAATGGACAGTTCTCTCCCCTCCAAAGTCCTGTGCAGGATCCCGTACCTTCCCTCTGAATCCACCAGGTGATGCAAATGTTGGAAGGGGACACCTGGTGCCACCCATATAACTGCTCCTCTAGCAAATCCTGAATATGAAGTAGCATACAACTCCTCCCTTCATCTACGTCTTAATACATGGAATCGAGTTTCCCCAACCCGTGTTTTCTGCAAAAACGCTATTGGGACTTTCCATCGTTTTAGGTAAGCAAATACCCGCCTGCGTTTCTCGAATGCTGCCAACCCCGAACATTCCAAGTGAGTATTTTTGAGGGGTTAAAAGCCCTCTCCGTCATACCACACTTTTCGCCATCCACCTCACACCAACAAACCCCCTCTGATTCCCCCCTAGCGAAGTGCACCATTGCTGCCCATATGATATATAGACCTGACACCTTCATGAAAGACATCCACAATGCTCCCAGCTCGTGACTCGGTCCTTAAAGGGGGGGGGGGGAATAGGTCTCCCCGCCAGTGGTAGCAAGTTACTAAAAAAGACCTTCTACCCCTGATTATCCATTATGCCTGTGTGTGATACTATTGACACACATCTGATAAACCCATGTTACTTGTACACCTCAATCTCAGCTCGCAGGGTCCTTTGACAAGAGTGAGTCTGGAATTACATCCAGTTATCTGTCTTCAGAATCAGGAACAGATTCCACCATTTGCAGGGTTCCGCCTGAGCGCACCCGGACTCCGCTCGGGCTGCCGCTGTGTTCCCTGTGGGGGTTTCTAGTGGCCCGAGACCTGCCCCCAGTCTGGCCCGATCTCCGCAAGGACCTGTCAGATCCTGCCTGATACGCCAAATAGGAGTCTGACTGGCCCGACTCATCCAGCCAAGCTGTCACTTCTGTTGCCGACTGAAAGAAAAAGGCTTTTCCTTTCTATTCCACCTGCAACTTTGCTGGGTAAAGGAGACTGTACTTAAGTCTAGCGTCTCTAGACGGCGTTTCACGGCCAGGAAGGTCCTTCTCTGTTCCTGTACCTTTTGAGTATAATCAGGAAAAATTGTGAAGGTGTGTCCTTGATGCGATTGCAGTCCATTAGATCAGGTGGCTTGGAGGATAATGTCTCTGTCCCTGTAGTTGAAAAACGGGCTATGGTCGCTCTTGGTGATGTTTTTGAATAACAGACAATTTTGGGTAGCCTGATCTTGAAATGCCAAATGTAGACAATATAAAAGTTGCAGTCCTTCTCTTTGCAGATCTCGCACTGCTACTCTGTTAAATTGACTTCATTGAAGTGACGTCTCCAGTTGGGGAGCACCAAAGTCTGCATCGAGTCTACACTGCTCCCAGTTCTTAGCCGACTCATTTATATGATGCCACGTTGTATAAGAAAGCGATTCAGATCCTTGCACTGTGGTTTGCGGCAGTTTATTATCCAGTCTAACCATTGTTTTAGGCTGTAAAATATCACTAAGCTTTAATTCCGTGCTTTGAATAGTTCAGCTAAGGGCCTTCTGCCTACTGAGTAAACGTGCTGCAGATACATTTATTTGGATTTCGTCATGCAGATTTCTCAGTGAGTTGTGTAGCTTCTGTGCAAAGAGTTTAGACTTCTGGCTCAACGAACTGGTAATATACTCTTCCATTGCAGACGGTTGCTGGTTGACCCTGGTAGAATTGACTCGATCTTCGAGCCTTTTAGCTGAATGCAAATAAGCAACCAGCATTTGCAATGCAGTAGGTCTCGCATTTGCGAGAGTTTGAGCTATTGGGATTGTACATGACAATGCCTTTTATTTATGTTAGTTTTTAAACATAAGTAAAAGGCCTTTTCATTTACAATGCCAATAGCTTAAACTCTCGCAAATGCAAGACCTATTTTATTGCAAATGCTTTTTTGTAAAGGCACTCCATTCCTCGCTTTCACTTTAATGGCGGTTACGCCCCTTTCTTTAGATGACCTGAGTCTAAAGAAAGGGGGCGCTTTTACAAAAAAAGTAAAGCATTTGTTTTTTAAGTTGACAAATGTTTTTTGTTTTTGTTTGTAAAAGCGCTCCAGTCTGCAATTTCACTTTAATGGAGGCCTCTCCCCTTTCTTTAGACGGGCCTCATCTAAAGAAAGGTGTACGGCCGCCAAAAAGTGAAAACATGGTATGGGGCACTTTTACAAAACAAAAGCAGTAGTTTGTCAAGTTGACAAACACGTGTTTTGTTGGTTTGTAAAAGCGCCCCATACCGCGCTTTCACTAATACTATTTAAAGTTAACGCGCGGTGCTACGGTGGTTAAAAAAAATAAATGATATGGCGAGGCCCGCATTCAGTAGGCGCGCACTGGTTAAAAAAAGGCGTGCGCTAGTTATAAAAAAAATAAATAAAAATAAAAGCAATTGGGAGCATGTCCTGCCAGCTGAAAGTCATTAAAGAAAATAGCGCTTGGTGGCTGTTACTAAAGCCTATTAGGTAACTACGCATGTAAGAGGGCCAGTCCTTATGGGAGGTAACAAGATGAGACAAGGTGGTTCTAAGGCGGGACTACTGAACCTATTGACCAATGAAAAGGCACACTTTACAAAGGACGGTGATAGGAGCCAATTCAAAAGTAGGGCGGGAAAACAGACGGAGCTTCAAGTCCATACCTGAATACAGCATGCCTTGCAGAAAAACGCATGCGCTGCCCAGGCTTGTCCTAAAAAGAGACATGGCTTTGTGGTGTTTGATCTATAAATGTCTGATGTCAATCACCCAAATGATGTTTCTGTAACTCTTAGAGAACACTCCGCTATATTTAAAGTCCCTACTAAGCATGGTGGGTACATGTTTGAAACAGTGTTGTCCTTACCTCCTGCTATTCACTCTTTAGTGTATTATTCCATCCTCTGTGAAGTCATTGCTTCACAATGCATGAGGTAATATTTTACCATCTCAAACGACCCTGCATCATCATCTTTATCGCAAATGCTCTCGTTACAGAAAACAATTGTTTCCATTTTACACTGTAGCGTTTTCCCCCCTAAATGTTTACCCTGTACTCAAAATGCAAGCAGGTCTACTTCCTTTACCATTGCTTGTTCTAAGCTTTGCTATCCCATGGCGTAGACTGCAACTAGTTGCTTTTCATCAGCTTATATTGGCTTGCTGTCAGTCTTTTTTTTTCAACTTTATTTTTTACCTCATTAGTACAATACGGAATGTTGACTGCTGCAGTACTCACAATAGACATCTGGTATAACATAATACCATGTATGTTCTCTGTAAGGAGAATCAAAGAAAAAAAGACAGAAAGTAGCCTCGCTAGTCAGTGAGCTTACCGTCTTCCATCCCCTGGTTCATGGTTAATTCACATTACGCTGAACTTTCCCCTCCCCGTGATCTGGAATCGTTGTTGCGCTCTCTATTAGCACAGTAAGTTCTCAGTGGGCCCCATACGTTTCTAGGATGTAACCCCACAGGTAGTAGTGTACTTTAACCTCTGAGATTGCCTTGCAAGATGCCACATCTAAGAGCCATTTGTGCACAATGTGGGTTGCTCCACTTCATCACGCCAAAGCTACCTGTTTACCTAATAGCGGAGTAAAACCAACAAATTCCCTAATGTACTTAGGTATCATTTTGGCGGTCCTCAGTCTGTAGTGTCAGGCCCACAATGGCATTCGGTGTTTGGAATAGTCTGCTCCAGTCTTCAGCGATCACTGCACAGTCTCCTCCCAAATGTAAAAAGTCCGCTGCAGGCGTGCTACATCTTTCACATATATCGCTATCTCTGCACTGTATCTATGCAGCCTAGCCAGAGTACAGTAGACCTGGTGGAGAAAAGTGTAGTGCAGTCATCAGTATCTCTCAATCATGGAAACATATAGTGTACCAACAGCTGTATTCCCAGTGTGCATCTGTTTTACACCCAAAGCTTCATACCAGTTGTCGCTGGGGCGATGCCCCACCCTGGGCATGTCTCTGAGTTGTGGTGTACATTATAGTAATTGTCTTTGTAGTCAATGCCGCAGTGGCTGCAAAACTCACCTATCTCCAATCTGCCGGCTCCCAGGGGTATGTAGGCAATGCCTTCTCACAGCCTTGTGAAGTCTAATATGGAGAAATATCGCCAGTGCTGTAGAGCGGCCTTTTAGCAGATATTCTTCAAGTGTGATGAATCAACCCCTTCCCCTGGATATAGATTTCCCAGTGTAAGGATTTGTCTATCCCGTAGGTGATGTATCATCAGGGGTTCACTAGTGATGAGCAGTTTGGGTTATGGGTCTATTTAATGTGAGGGTAGTACATAATGCCTGTGCCAGGAGTTCTAGCCAGCCGTGCCCATGCCCATACCGCGCAGTGCGCTACCTGAATATTAGACCTAGCCGGTCTCCTCTAGGTTTTCATAATGACATTATTAGCTTTCCAGGGGGTCGCTAAGCCCAGTTCTAGGCTTCTGGGTGGTGCTTTTCTGTAGTTATGGAACCAATGTATGGTAAATTGCTCCAAAGTGACATAATAGGGTATTTCTAAGTGCAGTACAGCAAATCACCCCCCACCCCCGATCATACGGTATCTGCAACAATTGCCGGCTGATGCATGCTGCTTTCCTGACCATATGAGTTTAATTAACGACTATTGTAAGCGGTCGAAGAATCCCCGGTTCAGTGGTGTTAGGATATAAAGGAGCTGCAGCTGTAATTTCCATTCATACCACTCAGTCTCAAATTTGTTAGAGCAATGTTTGAGTTCCTGTATCAGCAGCTTTATTTGCTTGTGGTCTGTTTTTGTTCTCGGTCTCTATTTATAGTCACTACGAGGGACTCGGAAACCTCTCCAGTGTCAGCTGAGAGGGAGATTGTTCCAGAACGTTTGGACACTGAACCCACCATTGTGAAAGAGTCAGTTGGTGCAGTGATAAAATCGGTGTCCTTAGCATTCTGGATGCCCTGACCATACAGGAGGGCTGGAGAATGGTGGGCCTTGCTTGCGTGCTGTTCTCTGCGCCACACAAAACGATGGATTAATGAGTGCCTACTTGTGCCTAAATACCCAAGCAGTGAAACTGCCCACTAGCGTAAAGTGAGATCATCCTGGTCCTTCATGGAAGATGCTTCCTAGATTTTTCTGCCTCCTCCATTAGTTTAGGTTTTCTGTACAGTGCCAGGACAACTGCGTTATTGGACCAAAATAATAAATGAATAAAATAAACAGTACTCTGAATTCCCATGTCTCTTTTTGTGTGGTAATATATTTAGTGCTAATAATCATTGAGTGGAGACACTTCAACCTACCAGAGACCTCTCTTTCATCTCATCGGGCAACCGTCTGTTTCAGGGTAGACTCTTCTGAAAACAAAAGTCAAAAATGTGCTTTGACCTGTATTGGATTATGAGGCCGACCTGCGTCGCCTTCTGAATCCGTTTAATGCAGTGTGGTATGCACGCTTTGGATTGTGTCCTCATCTTTCAGACTGTTCCTCTGAGTTTGGGATGGTGGGTTCAAAGGTGTCGGTTTCATGGCTTTGTGCATCAGTAGTGTTCTTAGTGCTCGTCTTAAAATAAAAACCTTACAGCATTATCTGGCTTTTTAAAGGAAAGAACTACAGAAGCCGTAGACCCAGAAGAAAATGATCAACGGAGAGACTCAACATGCTCTTGTGATGTCTTTAGGAATCCAATCTTGTTAAGAAATCAAACTTTCAGAGAACAGTTCCACAAATTATGAAAAACACTGACTCGAGTCACTTCCCCCAGAGGGTGAGTGTGCGGACCTGATTATCCTAGAATCTGGTAAGTCCAGAAATATTGCCCCATCTTAAATATATTACGTTTATAATATATGAGCTACTGAAACAATGTATTTGTCTCCTACAGGAACATTGTCTGTCTATATCCTCCCCCACTACATTTCAGCAGTATTGTGACTGTACCAGTGTGTTGTAACCTTGCACTTGGTTCCGCCCACTTCCTCCTGTTACCCCCTCCCGCTTCTCCCCCACTTGGTATGGCCCGTGCTGTCACTTGAAGGCAGCAGTAGAATGTTTACGGGTAACGATCCTGTCAAGCTGGGAGCACCTTGTGTTATATTGAACTGAATAAAGGTTCTTGAATTCTACCACGTGTGGACCGTTTTTACTACACAGTGGCTAGATGTGTGCCTGTGGGACGGAATGTTTCAAAAGAGTATCTTCCCCATCAGTCTTCAGCAGAGGAATACCCAGACACTGAGCAAACTATACTATACTCCTTACAAAAGGATAATTCTTCAGTCTGTTTTGGACAAAATTGTATTTGTTAGACCAGTCTCTTTTTTACACTTTGTACCAGTGTCCTAAATGGGCTTTTGATCTGGGAGCAGGAAAGGGTTCCTTATGAGATGCTCTACATCTGATTGGTTGAAATATTTATTTGCCCTTTTCTCTGCTTCTTTGACTGATAGGACACTCATGGAAGGGTAGAGTACCAGCATCCCTGAGATCAACTTTCTGATCAGACTCTCATGGAGGGGCAGAGTTTCAGCATCCCTGAGATCATCTTCCTGATCAGACTCTCATGGAAGGGCAGAGTTCCAGCATCACTGAGATCATCTTCCTGATCAGACTCTCATGGAAGGGCAGAGTACCAGCATCCCTGAGATCATCTTCCTGATCAGACTCTCATGGAAGGGCAGAGTACCAGCATCCCTGAGATCATCTTCCTGATCAGACTCTCATGGAAGGGCAGAGTACCAGCATCCCTGAGATCATCTTCCTGATCAGACTCTCATGGAATGGCAGAGTACCAGAATCCCTGAGATCATCTTCCTGATCAGACTCTCATGGAAGGGCAGAGTACCAGTATCCCTGAGATCATCTTCCTGATCAGACTCTCATGGAATGGCAGAGTACCAGCATCCCTGAGATCATCTTCCTGATCGGACTCTCATGGAAGGGCAGAGTACCAGCATCCCTGAGATCATCTTCCTGATCAGACTCTCATGGAAGGGCAGAGTACCAGCATCCCTGAGATCATCTTCCTGATCAGACTCTCATGGAATGGCAGAGTACCAGAATCCCTGAGATCATCTTCCTGAGCAGACTCTCATGGAAGGGCAGAGTACCAGCATCCCTGAGATCATCTTCCTGATCGGACTCTCATGGAATGGCAGAGTACCGGAATCCCTGAGATCATCTTCCTGATCAGACTCTCATGGAAGGGCAGAGTACCAGCATCCCTGAGATCATCTTCCTGATCAGACTCTCATGGAAGGGCAGAGTTCCATCATCCCTGAGATCATCTTCCTGATAGGACTCTTTTTGAAGGATAGATTTCCAGCACCCCTTAGATCATATTCCTGGTCCCATTTTGGCTGAGTCAAGTTTGGTTTGGTATACTTTTGTCCTAGAACTTTGAAGTTTGTATCTTCTGGTGTATTCGAGGGCGGCGGCGGGAGAGTACTCGTTCTCCATCCTTTTCTTCCATTACCGAAGTTTAGTCCTGGGCGTCTAATGTAAGCTCCCTGCAGCAGTCAAAACAACCATTGCACTCCTGGGCGTCTAATGTAAGCTCCCTGCAGCAGTCAAAACAAACATTGCTCTTATGTTTGCTGCTGTTGGAAAAGAATCCATGTAAAAGAAAAGGCCTCTGTGTTCGCCCCTGTGCGCTCAAAAATCACCTAAATGCCTTACATGGCTCTCTAGGTCATATCTTCACTGTCATGACTCCTGTGGAGGGCTGCAGCATCCTTCGACTAATGCCATCTCTTAGCTAGTGCTGGTTGTTCTAATTGACCTGGATACGTTTTCTTGGAAAATTAACCAGCTGTAAGGCATCTTTACATCCTTTATCAGAGTGCCTTCTCCATATTGAGATCCTAATTCAATGCTTGCCTCCGTAAAACACAATTCTAACGAAAGACATCTTGCAACACCGACTTGTAGGCATGGGAAACGGCTTTATCTGCTTTTCAATTGGCAGCAGCCAATTGGCAGTACTTGGTAGGACAGCCCAACACTGTAGAGGTTGGGTGCATGCCCACTCCCTGGTTGGTATCGCCCTTTTCTCAGTAAGGAGTGGAGCTGTTTAACTTGTGATTTTCTGATGTCACGGACAGGCTTGAGGTTGCGAACATTAATATTTCTTAAATGTTAGTTTCGAATCAAATGAAAAAAAAACAAGTGTGCCTAATTCAGTGCACTGCCCACTCCCCACTCCCCAAAGACGAGACTGATCCTCTGTCCCATTACTTTCACTTGTGCCATTTCCACTTATTTCTCACCGTGGAGAAACTCAAATACCTTGTCAGGAAGGATAAGGCAGATGAATGTGTGGAAGAATAACTCTGAATTTGAACACAAAGCCACGGTCTAAAATTACATTAATATTTTTGACTGTGCATGCTGTTTTGTTTACTCCGATTCCTAATTCTAAAAGGAGGTTCAGAGGTCTGAAAGTTTCATTGCATTGTGAACCTGCCTATTGTAGTATCACTGTGCAGGTGCAATGATTATGCATTGTTTAAACTGTTTTCTTTGGTAAAAAAAACGTGCAAGATAAGAGCGGGAATAGCTTCCTCTGATATATGGGCTGTCCTACCAGGATGTTGTTTTCCATGTAGCTGGTGGCTGCCACCTCACCTCACCCCATCCTCTAAGGCTAGTTCTTCCTTCTTCAATGTATTTCTTTAGTTTGAATTTCTGGGCGGGTTTTAAGTACGCTCCTTTTTGCTGTCTCACTATGTAGAAGGCTTCAGCTTCCAGAATTAGTTAAGTCCTTAGTGGCAAACTGAAACCTTTGGCAAAGCCCCACCGATTGGCTTTGCTAGTTGGTGTTTTATATCTTGTAATACCCAGCACCTTCTGTCACAAACATAAAGAAAAGGGGCTTTGGTGTCTGTCTGCTTGAGCCAATGCTTGTTTGAGAACACAATGCTTTCACCACACAGGAGTACCGCACACGGTTACATTTTACACTGTGATTTGCAGAAGCACTCTGTGTGGAAAATCACAGACGCTGTTGAGCGGGCCAACCGTGCCAGTTTTGCTATATACTCATTCCTATAAGGACGGGGCAGGAGATGATCCATACATATTGGGTTTGCCAGCCACTTCAATTTTCAAATTTTTGTGCATAATCAGTCACAGGAGAAGCAGAAGTGTTGCTGATCATTTTTAGACGACGCACAGAAACTTCCGCTGATGACCAAACACACACAACCGCAGAGGCGCTAACACAAACTGGTGACATTTTCCTGTTCTGACTGTTCATCGTGCGACAAAATATCCCACTAGTATTCGATGCATTGAAAAATATCACAGGTTTATAGACCAAATGTGTGGGCTCGAAGCAAAATTGAAGACATAGCACCTACATTGTTCGACTGCTTCATAATGGAACTGATCAATAAAACAAAGTAATTTCCTAGAAAGAAATATGTTTTTATAGTTCATCATTCCTCTACCTTTGTACGTGATCGTTGCTTGTGTTGGTGGGTCACATCCAGCTCCAGATGGAAAGAATCTCACTACTGGAATATTAATTATATAGGCGGTTCCTGCCCATTTGATGATAAGAGCCAAAGGATTCTGCTGCTGTGTAGCGGGCTGCTTATGGCTGGGCAATGTCCTCCTCTCCAGGCCCTAGGGCCATGGTCATTGGTCCTGGTTTCTGAGATATTTGCTACTGGGGACGTAAACAGGATTTTTTTTATTTTAAACTGCCAGAAGAGGAGATTCGAGAACCAGCCAGGAAATGAATTCTGATTGGATCAAGGTGATTAAATCTATAAGAACAGATGTATGACTTGTGGTGATTGGTAGGTGCCAACAAGACAGAGAAACGTACAAAGGCTTTGAAAAGATGAGTGCATGCAAGAAGAGAACCAATGCATATCACATTTTCTGATGGATATTTCTACCTGCAGATTCCTCACCTGTGAAAATCACAGGAACAGCTCTGGATCCGTAAACTTCTAACATAGCTCTCGAACACTGAGAGGAGTTTCTGTCTCTGACTGACAATGGGAATCTAAGTATTGGTGACATCCCTGGAGCTGTATTGCGTCGATCCTGGCCCCAGTTCTGTTTTTCCCCCTTCATGCATTGAGATTGAGGGGGCAATCTGTGTTCCATTCAGTTTCCACCAGAGGTGGTCGATGTGATCCAGTCAGCCAGCTCGACTAGGTCACGATGTTCTGACAGATGGAATACTTTTGTCACCTGGTGTGCATGGAGACCCATCAACCCCCTTGAAAGTGCTGTTAATTAACATCCTCCGATTCATGTTATCCTTGGCTAAATTATACAAATGGTAGCAGTGGGTTTTGTTAACTGCACATCACGTGCACTATTCGGAAATAAGGAGAGCAATCAAAATATGTTGAGAAAAGAACTGTGTACTTAAGGGTGCTACATCAGACCGCACCCTTACTACCAATAGAGTGCAAAACAGGTGTGGTTAAACACCAGCCTGAACGTAATTACGAGGTAGCCTGAAGTACACCAAATTAGTGTCTAGAATTCAGTATTATAGTGTCAGTAACTTAACAGTCCTCCACAGATAATGTTGGACTCAAGTTCTTCTTTTCATCAAAGTTCTCGAATTCCAAATTCAAATAGACCCAGCGTCCATAGTTGATGTGAAAGTAAAAACAATGAATTCTACTTATAGACAGAACTAGCAATATAATGTTAACAATGTTTGTAGATGTCATCGAAGGCTCATTGGGAGGCAGTATTTGGTTTTGACATCAGATGTGTACAGTTGAGGAGTATGTGGGACAATGTAATGTACTGACTATACCATCATGGCAGTCACAATACATGAATACAATCCGGGACTGGGGACTGGTCCGTCTATTCATGCATTCTTAACGTCACGAACATACGCAACAGGGAGTTCTGGACCTCCGCTTGTGCGTGACATTTTAGGATCCGTTTAAAGGGTACTGGTAAGAAAGTGACACTTTACGGCTTGTGTGGTTTGTTACGTTTCTGTATCACTATGAGCCACTTTGGCCTCTGGCCATCTGTGACAGCATGATCTTGATTTTAATCATCCCTTTTAACCCCTTCGCTGCTAGGCCTTTTCCCCTCCTGTGCTAAGCCTTTTTTTGGCGATTTGGGGTAGTGCGCGCTTAGGCCCCTGTAACTTTTTGACCACATAAGGTATCCACGCCAAATTTGCGTCCTTTTCTTTCAACATCATGTGGATTCTAAAGGTGCCCAGGGTTTGTGGATTCCCTTGCAGGGGTCCCAGAAATTAAGCAAAATACAGTAACATTTTTGTTTTTTTCAGAACATTGGGAAAAACGGGCTGCAAATGAAAGCCTCTGGGTTTTTCCCTGCAAATGTTATCAAAAAAGGGTTTGTGGGGCTGAAATCTCCATTTTCTCAGCTCTTAAGGAATGACCGTCTTTTGTCAGAGAACCAACATTTTTCACACAGTTTTGGCATTTTTCTGGGACATAGCCTATTTTTGCTACTTTTAGAGCTTTCAACCTCCTTCCAGTTAATGGTATTTATTTATTTATTTTTAATATTTGTAAAGCGCTACGTTTGCCCGTAGGCGTCTTGGCGCTGATAAACCAGTTATTTGAGCCTGACTATAGAGTTTAAAGTGATTATTGAGTGAACAGCCAAGTTTTCAAAAGTTTACGAAATTGAAGAAGAGTGGGACTTTGTCTGATGTTGATTGGCAAGGTGTTCCATAGCTTGGGGGCAGCCACCAAAAAACGCCGATCGCCCCAAGTGACAGTTTTGGTGCGGGGGGTGACTAGTTGATTGAGAGTGACTGACCTTAAGGCCCTGGAGGGTTTGTATAGTTGTAGTTGCTCTTTTAAGAAATGAGGTCCTTGATTATTGAGTGCTTTGAATACAATGCAGAGGGATTTGAATTGGATTCTTTTTTGCACAGTAAGCCAGTGAAAGTCCTTTATATGATTGGAGATGGATTCAAATTTTGTTTTGCCAGCGAGGAGGCGAGCTGCCGCGTTTTGGATAGTCTGCATTTTGGTGATAACTCTGGATTGAGCGTTAAGGAAAAGACTGTTGCAATAATCCAGGGAGGACAGGACGAGAGAGGTGACCAGTGTCTTGATGGCTGAATCAGGAAGAAAAGGGCGTATTTTCCTGATCATCTTGAGTTTCAAGTGCGCTGTGGACACTGTTTTATTGGCATGGTGCATAAAATTTAGGCCATCATCAAAGATGATGCCAAGGTTCCTGACTTTAGCCGTAGGGGTGGGAGGAGCGCCGAAGGTCTCTGGCCACCAACTTGAGGGCCAAGTTGGCAGGAGTGTTCCAAAAATGAGTACCTCGGTTTTTTCAGAATTCAACTTTAGACCGTTGGATGACATCCATTCTCCTATGTCTAGGAGCCCTTTCTTGAATTTTGCGGCCACTTGATCTCCGTCCCCTTTGATAGCCAACACTAGTTGGGTATCATCGGCGTAGGTGGTTAGGCTCATCCCGTGTGCTTTGATGGTTTTAGCAAGGTCCGACACATAGATATTAAACAGTGTCGGACTCAGGGATGAGCCTTGAGGAACGCCACATGGAGCAGAGAGTTGGGCCGATTGATAAGGTCCTAAGATGACCGCCTGCGTTCTTTTGGCCAGGAAGGACGCAAATAGGTTTTTGGCAGTGTGGCAAATGCCAAATCCCTCGACACGGTCGACCAAGATGGTGTGGTCGACCGTGTCGAATGCTGCTGATAGATCTAGCAGAACTAGGATGGCTGTGCCTCCTTGGTCCCTAATTACCCTGATATCATCGGCAGCCTTGATCAGTGCTGTCTCTGTCCCATGGAATTTCCTAAATCCGAATTGCGTGTTATCCAGGAGATGATGTTTTTCTATGAATTCGGAGATCTGGGAATTCATGGTTTTTTCAACCACCTTCGCCATGAAAGGAAGACTCGCGATGGGACGATAGTTTTTTAACTCACTTTTATCTAAGGATGTTTTTTTTAACAGGGGTTTTAATAACGTATTATTAAGGGGATCTGGGTAATTACCGGATAGGAGAATAGAATTGCAGACTTGAGTAAGTGCTGGTATTATAGCATCCATTACCGGCAGGAGTACTGAGAGTGGGCAAGGGTCCAGAGGTGATCCTGATTTGATGGAGGACAAGGTGGTTTTTATTTGGTCTGGGGTGACTGGTTGGAAGCTGGGAAATATGTTTACTGGGGGTGGGATGGGGAGATTAGCTGTACTCAAGAGTGAGTTGACTGCAAAAGCCTGATAGATTTCGTCTACTTTGGTGTAAAAGAAGGAAGCAAGAGAATCACAAAGAAGTTGCGATGGAGGGGGAGTGAGGTCAGGCGAGTTACCAGATAGTACTTTAGTAATTTGGAACAGTTGTCTGCTGGAATTTTTGGCTTTCTCGATTTGGTCACTATAATAGTCTTTTTTTGCTTTCGTTATCATTGTTTTATAGAGAGCCAGGGCTTCCTTATACGTTGTTTTATTGGCTGTGTCATAGCCTTTTCTCCATTGTCGCTCCTTGTTACGGTTTATTTGTTTTTGTGCCCTTATTTTCTCATTGTACCAGGGGGCAGTTGGTTTAGATCTGTTTCTAGACAGTTCTTTGGTCGGAGCTGACTGGTTGGTAGCCTGGCCCACCCAGGTATAGAATTGATGGAGAGCAAGGTTGGGTTCTGTGGACAATGTGGGACGGGTGTGATCCAGTATTAGATTCAGGTGGTTATGATTAATATTTTTCCAATCTTTGAATGATTGTTTAATTGTGGGATGCGGTTTGTTATAGCATTGATTGTTGGTGGTTATGTTTGCGAAAACAGCGTAGTGGTCCGTCCAGGTCATTGGCAAGATGTTGGTTATTTGCATGCCTTCTAGATTAGAAAAAATGGGGTCCAAAATATGGCCTGCTTGGTGGGTGGAGGACATAACACGTTGTTTTAGCCCGAATGATTCTAGATCAGAAATCAGGGTAGCGGAGTCAGTTAAGTGAGTTAGATCTAAATGAAAATTTAGGTCGCCTAGAACTGTAAAGGCACTTTCTGTAGCAACAGATTCCATCATGGAGTTGATAGTGGATAGGAATGCCGCTTTGGATCCCGGGGGACGGTAAATCAGTATCCCTTGAAGTTAAACGAGGGGGAGGAATTAATGGCAAATTGCATGGCTTCACATGCGTTTGAAGGAATAGGGGTTATTCTAACAGGGTAAGAGTCTCTGGCTATTATAGCCAACCCACCCCCTCTTTGTTTGGGCCTGTCCTGACAGTAGGCTTTGTATCCATCTGGTACTGCGATAGCTAAGTCTGGCTGTGAAGTATCGTCAGTCCAGGTTTCGGTGACAAACAGTACATCTAAGCTGAAATCTGTAATGAGGTCAAAGACCTCCTGCCTGTGCTTTCCAAGTGAGCGTGCATTAATAAGGGCTATAGATATGGAGGCTCCCTTCTCCTGTTTAATTGTTACGATATTGGGATCAGGAAGAAGTGGAATGGTACAGTTACAGTGAGGGCATGAGATGGCAGGGTGCTTATGGATCTCTGAGGGATTAATATTTAAGCAACTAGTACTAATAGGTGGCCGAAGTGCAAGCAAGTTTTGGCTGGAGTACTTTTTACAGGAATCTGACCTTTGTTGGACCGGGATTATAGCCCTAGGCCCGGTCCCGGCGCCTCCGGCGCGCCCGCTGCACCCGCCCGCTGCGCGGACGGGATGTGCCTTCAGTTTTATGCATCCGGGGGGCGGGAAAGGCGGGATGGCTGAATTGACTGGAGCGCAGCCCTTACCTCCTCAAGATGGCGGGTGAGGTGGGACAGGTCACGTGACCGCGACCGAGTAGGGCAGCGCTGTTGGGTATAATTACAGCAGTCGCGCTTTGCACCGCGCGTTCGTCACAGAAGGTGAGAGCAGTTTTTTCTCCACCAGTTATGTATTTACAAATACACAAATCAAATCAATGTCCTATGCTCGGACAATCACAGGTAAAGCGAACGTTTTAAAAATCAAAGAATAGTGGGAGAGTCCCCCGGCTTCCGCCTCAGGGGAGAATAGTTTAAAATAAGTGGTAGAAATGAGCTTGAAAGCAATAATGGATCCTGGAAAGCTACACAGTTTCGAAAAGTAGACATAATTCTGAATTCAGAAAGGGGTCATTTGTCTAAATCCATGAAGGTTTCTTTCTAGAAACTAACCGTTAAATATTGGAATAAGTGAAAATTAGTTGAAAAAAACAGCCTTTTGTCTCAACGTTTTCACTTATAACTTCTTGTAATTTTGACAGCTCTTTGATAGCAATATACCGTTACATCCGTTAGACCTTCCTGGTTGTGGGGATATAAAGGACTTGTAGTTTCACCAAGAACCCGACGAACCCAGAGCCAAAAACTGAGCAGCAACTTGCAATGGTATTTTATTATTTACTGGGTATAGAGCACTTATTCTTGGAAAATAAATACATGGAAAAATCGGTATGAAAGACACGTATGTATTTCTGAATTGGGTACAAATTATAGAGTTTAGAAACAGTATATATTTGCACATTTTCAAAATTGGGAATACTCATACTAGCATAAGAATTATTGGTCATTTTTCAAAAAGATTTTTTTTTAACACAATGTCTTTCATTGGGAAGGGAAAAATGCATGAAAACTCAATAGGTAATAACAGTTGATTTACACATCTGAATTACCCTAAGTCTCCCGATAAAAACGGTACCTCACTTGTGTGGGTCGGCCATGTGCCTGCGACAGGAAACGGCGCAAAATGCAACGTGGTCACACCTCAATTTTGCAGTTAAAAATTGACCCTTTTATGGCAAAGTGCCTAGCTGTAGTTTTTGCACCTTAGCTCTGCCGGCACATAGGGAAACCTAGCAAACCTATACATTTTTGAAAACTAGACACCCAGGGAAATTCAGGATGGGGTGACTCGACTGCCTCCCACCAGGTTCTGTTACCCAGAATACCTTGCAAACCTAAAAAATTGGGGGGGAAAAACGCATTTTCCTCACATTTCTGTGGTGGAAAGTTCTGGAATCTGCGTGGATCAACAGATTTCCACCCACCCGCGTTCCCCAAAGTCTTATGTGAAAAATGGTACCTCACTTGCCTGGGTCTGCCTAGTGCCTGCGACAGGAAACAGCGCAAAACGTAACGTGGTCGCACCTCAATTTCGCTGTCAATACTGGCCCTTTTTTGGCAAAGTGCCTGCCTGTAGTTTTTGAACCCTAGCTCTGCCGGCACCTAGGGAAGCCTAGCAAAGCTATACATTTGTGAAAACTAGACACCCAGGGGAATTTAAGATGGGGTGACTCAACTACCTCCCACCAGGTTCTGATACCCAGAATTCCTTGCAAATCTAAAAAATTGGGGGAAAATACGCATTTTCCTCACATTTCTGTGGTGGAAAGTTCTGGAATCGGCATGGATCCACAAATTTCCACCCACCCAGCGTTCCCCCAGGTCTCCCGAGAAAAATGGTACCTCACTTGCCTGGGTCTGCCTAGTGCCTGCGACAGGAAACAGCGCAAAACGCAACGTGGTCGCACCGAAATTTCGCAGTCAAAACGGGCCCTTTTTTGACAAAGTACCTACCTTTCGTTTTTTAACCACTTGGATGCTAAGGCTGTTTTGGATCATTAATGCAATTTCCATTGAAATCAATAGAAACTCCATGACGAGCTGGGCTCGTCATGAGCGTCGAAGGGGTTAACCCTAGCTCTGCCGGCATCTAGGGAAACCTAGCAAACCTATACATTTTTAAAAACTAGAAACCCAGGGGAATTTAGGATGGGGTGACTTATAACGGCGCATCGGGGTGCAGCGGCGCACAGTTTGGTAACCACGGCTCTAAAGGAGATAGCATATGTATACAAGTCAGGTCCCGGGCCGGCAGCCAATCACAACGCGGCCCGGGGAATTACGTCACGGGGGTGTCCCGGGCCGGCAGCCAATCACAGCGCGGCCCGGGGAATGACGTCACGGGGGTGTCCCGGGCCGGCAGCCAATCACAGCGCGGCCCGGGGAAGGACGTCAGGGGGTTGTCCCGGGCCGACCGGCAGTGATTTTCACACGGCAGCAGATGAGGGGTGGGCTCCCTCGAAATAAATAAATAAAACAGGACTAAGCAAATTAAAAGAAGCGCTCCTCAGCGCGGACCTCGGCGAGAGGGAGGGTGTGGGGGGCGGGACTTAAAAAAAGAGACAAACGCCTCTGAATCGCGTTGTGACGGGGGAAAGAGTCATTGACAACCATCTCTTCCAATGGCTAGCCTCCATTTATGGAGCTAGCCAATGGAAGAGAAGGCGGGACAAAGCCCCACACTGTAGGATCATAAGATTTCGCCTGCGCGCGAGCACTGCAGCAGAGGTGTTTGCTCCAAGGATTATTTCTGTGCGTGACTCTTAGGTTTCACTAAACTTGGTTTACGAAACACTCCAGTCCTGTATTCCTGCTTTGCATTCTGTGACACGTGGTCTTGATGTTGTAATGGCATAGTCAAGAATACAGGCCAGAAAATGAGAGCAGAATCCTTGGATGGATGAGTGAGCAGCCATGGAAACATGAGGGCCCTGGCTGTGCTCTGCTGGTCTGACTCCCCAAGCAAGCCTTGAGACACAGGGAGCACAAATTAAGAAGCCAGCATTTATTTCATGCAGCCTACACCCTCCTAGAGGAAGGGGGCACTGAGCTTGACAAGAAGACACCAATTAATGACGTCTGGGGGATGGTATACATTACATAGTATACAACAATGATCCGTTTAGCAAGGATACCTGGTCATTTGCAGTCATATCTGCGAAAGAAAATGTCTTCTTTTAAAAAGGGGTTAATGGAGCAAGATTTATCTGGGGAGGAGGGGGCAGTGCGTTCCAGATCTTTAGTGACTTTTCAGACAAAAGGTAGAGAGAGCTAAGTGCTTCTGCCATGTTGGTCTTTCTGGAGCTATGTCATGCTGGCTACATGTGTGTGCCAAGCTGCTAAACAAACAAAATGTAGCTGAGCGCATGTTATTTTGTTTCCGAGAGGACCAAGCCATGCTCCTCAGAATGACCCCAAGCAAAGTGTTAACCCTTATTCTGCAGCCCTTTGGTTCCTGCCATGGCTCCAGCACGGACCTCAAACACATGAGCTCCGAGAGGGGTCTCTTCCAAGCCGTTGCTTAGCACCGTAATTACAGAGGGCTGCAGTATGCTCTAAATATGGCTTTTCGTGAGTGGGTTCGTGTCCAAGCAGGGCCAGCTGAAACGTTCCGAGGCAGCAGGATACATGCTTGTTCCCTTTGGTGGCGCTGTGCTGGTTGCCACTGCTTGAGAAACACAGCTTTAACTCTTAGGGGCTGTAACTGGGGCCCCTGGTAGCCTTAAAATAAGTGCCTTAGGTGGACCAATCCGGCAGAGGCTTGAGAAACGGAGAAGGGCTGTGTGCCTGTACAGGACGCCACTGCGAAGATTGGAGTCAGTCTGCTTATAATATATTTTTCTGCAAACCCCCAAACCAGGGCTTTCTATTTTTTTTTTCTTCACAAAGTAGTCATTTTGTTTTCTTGCCTGATGATGCTGTTACACAGCTCCTGTTTGTAAGGCTTAAGTGTACATTTGTAGTTAAGGTGCGTTTCCTTGATGCTGACAGTTCGTGACCTATGTTTTTTAGATTGCCCGGATTTCACAAGAAAGGAGTTTGCGCTGTTAAAATGCGCACTTGTGTGTTCAGTGCGGGTGGTGGCGCCTGCTAGTGTCTTTTGCACCTTGGTTGAAAGGCTCCCACGTTGGATAGGGCCTGCTCTTTTCCATCTTTCGGGGCTGTGAGGATACAGAAACGGCCCCAATCAGTTCCGCTTGGTTAGCGAGTTGGCAGCCATGTGCCAAATACCCTCCCTGGCGTAAACACACACAAACAGGGAGGCGGCGCGGCTCGTTGAGGTGGGGGACATGGCTGCTTTTGCGGCTAGTTGACGTTTCATGTATTTGGCTAACGTGGGCGCCAGAGCCCAGCCCACAAGCGCCCCTCATTTCCCCCCAAAACACAACTTAACCGAAACACAATGCCGGGGCGAGGAGAGAAACCTTCTGATCAGCATTGTCCCGCTGTACAAAGCCCTCCCCGCCTTGGCATGTTGCCCACCCCTCTTGAGGGGGCACTCAGGAGGAAGGGCCCCCTCTGAGTCAGGATAAGAGGAAGCCCTCCCCTCCAGAGTCCAGTCTTGAGGAAGGAAAAGCGAGGTATGCGTCCATCACAAGCCCCGGCTGGAGCACAGGAAAAAATAAGGGTTTGTGCCCTTGTGAACTCGAGCTCTGGGCCTGTTCAACAACAACACCCCTGCAGCCCCCACTGTACCTCCGTAGCATGACCCCCAGAGCCGCGACAAGCACAACAGGAAACTTATAATGGGCCTACACCGCAGCCAACATACTTATACGTGGCTAAAAGGCCGCGCAGGCCTTCACACCCGGCTACATCTACTTTAATTAGTCGAGGATCACACCACTTGGTCGAGCGCGGTCGCGCAATATTAAAGGGGATTAAACTCTCCGTATGGACGTCATCCCCTGTTCCGCAGAAGATACTTATTCGACAACCCCATATTTCACTTCACCCTTCTTGTACCCAAAGTGGCCTTCTCAAGGGACGAGGATGCCACGAATATGAAAAATACGCCATACTAGAGAGCCGGTCTTACATGTCAGTAACGTGCTCCTCCAGCACGAGACATGCCACATGTTTCTGAAAGTTGAGTAGTAAAAAAAAAAACACTTTTCGCATGAAACACCCCCGAGAACCAATATCAAAGGCTTGTAACTTTTGTTATTTTCCGTGTTAGAGGGAGAATTCCGAACGCTCACTGCCTAGTACTTCTAGGGGAGAGTTTCCTGTTTTACGGGACAATCTTGTACGCTTCCCAGTAAAACCCCAAAGAACGTTTTTAACCCTCCCCCGCGCTCACACCTCCTTCCCCGCCGCTCTGGGCTGCCTCGCCACTCGCTCTGCAGCGGCTGCGGCGAGTTAGAGGCTTTTACGGCGTCCCTCGTGCACCCTGCTTGCGGTTCATCCCACTCTCCTTTACGAGGCTGCTTGCTGCCTTAAGAGCCTGGCGCATAGGCAATAAAACCGCGGGCCTGTTTACTAGCCTTCCCGGCCCGGCCCTCGGTGTCAACCTGCCTCCCCCTCCCTCTCTCTGGTGTATTGCGCCATCCAGCGCCCAGAGAGGAAATGCCTGCTCCGACTGGCACGAAATGCGAGGGGAAGAAAGTCCTTGATCCGTGGAGCAGGTAAAGGGTGTTAAGTGGGACCGTCTGGGCACTTTTCGACTTTTTTTTTTACACAGTATCAGCTCGAAGAAGGGAGATGATGCAGGCCGGCAGCCAATCACAGCGCGGCCCGGGGAATGACGTCACGGGGGTGTCCCGGGCCGGCAGCAAATCACAGCGCGGCCCGGGGAAGGACGTCAGGGGGTTGTCCCGGGCCGACCGGCGGTGATTTTCACACGGCAACAGATGAGGGGTGGGCTCCCTCGAAATAAATAAATTAAACGGGACTAAGCAAATTAAAAGAAGCCTCCTCAGCGCGGACCTCGGCGAGAGGGAGGGTGTGGGGGGCGGGACTTAAAAAAAGAGACAAACGCCTCTGAATCGCGTCGTGACGGGGGAAAGAGTCATTGACAACCATCTCTTCCAATGGCTAGCCTCCATTCATGGAGCTAGCCAATGGAAGAGAAGGCGGGACCAAAGCCCCACACTGTAGGATCATAAGATTTCGCCCTGCGCGAGCTCTGCAGGGGAATTCAGGATGGGGTGACTCAACTGCCTCACACCAGGTTCTGTTACCCAGAATCCCTTGCAAACCTAAACAATTTACAAAAAAAACACATTTTCCTCACATTTCTGTGGTGGAAAGTTCTGGAATCTGCGTGGATCAACAAATTTCCACCCACCCCGCGTTCCTCCAGGTCTCCCCAAAAAAATGGTACCTCACTTGCCTGGGTCTGCCTAGTGCCTGCGACAGGAAACAGCGCAAAACGCAACGTGTTCGCACCGCAATTTCGCAGTGAAAACTGGCCCTTTTTTGGCAAAGTGCCTACCTTTCGTTTTTTAACCCTAGCTCTGCCGGCACCTAGGGAAACCTAGCAAACCTATACATTTTTGAAAACTAGACACCCAGGGGAATTCAGGATGGGGTGACTCAACTGCCTCCCAACAGGTTCAGTTACCCAGAATCCCTTGCTAACCTAAAAAATTGACAAAAAAAACGCATTTTCCTCACATTTCTGTGGTGGAAAGTTCTGGAATCTGCGTGGATCAACAAATTTCCACCCACCCCGCGTTCCCCTAGTTCTCCCGAAAAAAATGGTACCTCACTTGCCTGGGTCTGCCTAGTGCCTGCGACAGGAAACAGCGCAAAACGCAACGTGTTCGCACCGCAATTTCGCAGTGAAAATGGGCCCTTTTTTGGCAAAGTGCCTACCTTTCGTTTTTGAACCCTAGCTCTGCCGGCAACTAGGGATACCTAGCAAACCTATACATTTTTGAAAACTAGACACCCAGGGGAATTCAGGATGGGGTGACTCAACTGGCTCCCACCAGGTTGTGTTACCCAGAATCCCTTGCAAACCTAAACAAATTGACAAAAAAAACGCATTTTCCTCACATTTCTGTGGTGGAAAGTTCTGGAATCTGCATGGATCAACAAATTTCCACCCACCCCGCGTTCCCCCAGTTCTCCCGAAAAAATGGTACCTCACTTGCCTGGGTCTGCCTAGTGTCTGCGACAGGAAACAGCGCAAAACGCAACGTGTTCGCACCGCAATTTCGCAGTGAAAACTGGCCCTTTTGTGGCAAAGTGCCTACCTTTTCGTTTTTGAACCCTAGCTCTGCCGGCAACTAGGGAAACCTAGCAAACCTATAAATTTTGGAAAACTAGACACCCAGGGGAATTCAGGATGGGGTAACTCAACTGCCTCACACCAGGTTCTGTTACCCAGAATCCCTTGCAAAGCTAAAAAATTGACAAAAAAAACGCATTTTCCTCACATTTCTGTGGTGGAATGTTCTCCCGAAAAAAATGGTACCTCACTTGCGTGGGTAGGCATAGTGGCTGCAACAGGAAAATGCCCAAATCGTACGGTGGAGACTTAAAAATAACCTATAGTAAATCTACCTTATTTTTTGGTGGGGGGCACCTGAGTTTTTGACCCGGGGCTCGGCGGCCATCTTTGGAAACTACCAACCCCAAACAGTTCTGAAAACTAGACACCCGGGGGAGTCCAGAGAGGTATGGCATGCGTGGGTCCCCCATCGTATTCCTACCCAGAATTCCCTGCAAACCTTAAAATTAGGTTAAAAAAACCACTTTTCAATACATTTTTGCACGGGATCTCCGTGCCGGCAAAAATGTCCTACCACCCAGCGTTCCCCTTGTTCTCCTGAGTAAAATGATACCTCACTTGTGTGGGTGGGCCAAAGCAGAATAGGCCAAAAATGTATTTTTAAGAAATTGGAGCGTTCAGGATTGACAAATTAAGCACAGAGAATTCTACAGTTTTGGGGTCATCCTAGTCACAGGCCTTTGGCCCACCCACACAAGTGAGGTATCGTTTTACTCGAGAGAACAAGGGGAACGCTGGGTGGTAGGACATTTGTGCCGGCAGGGAGATCCCACGCAAAAATGTATGGAAACTGTTTTTTTTAACCTAATTTTAAGGTTTGCAGGGAATACTGGGTAGGAAAACGTTGGGGACCCACGCATGCCATACCTTCCTGGACTCCCCCGAGTGTCTAGTTTTCAGAACTGTTTGTGTTTGGTAGTTTCCAAAGATGGCCACCGAGCCCCGGGCCAAAAACTCATGGGAACCCCCTTGCAAAACCAAATTGTTTTGAATGAATTAAGTTTTCAATTTGAGAGCGTGAGATTCTTGGGACAATATTGCATGGAAATTATGACAGACATTTTCAAGTTTGCAGGACATTGTGGATAAAAAAAACAATAGAATTCACAAGAAAGACATGACAATATACTCCCATGGTTTAACAATAATATCTACATTTAGTAAGTTATTTCTAGCTGTAATGTACACCTTAACAGAGTTACTCAAAAGTCAAACATTCAAGCACGGCTATCTATTCTTCAAAGACACACATACAGGTTGGATTTGGCATGAGGGCGAGTGATGGTTCAGTACATAAAATTTTATTAACAAGATATTTCAAAAAAATGAAATGCTCTGTCAATAAATAAATGCATAAAAACCGAACCAGTGACTCGCAACTCGTGAGCTGTAAAGCCACGACAAGGCACCAACCGTTTTACAGGCCATTCACGCACCTTTCATACCTGATACACACCAGACCATTGACACCATCCGGAAGGAAAAGCAACGCATAACACCATTCACAAAAAGGGACAAGGTACACCCTACTTCAGAAAGAGAAAAAAAGACAAATATTACTGCACAGCCATCTAATCCGCAAGCACACACACATACTGGTTGGATTTGGCATGAGGGCGAGTGATGGTTCAGTACATACAATTGTATTCGCAAGTAATTTCACAAAAATGAAATGCACTGCGAATAATTGAAAGTATGAGAAACTGAACCACTGACTCACAGCTCGTGAGCTGTAAAGCCACGTCAAGGCACCAACCTCTTTACAGGCCATTCATACACCTTTCGTACGTGTGACACATACAAAACATTCACACCACAGGCCGCGGACCCATCACATTACAACACTCACACCAGCAGACAGCGCCATTCAAGGGCCCATCACTTTCACACGCCCACATTCCTGACACTGCAACTACACAAAATGATGGACTGCGTGGAGTGTCACTCAACTAGCAGTGTGTGTAGTGATCAACAGAAAGTAACTACTCACACACCGCCAGCCGAGCGCCAGTCCACCCACACCACCATCCAAGCACCAGACCATGCACACCGCCAGCCAAGTACCACTCCGAGCACACCGACAGCCAAGTACCACTCCGAGCACACCGACAGCCAAGTACCACTCCACGCACACCACCAGCCAAGCACCACTCCACGCACACCACCAGCCAAGCACCACTCCACGCACACCACCAGCCAAGCACCACTCCACAGACACCGCCAGCCAAGCGCCACTCCACACACACCTTCAGCCAAGCACCACTCCACGCACACCACCAGCCAAGTGCCACTCCACGCACACCGCCAGCCAAGCGCCACTCCACGCACACCTCCAGCCAAGCACCACTCCACGCACACCGCCAGCCAAGCACCACTCCACGCACACGGCCAGCCAAGCGTCACTCCACGCACACGGCCAGCCAAGCGTCACTCCACGCACACGGCCAGCCAAGCGTCACTCCACGCACACGGCCAGCCAAGCGTCACTCCACGCACACGGCCAGCCAAGCGTCACTCCACGCACACTGCCAGCCAAGCGTCACTCCACGCACACCGCCAGCCAAGCGTCACTCCACGCACACCGCCAGCCAAGCGTCACTCCACGCACACCGCCAGCCAAGCACCACTCCACGCACACCTCCAGCCAAACACCACTCCACGCACACCTCCAGCCAAGCACCACTCCACGCACACCTCCAGCCAAGCACCACTCCACGCACACCTCCAGCCAAAAGCCACTCCACGCACACCGACAGCCAAGTGCCACGCCACGCACACCGCCAGCCAAGCACCACTCCGCCCACACCGCCAGCCTACGCACACCTCCATCACATTTTGAATTTTTTTTAACAAAACAAACAAAATAATTGCAAATAGATAAAAATCTAGTAACACAAAATCTGTAACTACAAACATTGCACAAATGCCAACCTTAAAAAAGAATACAAATTATTTAAAAAAACACAGACCAGGCAGTACATTTTACCACTCGTGGATACTCCCAAACATTCTTTTGAGTGTGGTAAGCTCTATAACAAGCAGGCACACACAGCCCAGGGTTAGGACACCCAGGGCAGTAAAGACGAGACTCCTTCCGCAAACCTCTTCGCCAACAGACTCTACATCTCCTAGTGGGAAAGTCTTTTGTAGATGTGGGAGGAATGTAATCCGGAAAGTGGCGATCTTTCAATCGAGCCACATCCTCCACCACTCCAAATCTAGGAACACTTACTTGCTCTACAACAACAAGGCTAGATATCACAGAGTGCTGAAACTGAAGAAAGGTCAACTTTGACCCAGGAGAACACGCCTTGAACACAATAAAAGCATTAAAAGATGGTAAGTTGAAAAAATGGATGGCCAACTTCTTATACCAAACATAAGCCTTCCGAATAGCAGTGTAAGGTTCCAACCTCTGATCTACTCTGTCAACACCACCCATGTACTTATTGTAGTCCACAATGCACACAGGTTTGTGCACTTCAGCAACCTGACCCCAAACTGGCATAGGTGAAGTACTCTCATCATGGATGGTACTCAGCATGTACACATCCCTCCTGTCCACAAATTTCACAGCTAGTAGTTCGCCACAACGTAAGGAACTGAACTGACCCCTCTGAAGTTTCTTGCAAACCAGCTCCTTTGGAAAACCTTTGCGGTTAGAGCGGATTGTGCCACATGCAAAAGTGTCCACTTTAAACAATTCCTTAAACAATTGCACAGCAGTGTAGAAGTTATCAAGGTACAAATGGTGGTCTCTGTTGAACAGTCTTCTAGCAAGATCCCACACAATTTTCTCTGACACTCCAAAAGTGGACGGACAACCAGGGGGGTCAATAGTGGAATCTCTACCAGTGTACACACGAAAATTAAAAACATACCCTGTCTTACTCTCAGACAAAATATACAGTTTAATTCCATAGCGTGCCCTCTTGCTAGGGATGTACTGCCTAAAAACCAAACAACCCTTGAACAAAACCAAAGACTCATCAATAGAAATTTCTTTCCCAGGAATGTAAATCTCTGAAAAACGATCAACAAAGTGATCAAGAACAGGCCAAATCTTAAAAAGACGGTCACAGTCAGGGTGACTACGTGGCAACGCCTCCAGAATTATCCACAAAATGCAACATGCGTAGCAAAAGTAAATACCGATCACGAGTCATAACATCTGGAAATATGGCTGTTGCCATCAAAGGACTGGTAGACCAATATGAAGCCAGGTTCGGCTTCTTTAACCAACCCATCAATAAAGTCAATCCCAAAAACTTCTTCATCTCTTCCAGATTTGTGGGAGTCCACCGGGTAGCTCTAGAGTGGGGCCTAAGTTTGTCACTGTTGACCCTCAAAAACTGTTCAGCATACAAATTAGTCTGCTCAACAATCTCACCCAAAACCACATCATCCATAAATAACTGAAAATACTGTATAGGCAAAACGTTTTCACAATCCACTCTACACCCTGCATCACCGCTAAAGGCAGGCAACACCAGCTCCACCATGTTAGGATCAACCCAGAGTCAAACACTTCCAGTAGGAAGACTAGCAGCCTCAGGCTGAAATCCAGCTGCCTCTTGCACCATCGGCACAGCAGTGTCCTCCTCTAACACAGGCCCTTTATCTGCACTGAGAGTACCTTCATCATCCGATGATCCTTTGTGGAGAGAAAACTCACTGCCAGAATCTTCCCCTCCCTCCTCTCCCTCAGACGCACTGTCAGTGTCATAATCCGGCTCAGAGGAAGATTCAAGAAGCATACCTACCACCTGCTGAGCAGTCATTCTACGGCTAGCCATAATGATTACTAACAAAGGTAACTTGACACACAAGTCAACAACTATAATCACTATGTGAAATAAGCAATGAACAAAATTCACCTTTATCAAAAATAACTACACAGTGCAAAACAATACCACTCACTTGCCAGAAGCAACTAAACTCAACACCACGTAGTCTGCACTGACACAGTATGGATCAACAATATCCCACTAAAAAAGAAAGAGAAAAAAAATAGACTAAGACAATGCAAAACACATCACAAAAATTTACATGCTCAAAACACTAACTAAATACCACTAAGACACCACTTGCAAAAAAATCCAAACATTGCAATATTACTCATTTGGAGTACATACAATAAAAATAATTTTCTTACCTACAAAAATGCAAATACACAAAACTGCATAACAACCACTGTCGAAACCGCAAACGGGAATCAAAAGCTTGAGACTAGATTTAAAAAGAAGAAAAAAAAACATTAGATTCACATACACAAAAAATACACTAGTCCAACATGCCAAGTTAAGGGGTAGGTGGGACTAACAGTATAACATCAATAGGGGAGCAACCCTTGCCCTTGAGGCCACCCCCAAAAAGACAACATTTTTAAAAATTCTGGTGTCTACTGGCTTCTGTCCCCCCTTGGAAACAGATTGGACTGCTACTCTGCCACTCAAAGAGGGCAGAAAAGAGGCCACAATCATCCTCCCATAAAGGAAGGGGACCGACCCATGACCACGGGGCGGATCACCAAAATAAAAATAAACCCTGGTGCCCTAGTGGCCCTAAAAAAAAAAAAAGGCAGAACTGCCCTTCCAGGTGATATCAAAGGGGATGATGGACGGAGCGCATGCGCAAATCTAACACTCACCCCCAGGCAACTGATATTGAATTAATCCATCATCATTGTTTAGCTCACTTCACCAACCCAGTTCAGACATGGCCATATGCAAATCAGACTGACCCTGTGCCCTTTGATTGCCCTAAGTTGGCAGACGTGGATACCTTGCTCACTTTGGCGCTGCACTCAAGCTAACCTGGCTGATTTTTTTTTTTTTAACTCTTTATTCATGACTGTGACAAGCATTACAGTGTACATTTAGTCATCTTACATATTATCAGTCTTTTCCTTTTTCTGTAACTTAACTTTGGCATATTATTCCTTGCATTTGTTCGCCATACCTCGTAACATTCCCAGAGAACATTTCAGTATAACATGTATTCCGCGTCTGTAGAATACTGTATTGCCCCTTCAAGTCCCATCCCTCCCAACTCCCCCCTCCCTCGTCCCGTCTCCTGGCAGTTCCCGTGTACATCGTCCATAAGATGGGTATATCAGCTTTATGTCTGCATGAATGAATACTACAATGGATAGGCGTGGTTATCGGTGTAACTGGGCTAGGTAGCCGCGCATGCAGGCATTCCTCATACCAAGCGTGTGGTCATACAATATGTGCCAGTCACATTTCTGGGTCATCATCCTCCAGTTCTATTAACATACGGTCCCAGTCCTGTGCAATGGGGTATTTACGGTGGCCCTTCTCTTCCTCCCTGCGCAGCTCCGCAGCCTCTGCCTTTCCCCATTTCAGCATGTCGGACCTCCATACCTCTACACCCGGGGGCCTAGGTGACTTCCATCTCATGGTGAGGGTTCGGAGTGCCAACAAGAGAGCCAAGTCTATAAATTTCAATTGTGCCTTACAGGCCTTGGGTCTCTTCCTGTTACCTATCAGGCAGGGCAATGTGCCCTCAGGGATCTGCAGAACAGTGTGTTTCTAATTGTCACCCAGTAATTACGTATTCTCGGGCATGTCCAAGCTAACCTGGCTGATAATGGCTGATTAGCCAGTAACCGGTCCTATTATGGTTATTTTTCTAAAAATGTGACCCCCCGGGGGCAGCCAACAGCTTACAACATGCCCCTAAGGCTACTCAAAATGGCCCCCAAAATGAAAGTGACCCTTGCCCAAGGGGCCAGTCCCCTGCACTTTGCCCCAATGCATGGTTTCTATGAAAAAAAATATTTAAATAATGCCGCCCCCCCCGGGTGGGGGCAGACAAAGCAAAAGTAATTGCCCCCTAAAGGGGAGCAACCCTTGTCCAAGGGGTTGCTCACCAAAACAAAAAAAAAACATTAGGGCTACTCAAAATGGCCACCAAAAGTGGAGTGACCCTTGCCCAAGGGGCCACTCCCCTGATCTTTGCCCCAGTGCATAGAAACATTTGTATGCTACTGCCCCCGAAAGGGGAGCGACCCTTGTCCAAGGGGTCGCTCCCAAAAACTAAAAAAAAAATAGGGCCACACAAGATAGCCCCCCCAAAAAAGTGGCCTTGCCCAAGGGGCCACTCCACTGTTCTTTGCCCCAGGTAAAAAGCATATCAAATTTGTAATGCCCACCAAATACAGGAGCGTCCCTTGTCCAAGGGGATGCTCCCCTAAACAAAAGGGCTGCACAAAATGGCCCCCATGATGAGTGACCCTTGCCCAAGGGCCCACTCCCCGAACGCACAAACAATGCCCCAAAATGCCGTTAAAAAAAAAAATATAGGCAACTTCTGCCCACCCCCCGGGGGCCAGAGAAAGCGAAACTATTTGCCCCCAAATATGGGAGCGACCCTTGCCCAAGGGGCTGCTCCCCAAACCAACAAACTTTAGCCATTTAAAAAAAAAAAAAATCCCTGGTGTCTAGTGGGCATTCCTGCTGCACGATCGCACAATTGTGCAGCAGGAATGCAGAAAGAGACATCGAGGGAAAGGAAAACCCTTTCCTTTCCCCCGATGCCTCTTTCGTTTCAATCCCCCCCTCCCCAGCCCGAAAACTCACCTCTTTCTCCTCCGACGCGCAGGAAGCAAATGGCTTCCCTGCGCGTCGGAGGAGAAAGGGAACCTCAAATGACGTCATTTGAGGTTCCCTTTCTCCTTTGAGGTGGGCGGGGGGAGGCAGGGGAAGGTCTTCCCCTTCCTCCTCCGTACAAACGAAATAGATCGGGCACCCGCAGGGGGAGCGCTGGTGCTCCCCCCGCGGGTGGGGCTCATGACGAGCTGAGCTCGTCATGAGCACCCGAGCACTGTATGCCATGACGAGCTCAGCTCGTCATGAGCAGGCTTATCAGGGTACTGCAATCCACATTTTTGAAACATAATTTTAATTGAGTTTTTTATACTTGACAGAACACATTTGACTCATATATGATGCAGTTGACAATAAAAATAAAAGGGGTAACAATCATGAGTACCAGCGATTTCGCCGATGATTTAACAGAAAAATGAATATGCAAACACATTACATCTGAATGATACAGAGTCCTATCGATATGAGGATTTGGATGTTAGAAAACCCAGTTACTATCTAAATGTTACAATACTAACACACAAAAAAAAACGAAAACTACCCCCTCCCCCAGTTCTCTGGCCCACTATTGTACAACAAAACATATGAGGAGATTGTAATCACTTAATTAATACAAAACATATGCATTTCTATATCCCTAGGCAATAAAAGACATGGAAAAAGATGGTGTTATTCAGGTTCGATCTGGTTGACTGATGGGGATGTGGGCGGAGCGAGCCCAATCGGAGATGCCGGAGGAGTCCGCAAATCTATGGCTTTAAATGTTTCCAGCATTTGGTCCCATTCCATAGAGATAGGAATCTTACGCAGACCTTGAAATTCTTCTTGCCTAATAATTGCACTCTCTGCAGTCTCCCCATCTGATCATTTCGGTTTGCCAGGAAAGTGGTGTAGGGGGAGAAGCAGACTTACATCTCATTGTGATGGCTCGTTTTGCTAAGAGTATGGGCAAATCAGCAAATCTATATTGAACCTTCTGCTGCTTGGGGCGTTTATATAGATCTAGCAGACAACTGTCTGCCGCCGACCAAACAGCCGTACCAGTGATCCTGCACTCTATAACTGATTGTGTGTCAATATGATTGTAAACGAGGACACCCCCACAACCTATGAAGAAAATCCACGTCCGCTTCCTGGCATCTAGGGCAGGAAAGTTGTGCGGTGGGGTATATACGATTAAGGCAGTGCGGTGTGAGATACACTGTGCAGTATCATTTACTGGATATATTTAAATTTAGCATTACGGGAAACTTTCCTGGGGAATTCTAAAATAGAGGCCCATTCTTGATCCATTACCTCCCTCCCCAACCCCAGGGACCATTTAGTTTGGAGTGGAGCCAGCGGTATTCCTGAGTGTGCCCGGATACCATGATAGAGCCAGCGGGTAAGGTGGCGTCCCTCTCGCATTAGGTAAATTGCGTATACTAGTTCATGGTTAGGGGGTTCGATGCCATTAGGGGAGCAACAGAGTATGACATAGTGAGAAATAGTGGCATGAAGGAGAATCAGTTTCGAGGGAACCCCTTGAGTACGGATAAAATTGTCATGATCTGCTAGTGTGCTCTCTATAAACAGTGCTCCAACCGTCGACACCCCTTCTTGTACCCATGGGGATACAGCTCTTTTCGAGATTAATCCATTTGTAATAATTATCCAGAGCATGGGGATATTGGGAGAATATGGGAGGGTCCTTTTTGTGTATTGAAGAGTCTTCGTCCAGTACATTAATGCTGTCTTAAGCCAAGGGGGAACTGTGGGTGGAATTTTAGCGTGTGGCAGAAGTAGAGTGTGGAGGCTACCCTGGTTAAAAAGCTGTGGTGTTTAGCCAATTTCCTGAATGTCGTCCCGCTAGCTGTTAGGATAACCGCTGCAGTTGACTGGCCATGCAGTATGCTCGAAAATCTGGTGCGCCTAGACCTCCCTCTTCCGGTCGCAGCTGTAACTTTGCAATGCCCACTCTCCTACGTCCCTTATCCCAAATAAGGTCTGACAAAAGTGTATCAAGCGTATGAAAGATACGAGATGGAATTATAACCGGTATATTAGTAAAAAAAATAGAAGAGGCAGGGAAGCATCACCATTTTAGAGATGGCTACTCTGCCCATCACTGACAGTGGTAAAGAAGTCCAAAAGGAAACTTGTATCCTGAGTGATCGTATTGCCTTCAGCAAGTTGCCATCAATTAGGTCATTGGAAGCGCTATATATTTGTATACCTAGATAATTTAAAGTATCTGTGGCAGTCGTTGATGTTAGGTCAACGAAAATGATCGGGTCTGGGGAGTCTTTATGACGCATATAAAAACCATATGATTTATTAGGGTTAATGGCCAGGCCCGATATCTCTTCAAAATGTTTAAATATAGTCGACATGGGGTCCAGATTTATAGTAAGATCTTTCAGATAAAGAATAATGTCATCAGCATATGCAGACACTATGTGCGTTGTGTTATTTATTGAAATTCCCAAGTCTATGGCCTCTTTGCGGAGCTTAATGAGTAGAGGTTCCAATGCAAAACAAACAGCAGTGGCAATAGGGGCATCCCTGTCGGGTACCCCTGGTGTACTGCAATCCACACACTGGTAGATTTTGCCTGTATTAGAATTTCAGTAATTTGAATATCCCCGGGGATCCTCAACCGGTCATAAGCTTTGCAAGCCTGTAGGGGGGTAAGTCCACCACTACATATTCACCGAACGTGGGGGCATGTTTACGACAAATGTTTATTGATATCTTATTCTTGGATGTATACAGATTCACAGACTGTTTGTTTTAATTCTTGTTTAGATAGAATTCCCACTGAGAGGGTCACATTACAACGTTCTTCTTGCACTGGAACAACAGCATTAATAAATCCATACAGGGATCTTGATAAGGTTACAATATGTTCTGAATGTTTGGAAATCAACTTAGGTATTGTGTTTTTTTCATAACATGCATGAGTTGCACCAAAAGCGAGGTGGTGTGTTGTGTGGTTCTTTTAAATTAATCAATTGGGATGCCACTTATCTACTATTGGATTGACAAGCAAGTTTTTATCTATTGCGGGTCACTATATAGGCACACAGTGGTCAAGCCCGATATGGTGATGACTTTGAAACACTGCCCTTCTCTATGGGGCTTTGATATTGTATGTACATAAAAAATTCACGCAGGGTGAATGTGTGATGGTACACACACAAGGTGATTGCACCACACAACAGTGTCAATAAGACGTACAAATAATTGTTAGATATGATCTTGCAGCCTTGAAAAAGTCCAGGCGGAGTCGGCTGCTTCTATGTTGAACACTGATGTACTGGGATGTGTTCATGAATTAAAAGATAACTTTGTACCGTTCATGCTTGGACTGGAATTGACTATCAAGAACTGGGTACTAGAGAAGGAAGAGAATAAGGAAGGAAAACTGTATTTTGTGTGCTTCGGTGCCTTATTTGTGTTAGGACTTCAGAAAGAAATAGTACATCAGACATGTTTCGTCTAAGCGACTTTTCAAAGGCTTCAATCCTGAATTTATCAAGAAATGGCCATCCATCACAAAATCTTTTTCCTAGCAGAACCCCTTCCAGGAGTAGACAAACAGACCGCAGATCTGTTCAGCAGACAGAGACAACAGATTCACGAGTGGGAACTCCACCCTCAAGTTCTCCTGTTTTTTCAGATGTGAGGCTTCCTAGACATATTCGCCACACGCCAAAACGCAAAATGGCCAAACTTTGCTTCCAGGTATCCACACCCATTTTCCAAAGGCAATGCACTATGGATGAACTGGTCAGGGATATTTGCCTACGCTTTTCCGCCTTTCCCACTCATTCCACAAGTGGTTCAGAAGCTCAGGCAAACGTCCCTCACACTAATCCTAGTAGCTCCCTCATGGGCCCGTCAACCTTGGTTCACCACCTTGTTGGAGCTCTCAGTAGTTTGAAGATTCAAGAGCCAGTAAAGGAAGACCCACTTAATTTATAAACAAACCCTCACTCGCCAACCTAGTTAGTGACCTGCTTCATCATAGGGTTCCCACCAGAGAGGCCCCTCTGGTGTGCTACTACGCTGTTTTTTTTCGTAAGTGTGCATAAGTGATGGTGTAAAAAGATAGTGTTTTCAAGTTACCGTTATTCGTCCAATAGAAATTTAATAATGGAGGAATAAGGTAAAGGGTAACAACAGTGTGGTGGATGTTGTAGGCTGGGTACATTGACCAGTTACATCCTATGGTATAACAAAACAACAATGGTCTACATGTTTATGCCTCCTTGTGCCAATCGCAAGGCTTTCGTCAGGACCAAACTGCCACGGCGGTATGCGCACATTAAGGCGCACCCTAACCTGAGGCAGAAACACAGAGGGACCGCATAACTTACTGTTCTCGTTATACCTTCAGAACATTATTAGAAGGTGAATCAATTTTAAGTGTAGGCGGTCGGCGGGGTCCTCGTGACGGGAGTGTCTAGGTGCCAAACGGACGTCTGGCTTTGATGGCTGTGTGACTATAAGCCACCACCCCCGCCTGGACCCATGGTGTAAGGTTTTCCTACACTTAAAATTGATAAGCATTTTCCTTATGGGACCAGAGAAGCCCCTTTCAAATTAAAGTATAGCTCAACTGTATTGGTTCATATTTCAGTTTCCGAGACAACATTGACTTGTCTTGTTCCGAGACTCCCTGTATTGTGGGCCACAAGGCCCTCATAAGGGTTACCTACTAATATTTAAAAGGGAGGTTTTGACTTGTCAGATGGATTTATTTTACATGTTGAATTGCAGTTTTTACCCTGCAGTCAGGCTAAGATGGTATATCTAAAGCCATGTTTGCATTGCCACAGTATTGGGTGGCATATTGGATACTGCAGTTACCAGAGTGGTTCCTTTACTAACAAGCATAAACATGATGAGAAATGCGAGCACATATGGCAAGAAATGAGCGGGCGAAGAGAACCGATGCATGGAAAATCTGTGTGCCAAGTAACAATGAGGACTACTCTGCTAATCGAATGGGCGAATGCGACGAGGAAATAAGCAACCAAGAAAGGCGATGCGTACAAAAAAAGGCCAGATCCGGCCCTTTTTTTTTGTCAGCCAAAATTGTGAAAATGCTCATACTTTTCTATTCTAAGCACTTCTGTTTGGTGAGAAGACAGGCGGAAGTGAAAAAAAAGGAATAGCAGCTTCTTATTTCACATTCACTCAGCCCTCTTTTAATGTCAGTCTGGGTTATGCAGTGTGGGCCCAATCACAGAGACTGGTTTTGTTCTAAGGTACCCTGGTTTTGTATTACACTTTTGTGCAGCATTTCACGATGCTCTGTGGTACCTATTTTTAATTTCCAAATCTTGTCTTCTCACTTAGAACTTCTATTTATCCATTCTTGTTGCTGTTTATACAGTTATTTTGTTTTGATTCTACAGTAGCTAAACATGTCAGTATAATTTCATTTCTTGAGGTCACATGAAAAATACATGAGCAGAAAATGTGTTTAAAAAGTTTTTAAAAACCATATGGATAAGAAATGATGTGGACATGCGTTTTAGCCAATCCAGATTTAAAATAAAAAGATAATTCAATGTACAAGAAGGGTGGAAGAATAACAATTATAAGTGAAAAGACCAGAGTTGTAAATTCGAGCTAGGTGTGCCACAGAGTATTCTGAGATACTCTGCGGTAGGGTGGCAGGAATGGTAGCAGGAAATGGGGAGGGCTGACGGTCATTTTACAATTGGTGTTTCGGAGATGAGGAACCCACTCATTTAAGCACGCTATGAAGGGATGTCAAACTTATAAAGATATTTTAAATTGCTCATTTGATTGGAAAATGAAGTGCCATTCACAGGCTTCTCGGTAAAGGAATTTCCTCTAGTGTGCCTATACACTGCTGCACGTGCTTGTGAACCTGCACTGCAGTCTGTTGGTTCCTCGGGTACCTAAGGTGTTTTTCAGAAGTGTGCTGTCTTCAGTGTGCATCCGCGCTGTCAACCTGCGGTTTATATGTTGTGGTTGTGAGACCTCATGGTGTAAAAAAACTCACCATGCGCACTGTGTCCAGTCAGGCTCGCAGAAAAAACCTTCACTCATCCCTGGATTGATGTGGCTCTGAGCAATCTGGCTTTATCAAAGAAACACGTAGAAAGCATCATGAAGTACCAGAACAGGTAAATAAGAAATAAATGAGACTCAGTAAAAATCTGACACCAGTTAATCAAAATAGGTTGCATTTTTATCTTCAAAGTGACTCCTCCACAACAAAAATCAACCAGAGGGTTCCAGAGATATGAATTTTTAAAGGAACAATAAATCGCTGCTTTTTCTATCATCTCAATAGATCATCGTAATAAACTGCGCTCGTTGTCAAACTTTGGAAGACTTTTATAAAGTTCTGAACTACTACTCCGGCCCGATTTGCGCAACCATCCCAGGCAAGGAGCGAGTCTCAGAGGCCAAAGAGGCTTGGTTGAACAGTTACCTCAGTCAATGCAATCTACAGCCTAGTACCAGGCTCTATGGACAAAACCGCCATAGACTTCATTGGAGTTGTCCTGATGCAAGGGATACAGGATGGTGAGATTGCTGATCCTGTGACGGGGGTCTTTCTGGGGCGTCTTCGCAGTCCACAAGCACTGTGAGATGACTTTGCCAACAGGGGTCTATGTCCCTCAAAGTCTGGTTGAAGTCCAGCCAAAAAACAGTTGCGACTTGGTCTACTGATCTCCGGCTACAGCAAAACCATTGGTTCCCTTTAACTAGGGATAACTTCCATCTTGGTCCACCAAACTGCATTTCAATGACTCTCCCGGGTCCAGCATACTCGCGTGCAACTTTTCAGGGTCGTATGCCGGTCTCCCATGCTGCATGTTGGCGATCAGCTGTATCAGTAAGTCAGTCAACTAACTTTTGGTGTAACGTCTGTGTGAGTCTCTGGAACAACTTGTTCGAGGCATGTGGGCTGCTAAATTCATATCTATTGCATAGATCGCCGCCTAGTGTTGGGTCCGGATGATTGCACATTGTTGTCCTGGAAGAGTCTTCGAAGTATCACGAGATAGGTGGCTCCTCCCCTGGACTACAGTGTGCATGGGCATCGACTCCATCCCCAGATTGTTTTTTTCCGCCATTGGGTTCGGATGTGATTTCGACGTCACCTGTCGGAATCGGTAAAAAACTGTTCTCTAAAGGCCAAAAGGCTTTCTAACCTCGTCGGTATTGTTGGCGTTCGGTTCTCGTGTATACTCCAACTCTTCGAGTCGGTTTTCTGGGGAGTCGCGTGACTCTTCGGTCATCGAGGCCGTTCGGCGCAGCAAGACCCCGACGAATCTACAATGGAACGAAGTCCGTTCAAAAAGTGTCCCGTGTGCGGTTCGAAGTACCCACACATCGACGTGCATCCTGTATGCAACAAGTGCCTGTCGCCGGACCACAACGAGGCCAACTGTATGGCCTGTTCGAAGTTCAGGTCAAAGAAGACGCTCAAGATTCGGCACGTGGCGCGCCTCGAGGCCCAGCGATCGGCACCGGCACCTGTGGACATCTTCAACGACCCCGAAGCAGACGAGCAAGAGCTTCAGCTTCAGATCTCGCCTCCATCGGCGGAGGTCGCGGCCGACTGCGGTGAAGCCGTTGAGGGCCTGGACCTAGACGAATACGTCGAGGAGGTAGGGGACGACGAGGAAGTTTATGGGGCCGCGGAAGATAGCTCGGAAGAAGAGCTATGCCCCGTCCGTACAATAGCTAAGGCTCAGGTCACGGGATCGCCACTCGGCCTTACCCATGACCCTCAACCTACGTCCTCGGCCCCGCCTTCTGGCCCGGCTACAGACATTTCGGCGGAGCCTCCGTTACAGAAACCGAAACCGAAACCATCGGCTTAGACTTCTTGTAAGATGGCGGACACACCATCGAAACCGAAGACGGCAGGGACACCTTCGACACCGTCGTCTTCGGAGGCTTCGAAGCCAAAAAAGGCGGTCGAACACGAAAAGGCACCCAAAGGGGCCAAGGAGGCCAGCTCGAAGAAGGTCGTCGAGCATGTGTCGAGTAAGGTGGTGGAGTCGACGTCGAAGAAATCTGTCGAGAAACCTTCTCCCAAGACTACCGCACCTACGGGCAAACGGCCAGTTGCAGTGGAGTCGGCAAAGGCCGCCGAGCCGAAGTCTGGAACCGCGACGCTGAGGGAAAAATCTGCCGATCCAAAGCCGGGGGCGTCGACGCCTACGGCCAAGACAGGGGATCGGACCCTTGCTGTCGAGGGTGCGTCCGCGCACAAACAGCAGTCGTCGGCTCTCGGATCATCACCTGGTGGTGGATCAAGGCCCTCGGTCGGATCGACGAAGCCGTCCGCTTCTTTTACTAAGCAAGTCGCGGACTCCCTGCAGAGGATACGGGACAAGACGTTGGAGCCGAAAACGCCCTCAGTACCACCGACGACGCTTCCGCCGAAGAAGACTTCGACGCCGATCCTCTATACTCTGCCGCCGAAGGTGGCGCCTAAGGCTTTCGCACCTCGTGCAGTGCCCGATGACTCGGAGGGGCTGCGGCAGACTCAGCGGGGTGGAAGCTCTGCTCGACCACTTTCACAGGACGACGAATCGGAGCATTTTATCGACGCCGACACGGGCAAATTAATGCTCTACAAGAGGAAAATTACATCCCAGCCGGTGGACTCCTATGTAATCCCTCTAAAAAAGAAAAGGCCTGCACCAGATACTCCAGAGCTTGTGGAACCCATTCCTCAACAGCATAGGAGGAGTCCAACACCTTCACCCACTTACTCCGATGGGGATGTCAATGAACAGAATGAGGAGTATAGCTTCCCTGCCAATAATGACCCTGATGAGCAGCAGGACTCATGGATAGACACTGGTGACCAGGGTGACCAACAGGTGGTTAGTGACCCACAGCTTTATGGAATAAAGGTTTCTCCTACTGAAGACTCAGCGGCATTTAATGCCTTAATTGAACGGGCAGCTGCAAATCACAAGGTGGAGATGCATGCCGACCCTGTGGAAGTTGATTTTTTGTTTGATACATTCTCGGCATCAGAAAAGACTGTAAAAAAAACTGCCAATGCTTAAAGGGGTTCTCAAACCTGCTACTGACATTTTCAAGGAACCCACCAGGGCACGGGTGGTCAACCCACGTATAGAAAAGAAATACAGACCGGCACCTGGGGACCCTGCTTATATATGAGGCCAGTTGCCTCTAGACTCTTTGGTCGTCTCCAATGCCCGCAAAAGGGCAAATTCACAGACAACGGGTGAAGCTCCTCCCCCGGACAAAGAGTCGAAAGTGCTGGAGGCAGGGGGCAAAAAGGTGGCAGCGCAGGCAGCAAACATATGGCGCATATCCAATACACAATCCCTATTAGCCAGGTATGATAGAGCGCACTATGACACCTTAGAGCAGCTCTTACAACACCTTCCAGACCAGTTCAAAGAAGGAGCTGAGTTGCTGATACAAGAGGGCAAGCTCATTTCTAACGCTGCAATTAAATGTGCGCTAGACGTGGCAGATACAGCAGCGAGAGCAGTCAACACAAGTGTTATGTTAAGGCGTCAAGCATGGCTCCGCATCTCAGGGTTCAAACCAGAAATCCAGACGACTATCCTCAACCAGCCCGTCAATCCAGACAGACTGTTTGGGCCGGAGGTTGACACCACCCTCGAGAAGATCAAAAAAGATACTGAGACGGCTAAGTCCATGGGGGCGCTTCAGTCTCAGCAATTCAGAGGAAACACTTTTCGTCGCTCAAGTGCGCAGGGTACTACCAGAGGCCACTTGGCACAGCAGTCACATTTCGGCAAAGGAGGCGCCCAAGCCTCGTACCCGAAACAGAATAGAGGTGGTTACAGAGGCAACAGCGCCAGAGGCAGAGGCAACAATAGTTCCCGCTCCTCTGCTGCCAACAAACAGTGACTCTCTGTCTCTACCCCCCGACCATCCAACACCTGTCGGGGGGAGACTCCAGCAGTTCCTGCCAGTCTGGACGTCCATCACCACAGACAGGTGGGTAAGGAAACTTATCCAGTTCGGTTATTGTTTAGAGTTAACGTCCACTCCACCCAACATACCCCCAAGACAACGACCTATGTCAGCAGAGCACTTGCACTTGTTGCAGCAAGAGGTTCTTGTAATGCTGCAAAAAGGCGCAATAGAGCTCGTGCCTGTGGAGGAGGAAGGCACAGGGGTTTATTCCCTGTACTTCTTAATCCCGAAGAAGGACGGCTCGCTCAGACCCATTCTGGACCTACGCCCCCTCAACCTGTACATCCTCTCAGAACACTTCCACATGTTAACACTGCAGCAGGTTCTTCCATTGTTAAACCAGGGAGACTTCCTCGCAACCTTGGACCTCAAGGATGCTTACTTTCCCATACCACTCCATCCATCCCACAGAGAGTACCTCAGGTTCACCATACAAAACAAGCATTACCAGTTCAAGGTCCTGCCCTTCGGAGTGACCACTGCCCCCAGAGTGTTCACAAAGTGTCTGGCGACTGTAGCGGCGCACCTCAGGAGACAGAACATACATGTCTACCCTTACCTAGACGACTGGCTCGTTCAAGCAAAGTCGGAACAGCAGTGCGCCGCAGACATGTCCCACACGATTCACCTCCTTCACAGTCTGGGGTTCTCACTGAACTATCCAAAGTCGCACCTTCAGCCAGCCCATGTGCGGCAGTATCTGGGCGCGACAATAAATACTTTAACTGCTACGGCTCAGCCGAACCAGGTGAGGATCGACAACATCCAGTCGCTCGTCCAAAGGTTCAGACCGCAACACTCACTCCCAGCGAGAGTGTTTATGCAGCTGATAGGCATGATGGCCTCCTGCCTCGTCATAGTCCCGCACGCAAGGTTGCATATGCGTCCGCTCCAAGAATGCTTGGCGCATCAGTGGACACAGGCTCAAGGACAATTGAAAGACCTAGTGTTGGTGACCGGTCGGGCATACAGCTCTCTGCATTGGTGGAATCCACACAACCTTTGCAAGGGCCGACCGTTCCAAGAGCCTGTACCGCAGATCATCATGACGACGGACGCTTCTCTCCAGGGTTGGGGAGCTCATGTGCTCCACTACACGGTGCAGGGACTATGGACTACACAGCAGAAGAAGATGCACATCAACTATCTAGAATTGATGGCAATCTTCATGGCACTCAAATCCTTCAAGGTACATCTGTCCAACAAAGTCGTGTTGATCCGGACGGACAACATGACTGCCATGTACTATATCCAGAAGCAGGGGGGTACGCACTCTCCACAGCTGTCTCATCTGGCTCAGAGCATGTGGAAGTGGGCCATTCAGAGGAACACTTTCCTCGTGGCGGAACACCTCCCGGGCAAGGACAATCAGATGGCGGATCTGCTCAGCAGATACAGCCACCAGATGCACGAGTGGGAGTTACATCCATCAGTACTCCGCCCGTACTTTCAGCAGTGGGGTCATCCAGAGATAGACCTGTTTGCCACAAGGGAAAACGCAAAATGCCAAAGCTTTGCCACCAGGTTCCCTCACCCACAATCGCAGGGCAATGCGATATGGATGAACTGGTCAGGCAGATTTGCGTACGCTTTTCCCCCAGCACCTCTAATACCGCTGGTGGCAAGAAAGCTAAAGCAACACTCGATGATGCTCATCCAGGTTGCTCCAACGTGGGCACGCCAACCATGGTACACCACGTTTCTAGAACTCTCCGTGGTACCGCATCGAAGGCTGCACCTCACACCCAGACTTTTGACGCAGAACCATGGCGACATTCAGCATCCAGATCCGCACCAGCTCAATCTGGCGATCTGGCTCCTGAGGTCTTAGTTTGGCTACCTTAACCTGCCTCCAGAATGCATGGACATCATCAGGGAGGCACAGAAGCCCACTGCAAGAGCTTGCTATGCAGCAAAATGGAAGCGGTTTGTCATGTATTGTACAGCACATAACATAAACCCGCTAGATGCCTCCATTCCTAACATCATCTGCTATTTGTTGCATCTTTACAAATGCAATCTAGCGTACGCTTCCATTAGGATACACTTATCCGCCATAGCGGCTTATCTTCAAAACAGGCAGCATCTCTCTGTTTTCAGGGTGCCTGCCATTAAAGCTTTTCTAGAAGGGCTGAAGCGGGTCATTCCTCCCACGACCCCACCCGCTCCAGTGTGGAATCTCAACGTGGTCCTCACTAGGTTAATGGGCCCGCCTTTTGAGCCTCTACATTCGTGTGAGGTTCAGTTTTTGACATGGAAAGTGGCTTTCCTCATTGCTATCACGTCTCTCAGACGTGTTAGTGAGCCACAAGCGCTCACAATTCAAGAGCCATTTATTCAAGTCCATTCAAACAGGGTAGTGCTCCACACTAACCCCAAGTTCCTTCCAAAGGTGGTGTCACAGTTTCATGTCAATCAGACGATTGAACTGCCCGCATTCTTTCCAAACCCAGAAACAGTAGCGGAAAGAATGCTCCACACGCTGGATGTTAAAAGGGCATTAATGTACTACATTGACAGAACACAACACTTTAGAAAGACACAGCAACTTTTCGTTGCCTTCTCAGCACCGCACAAAGGCAACCCTATTTCCAAAGCTGGAATAGCCAGGTGGATCAGTAAATGTATTCAGATTTGTTATCAGAAGGCTAAACGCACTTTAACGGTCCCCCCCAGGGCGCACTCCACACGCAAGTTGGGGGCCTCCATGGCATTCCTAGGTAACATTCCTTTGGAAGACATTTGTAGAGCAGCCACGTGGGCTACACCACATACATTTACCAAACATTACTGTGTAGATGTGCACTCCAAACAGCAGGCAGCTGTAGGACAGGCTGTTCTCAAAACTCTTTTTCAGACTTCTGCAGCTGGCACGGGCGGCCGCCGCTAATGAGGGGACTGCTATGTATTCTATGCAATAGATATGAATTTAGCAGCCCACATGCCTCGAACTGAATATGCTACTTACCAGTATGCATCTGTTCTTGGCATGTAGGGCTGCTAACATTCATATCGCCCACCCTCCTCCCCGGCGCCTGTAGCAGCTGCAGATTACTTCTTGCATTTCATCACTAGCATGGACTTCATTTCTACTATCACACTCCATCTTTGCCACAATGGCTAAAAACAATCTGGGGATGGATTCGATGCCCATGCGCACTGTAGTCCAGGGGAGGAGCCACCTATCTCGTGATACTTCGAAGACTCTTCCAGGACAACAATGTGCAATCATCCGGACCCAACACTAGGCGGCGATCTATGCAATAGATATGAATGTTAGCAGCCCTACATGCCAAGAACAGATGCATACTGGTAAGTAGCATATTCATTCCACAAACGGCGCCACAGGCCATGTCCTCTCTTTGCTAGCTCAAGGAGAAGCAGGTACATCCCAGTCTTTGTGCTGTACCTATGCTGGATCCAGGGAACAGCAGGGCAGTCCTTTGGCCCACTCTTGAGTGCAGATGTGATCTGAGGTCTGAGTGCCAGGGGTGCCATAATTATGCCCAGATTGTGTGCCCTTTGAGGATGCTACAACTTCTAGCATTTGGGCTATCAGGTCCCCTCCAGCCTAGTGATGAATTCCAGTGATGTGTGGCATCTAGCTAGCCCAGAATGCATCCTTCTACCCACTCCCAAGATGGCAGAACCCTTCTCTTTGTGTGGAGCTCACCCGAAGTGTTGCTGCCTGGGAGAAGAGGGGGGCTACACGCCCACGGAAAAACTGTTTGACAATGGCTTTCCCCTCTCTGTCCCTGATGTCTGCCTATCTGTCAGAACAATAGAGCAGCCCCTCTTGTGTGTGTCCACCATTTGCCATTCAAAGTTGGCTTCCCATTGAAGCTCTCATTTGGGGCTCACGTCCTGTTTAGCCTTCCTGCCTTGGAGAGATCACACCTCTTCTAATGGTTGGCCCTTTGTGTTCTTTCCTAAGAGTTATTCACAAGTACCCCCAGGAGGGGAGAAGGCTGTCTCGTGTCCAGAAGCTGTACACTTGAAAACTTTGGGCAACAAAGTAGTTACTTACAAAAGTTGCCTCTTGTGCAAATGTCACAATAAATTCAACTTGAGCATCAGATTAGGTTTAATGCAACAATCCCTTTGATACCTTGAAATATCATTATATTCAGTTGTTCCATTCAGAAGTTAGCACTGCTGAGTTGTCAGTGTGTAACTGAGTATTCTCCAGTGAGGCTACCCGTCTTTCCTCAGTAAAACAGCAATGTGTTGTTTTTACTGTCAGAACATGTAAAGTTAATAACTATTTGTCCAACTTTTTAATAAAATGTACCTTGCCGCTAGGGCTCAGTAGGCCTGCTTTAGCGGTGACATAAAAATGAAAACAAAGATTTGGGCTTTGCCATTATTTTAAATGGCAAAGTCGAGTTGGCAGTTGAAAACTGCCCTGCCCGCTATCAGTCCTCATTTACTTGGTCACACTTGTAATGGTAAAATAAGTGCTGTAGTCCACAAGGGACACTTTTAAGTTACAGGCCCTGGCTACCCCTGGTACCATATGCTAGGGACTTATAAGTAAGTTAAGGTATGTCATTTATGGGTGAACCACCCAGTTATACATCGTTTAAGAGTCGGAGCACTGGCCCTGAGGTCTTGTTACCAGTCCTCAATGCACGGTCGGAGTCGAAAAACCAGCAGCGTCAATCCAAAAACGTGGGGGTGATCATGCAAAAATGAGACCTTTCCTTACACCCGGTCACCGGAGCTCGAGCTCTTTGGGCATGAACAGAGCATACATGGCTGCACCCTGACCTGTATTTCTTTCAGAAATTTGTTGAGGAGAGCTGTATGTGTGGGGACTTACTTTACCACAGTGGGGATTTTCATGAAGGTTGGATATTGAGCTGTACGTGACCACTCTTCTAGTCCCTGCATATAATCCATCAGCTGTAAATGGCAACAAAAGGCATGAAAGGGAAGTCCCATCAAGGCCCTATCAGATTAGTTGCGACACTTCGCTGTATTTGCTGGTGAAGGGATATTATGCATTGCCAGATTGTGGCTGTGGGTCAGCACAGTGGTGTGTACGACACATGCATGGCACAGACTGGCAGGACTTGCAGTACTGAAGGACCTCATTTCTTCTATGCGCCCAATTAATAATCCACTGATACCGGCTGCATATGACCCTAGGGCCTAGCAGCAGTTGTGAGGGACTTATCCATGGATAGTGAATTTAACATTCATCTGTGTAGATAGATCCAAACAAAAGGGAGGGATATATATATATATTTTTCTTTTCTTATTTCTCTTTTTCTTCCCTCCATTTCATATTGTTTTTCAGTTTTCCTATTTTTACACATGGTAGTTTTTAAAAGAACATATATTATCATTAACTTCATATTTTCATATAATCAAGAAACCAATTTAGGGACCAATGAAGTTAAAAATCCCTTGTTTCACAGGTAGACAATTCTTGTTCTCAAATGCACTTAAGTCGAGTGGAACTGAATATTCCTGCATGGGTCACATGACAAGGATAGATGCCATCTTTTCAATACACCTCAAAATAGCTGTATATATTTTTCGATTTGATAGATAAAAGCATGTAATGATAAATAAAAATATATACTTTTCCGACTTATTATAATATTTCATCGATCCATCCTAAAGTGCAAATGTGCAAGGGCAACTTTTATTTTTTTTCTATGTCGACAATCGTCTTTTACCCTGATCCAGGATTCTTATTCTAAAAAGAACCAATCAGCTGTTTGTATAACACATTCCCAATATTACCAAAGATGATCAAGGCACACCTAAAGGAGGAATTATTTACTCCTCTCTATTGATGTTAGATTTTCAATAAAGTGCCACGTGCAATAAATTAAAGTGACGTGCTCAAAAGATCCTTTCTTCACTCAGGAATCTTTTTAATTAAAGTGTCACGTGCTTGTATCTAAAGTGACATTATACCAGGCCTAATAATGATCATTCGTAATTAAAGTGTCACATGCTGTCATCTAAAGTAACATGTGCCATGACTCATTCCCACTTCTGATAGGGAGTATTAATGGCTGTTGGCAATAACTTATCCATTGGCGATCATAATCATGCTGATCCATTCTCTGCCCTTACAAAACCAGCGCGTAAAATTGAAAACACATACCAACTGTAACACCACTGATGTGGTGTATTGTATAGTCTGCCCATGTGACCTAATCTATGTCGGGCAAACGCAACAACGTGTCAAGATGCACTTTTTACAACATTGCAGCCGGGTCAGGTGTAAAGTGAGTGGGGCGCCAATAGTTGAATACTGTATAAAAGAGAATCATTTCCCTGAGAGTCTTAAATGGCTTGTACTTGAACAAGTGAAACTTGGCCCTAGAGGCGGAAATATTGCCCCTATCCTTAATGTTAGAGAACTAAAATGGATAGAATTTTTTGACTCTGTACAAAATGGCCTGAATGAGTCTGAGAGTAGTTTTGCACAACTGGCGGTCCTATAAATCTTTCTACCTCTGAAATAAATCTTTCTATCTCTGAATTGGCTGCCTTGCCTACTTTTCTTATTCACTATCTGATGGTCTCTATTAATATGATAATAGTGAATTGTGTATCTTTACCACCATGTTGGGTAGGTACCTGCATAACATTGTATAATCCATGAAAATATGTTTCTTTTCTCTTTAATCTTTTGTTTAACATACATCAGTCTGTGGTCACGGTCTTTACCAACATGTGTGTTAGGTACACCAATTTTTTGGTCCACAACGAATAACAATAATAACAAAAAATTGAAACCAGTTCTTTATAATTACCTTGCTTTTTCACGATTCGAGTATGGTGTTACTGTCAAAAATGTTTATTATGAACTATATTAGCCTGTGGTCATGGTCAGCTTTTGGTCCACTGTATATAGCTATATCAACAATAATCCAGATGACACCAGTCCAAGGGTGTTTATACTGCTCTACGGGAGATAATTGCCACAAACCCCCTTTTTTTTTTTTTTTTAAACCTCTTTTAGGCCGGACAACTCTGTATAATAATCCAGTGCAATCACAAACGAATTGTAGTTTTTCAATAATCATGGCCACGGATAATCCCTGAGTTACTTGACGAATTATAAATAATCATGGGTTTGACAAATCCCGGGGTTACTAGCACTCAATGCTTCCCCGCTACCTTGCAACCCCTCGACAATTCTTTCGTCTAGTGCACCTGATAATATCGCAATCCCATGACTTTGGACGAGGTGCATTGCTTACAGTGTTGCTTAGCAACGGAACGGAAAGTCTTTTTTCACTTTTTAGTAGTTCGTGATATAACGTAGCCACGCCCCCCGCCAGGTTACTTCCTGGTTACGACTGATGCGTGGATTTACTGCCTTCAGACTCCGACTAAACCGTTACAACAATCCGAATAGGTAAGCTAACATTTAACTGATACAAGCCGGCCTTTTGAAAATTTATATGGTCAATGGCGACCTTTCAATCCAAACCATATTGATTAGTCCTCCTCTCTAGTGATACGAACATCCCCGACCGGCCATGACTTAGAATTCCGGCTATACGGTAATATTTATGTGAACAACCCCTTGTTCTGTGTGTGTCCTAAATCGGTGCACAAGTTAACAAATGCCTCATCACGGTTTCTTTGTAGTTTCTTTGTAGATCTAATATAACGTAGGAAGCACGTTTTTTGAAAACACTCGAAGCCAGGCTATTTTCTCCTCTCTTGAGGTAATACACCTTTTTGCCCTCTAACCTCCGGTGAATGTTTGTTCGCATAATGTTCAATAATGTCCAATGATGCTAGTCCTCCTCTAATGTAGGTCTGTTTTTAATGATTTGCGTAACGGGTGCTCCCGCTATGACTTCCTTATGGGATAAGATCCTTTTTTGAATAGTTTTTTTGATTCTTTTTACCCTAGGAGGCTTGCCCACCTACGCCCCAGTCCTGATGAAGACCCATCTTGTAAGGGCAATCTACCCTACACCGCTTTAGGGTCGAAACATTGACTACTTCGAACGTATCCACCATCTCCTAATGTTACTCAGGATTCGCATAGCCATTTAGGAGTTTTGGTGTTTGTTAAAATAAATTGACAACTGCAATTTTTCGTGTGGCACCGAATTAAGGTTACCACCTCAAGAATGTATATATGAACATTGACTTTTTGTGTATATAAATGAATACTGTGTTCTATTTCCTATTTTGGTCACTGATCTTCTTCACAGCACTTCCCTCCCCTCACATGTGGGCATAAGAATATCTTGAATGTTCCAATGTTTCTTCTGGATACATACCTCATAACCATGAAAGGGTTATTATAGGTGCTTTTGTGAATAAAAACATCGTATCTGAAAGAGACACGTTAGTATTAGATTCCTTACCTTAGAATATCCCCAGGCGTCAGACTGGATCCGGAAACTTTTGCGTAGCAGTACCCTTGCGCGTCGGTAGGCGTCGTCTGCAGCTCCGTGTCCGTCGTGGGCGCCGTGATGACGTCGTCGGAGTACTTAGACGCCGCCTCCGCGTGCTGACGTCAGTTCTTCTTTTTTCCGCGCCAGCAAGCGCAGATCTGGAAAAAGCAGTAACCCTTAGTCAATTTTTGACTAACTTTTTGGATCATTTTTGATCATTTCTCGAAGTCTACGACTCCGATCGGTGCCGTAGGGATGCCTGGCTTTAAGCACTGCGAGGATTGCGACCGCACGATGTCGGTCACGGATCCTCACCACCTGTGTCTAACTTGTCTAGGCGTCGACCACGACGACAAGGCCTGCTCCGACTGCCGGGCCCTCTCTTCGAAAGCCAGGCGGGAGCGGTCCCGCAGGCGACTCGAACTCCGGCAGTCGGTCCCGCGCCGCAAGAGGTCTCGGTCCCACGGGAGGTCGAGGGACAGGTCGCGGGCTCGGAGCCACCACAGTTCCGAGAGTAGGCCGCACTCCTCCGGGTCTAAGTCGTCGTCAGGTAAGAAGCACAAGAAGTCCAAGAGGCGTCATCGCTCTTCGGACTCCACCCGACGCTCGCACGATGCGGCCGGGGGTTCGGGTGACACCACCCACATGGCCATGAGGAAACTCTCTCCTCTGACGGGCTCCGCCGCGCCTTCGGGCCCAGCGGACCTGTCTGGGGCCTCTAGCGGGTCGGGGGCTTCGGCTTCGACGCCCCACAATCCCGCCGCCGCCGGTGCCTTCGGGTCCGGCGCCTTCGGGTCCAGCGGCCCCGGAGCCGCCGGCGCCTTCGGGCCCGGCGCCGCGGGACCCCCCTAGACCTTCTTCGTGATCTGGATCGTCGCCGGTGGACCTTACGACCTCCCCGGCGTCGGACCATCAGGTGTCGCCGAGGGCGGCGCCGTCCCCGATGCCTCCTTCGTTCCTGTTCCGACGTCGGGACGGCCCCGATGGGCGCCGCTCCAGACGTCGTTTGGAGAGTTTCACTTCTATGAACAGGCCCCATTGATTAAAAACCCTAAGTATCAGGAGATGGGTGATGAAGGGGATTGGGAGGGGTCTGAGGACCCTCTGACCCGAGAGTGTTAGTCTCATGAGGACTGGGCAGGGGACCTTGGGGATGCCAGTGGCCTTGACACCTCTCCGGACACTGGTTTTGTCTCCCCTCCTACCGTGGCTTCGGAGGAGGGGGCAACCTACAGTGTGGTGTTGATGAGGGCTCCCCGTCGCGGCCGTGAGGACTAATCTCCTCACTGAGGTCCTTAAACCGCAGTCAAGCTCGGCCGAGCCTCTGCTGCCCTTTAATGTGGCCTTGACCGACGTTCTTCTGGGCACTTGGTCCAAGCCCGCTACGGGTTCGCCCGTAGATAGGAACGTGGCCAGACGCCACCGCCCAGCCCCGGGCGACCCATGTTTCCTGTCCACCCATCCCACCCGCGAGAGCCTGGTCATCCAGGCCTCCAATTCCCAGACCGCATTCCCGTCGGCGCCGCCGGACAGGGAATCCAAGAGGTACGAGCAGTACGGTCAAAAGATCTTCTCGTCCCTTAGTTTGAGACTACGGTCTACCAATACCCCATGCCTCTTGGGCCGCTACACCCACTCTCTGTGGGATACGGTTGCGGAAGTGCTGCCAGAGTGTCCGTTGGAGGTACGGGCCAAACTCGGCCAAGCCCTTGTGGAGGGCCGGGATGCAGCCAGATATTCTATCCGGTGTGGGCTGGATACCACCGACTCACTAGGTAGAGCGATGGCAACGACGGTGGCGGTCAGACGCCACGCCTGGTTGAGGTCCGACAACTTTTCGGCCGATGTCCAAAACACACTGATGGACATGCCGTTTGATGGCCGTCGCCTCTTTGGCGACAAGGCAGACCATGCGCTTGAGCGCTTTAAGGACTCCAGGGCTACGGCCAAGTCCTTGGGCCTCTCGGCCCCGCGCCAGCAATCGGCTGCCTTTCACTCCTTTCGTGGCCACGGAAGGGGTGTACCCACACGTGCTGCCAGCCATGCTCCGCAAGGTAATACCCAACGCGGTGGCGGCCGTGGGAACCGGCGGTCGGGGACAACGGCGAGGTCAGTCCACACCTTCCCCCGCAGCATCCGCCTCAAAATCCTCCTTGTCCGTGCTTTCAGGCCCATGTGACACCAGTGGGGGGCAGGGTTCGTCATCACCACCTCCACTGGCGCACTGTCACTTCGGACAGGTGGGTGCTGCAGATCGTCCGAAGGGGCTACTCCCTCCCCTTCGAGGCGACTCCTCCAGCCATGCCACCGCAGAACCACCGTGTATCGGGGGATCATTTGCGACTTCTGCAGGAGTGTTGGACCCGGCCTTGTGGCGTGGTTCGCCCCTGCTCCTCCGTACCCTGTTAGCGTAGCCCTGCGCCTGAGTTCCCCTCCGCAGCACCCCGTTAGCGTAGCCTGCACCCCGAGCCCTGGTCGTCCTGCTCCCTGTACACCCAGACCCTGTAACCGACGACCAGCCCCGCTTATCCCGTCCCACTCCCAGCTCCGAGCGCATACAACCTGCATGCCCCACAAGGCCCGGCAGCCATTTTCCCTTCCCGAGATCCCTGTCTCCCTGGGCCTAGCGTGACCCCGGCCCCAGCGAAACCCAGACTCCAAAGGCGTGCCAGTCCCGGCTGGGGGGTAAAGGACTCCCCGAGTGAGATAAGCCAGGGAGTTTCAATGGCACCTCCGGCCTCCCCTGAGAGACTGGATTCTGTCACACCTTTGGCCTCCCCCTGTGGGCCAGTTTCGATCGCACCTCTGGCCTCCCCGAGTGCTGGCTCCAGACCTGCTGGGCGTCTGGTAGTCCCCGGACGCATCTTCCAAAGAGATCAAAGAGCCAACCGCCGGACCTCGCCAACGACCAGCCCCCAAGGCATGGGACCTCCGCCTGCGAGGGTCCGGACATCAAAGAGCCAATGGACTATATCAGGGCCCGCCCGACAACTAGCGGGCAGTTGTATCTTGGACCTGAAGCCTGCTGATCTGATCGCGGCTGACCCTGAGAAGAGCTCAACCTCGCATCGCTGAGCCCTGCTGACGCTGTCGCGGCTCCCTCTTCGCAACAAGGAACTGAACCACCTGAGCCCTGCTGACGCTGTCGCGGCTCGAACTGAACTCGTAACCATCGGAGCCCTGCTGACGCTGTCGCGGCTCGTCCTCTCTAAGATCTCGGAGCCCTGCTGACGCTGTCGCGGCTCGAGCTGAACTCGTAACCACCGGAGCCCTGCTGACGCTGTCGCGGCTCGCCATCTCTAAGACCTCGGAGCCCTGCTGACGCTGTCGCGGCTCGAGCTTGAACCTGTAACCATCTGAGCCCTGCTGACGCTGTCGCGGCTCCTCAAGAACTTCTCCGGATCGAGCCCTGCTGACCTCGTCGCGGCTCGAGGAGTACTCTGGTCCGGCTGGACCATCGAGACCACCATCACGACCCGAGCCGACTCGACGTGAGTGAAGCAACCAGTACGACCATCGTCTCCCGTATCCCCCGGCTCGAGGATTGAGAGCTGTGCGTAGGATACGCCTCGTACTATCCCAAAGGCTAAAGACTGTCCCGCTTCCCTCTTCCCGAATCCTCAAAGACTTTGTGATCCCGCGATCAGTGTGTATATAAGAGTGCTTCTTTCTTTTACGACTTATAAAGAACGTGTTACTGAAATCCAACGGTGTGGTGTCCGTTCGGAAGTGTGGTGTGAGCTCAGTGTGTACGATCCTAGACTCGAAGTCCTCCCCGGTGAGGACCTCACGATGACTCGGCAAGATCTGGGGGAGAGGTGGGTCCTGGGGTGGTCGGGTGAGCACAACCTGGCCCTCTGAGATCGCCCCCTCTAACATTGGTGGCAGCGTCGCGATAAGAACCTACGTCTAGGGATCGTACAGTACTGACACACTACCCGAACGAAGAACAACCATGAGCCTCATCCTAACGAACGACAAGACCACCTTCCAGATGGAGCTTCTGGAAGACTATTCGCACCGAGAGCTGAAGCAATTTTGCAAAGATCGCCATATCCCGACAACGGGATTAAGCACCAAAGAAGACTTTCAAAAAGCCCTGACAGCCAATGTGGAGGCCGGAGCACAACCTCCCCCGCCGACAGAAGACGGTGGAGAGGGAAGGCCACTGACTGAAACCCACGCCCAAGAGCATGAGAGAGCAGAGTCCCCGACGCGGAGTCCCAGCACGGAGAGAGGTCTGTCTCAAGAAGAGATGACAGACCGAGAACGCAACCGAAACCACGAGTTAGAACTAGCGCGTCTGAAGATAGACGGAGAACTCAAGCTGGCCGAGAAGAAGCTAGCCATCGAGCAGTTACGACTGCAAGGAGAACTGGAGGAGAAGAAACTCCAGCGAGAACACGAAGGGAAAAGACTCCAGCTGGAGCACGAGCGCGGCCTGAAAGAGATCGAACTGAAGGCCAGGAGCGAAGACAACAGAACATCGGGGACCCGAGAGGCCGCTCCCCCGGTAGAACCCAAGGTCCACATCCCCAAGGATGTGGTCAAAGAATATTATAAAAACGATGATATTCAGCAATGGTTCAAGGCCTACGAAGTCGCCATGACCTCCCACCGAGTTCCGCGAGCGGATTGGGGAGCCGGGCTGTGGGATCGCTTCCTGAGTGAAGGGAGAGACACCCTGCTCGACCTCCCGTCCTCCGAACAAACATCCTACAGCCACATGAAGGAGGCCCTCCTCACAAGGTACGGGCTCACCCCGGAAATGTACCGACAAAGGTTTCGAGACTGCAAAAAGATCCCCGGCACCACATGGGTAGAATATGTGAATTTCTACAGCCGGGCCTTGGAAGGGTGGATCAAGGGCAGCAAGGTGTCCACCTTTGAGGGGCTCATCGACCTCATTGCTTACGAACATTTGTCCACAAATTGCTTTGTGGAACTCCGACAGCATCTCCTGGACAGCAAGTTGGGTGACCCCCGGAAACTGGCAGTCGAGGCCGATCGCTGGGTGAGCACCAGAGTCCCCCGGGGGCCCGGGGGAGACTCTGGCCGAAACGAACAAGGATCTTCCCGCCCGAGGGGAGGGGGTGGGGGGTCAGAGTAGGCAGAGGGGGTCCCAGGTAGGGTCCCCGCGCAGTCCCCCCAGAAACCAGCCAGGCACCTCGCCTCCCACAGCGTGCGCAGGGTTTCCCCCAGCCAAGCCAGGGCCCCGAGTCAGCCAAGCCTGCTTCCATTGCCAGCAACCCGGGCATTATGCCAATGACCCCCGATGCCCTCTTTTCAAGAAGCCCGTCGCTGCGGGTCCTCCAGCGCGCCAGATAGCCTATGTAGCCCTAGAAGAAGAAGGGGAGGAGATTTTCGAGGGGGGTGACCCCGCCGCAATGATGTTGGTCTCCCTGGGTAATAGGGAAATGGTCCCAGGAGCCCCCCTGCCAGACAACACGGAGAAGTACCGACAACAGGTGACCGTCAATGGCCACCGCATAGGGGCGCTCCGAGACACCGGGGCCAGTATCACCGCAGTGAAATGTCACTTGGTCACCGAAGCCGAGATTGTTCCCCACATCTCCTGCAGAGTGATCGCAGCTGACAACTCCGTCCGCACCTGCCGGATCGCTCAGGTCCCGTTCGAGTGGGGGGGCGTCTCCGGGGAGTTACGAGTAGCGGTCCACACCGACATGCCCGTGGACTGCCTGCTCGGCAACGATCTGGAGAGCTCCCCATGGAAGCGGGTTGAGCGGAGGACCCACCTGGAGATGGTGGGCCTACCCGAATGGGCCTGTGTGAGCACCCGGTCCATGACCGCCTGGGTGACCACCCCCGAGAGAGTGACCCCTGAGAGCGCACAGCCAGCCCCCGAGTCCCCTGAAGCCCCCGAGCTGTTCCCCGGAGAGAGCCCTCCCTCCGACCCAGGTCCCCTCGGCCCTGACGTCGAACAGACCCCGAGCCTGGACGACCTTCCTGAGCTGGCCCAGTGGCGCCAGGAAGGAGGACCGTCCCGCGAAGAGTTTTGCCTCGAACAGACCTCCTGTCCGTCCTTGGTGGGGCCGCGGCAACAGGCCGCCGCCCAGGCCGCCGGTGACCAGTCCGGCTCCCACTTTGTGTATTGGGGAAACGGCCTCCTCTACAGCGAACAAAAGACTGCCGAGCTAGGGTCAGCCCGAGTGCTGGTGGTACCCCTACGCTTCCACAGCTTCCTCCTGAACCTGGCCCATGATGTACCCTTGGCGGGACACTTAGGACAAGACAAGACGTATCACCGCCTGGTTACGCACTTCTACTGGCCGGGCATGCGCTCCGATGTAGAGGCCCACTGTAAGTCCTGCCCCACGTGTCAGTCGAGCGGAAAGAGCGGAGGGAAGCGCAAGGCCCCCCTCCAACCCTTCCCCGTGGTCAGCACCCCCTTTGAGCGGGTGGGGATCGATATCGTGGGCCCTCTCGACCCCCGGACCTCCTTAGGTCACCGATTTATCCTTGTCTTGGTGGACCATGCCACCCGCTACCCCGAAGCCATTCCCCTCCGAACGGTGACGGCCCCCGTAGTGGGGCGGGCCCTCATGGGGATCTTCTCTCGGGTGGGATTCCCCCGAGAAGTCGTAAGCGACCGAGGGACCAACTTCATCTCGAAATACATGAAGTCCCTCTGGCAACAGTGCGTGGTGACGTAAAAATTCACCACCCCATACCACCCCCAGGGTAACGGTCTGGTGGAGCGATTCAACTGGACCCTCAAGGGAATGATCATGGGTCTCGAAGAGCCCCTGAGGCGTAAGTGGGACGTCCTCCTTCCCTGTCTCCTCTTCGCGTACCGTGAAGTGCCCCAGAAATCCTTGGGGTTTAGCCCCTTCGAGCTGCTCTACGGGCACCCCGTCAGGGGGCCCCTCAGCCTGGTCAAGGAAGGATGGGAAACGGCGGCCCCCGAGCCCCCTCCGGATGTGTTTCGATACATCCTGGCCCTCAGGAACCAAACTAGGAAGTTCCGAGAACTGGCCAAGGCAAACCTCGAGGCCAGTCAAGAAGAGATGAAACGGTGGTATGACCAGAATGCCACTCTGGTCGAGTTTCAGCCCAGACAGCAGGTCTGGGTGATGGCCCCCGTGGAGCTCTGTGCCCTGCAATACAAATGGACAGGGCCCTTCAAAGTGGTGGAGCGTAAGAGCCAGGTGACCTATCTCATTGATGTACAGTCCCCCAGGAACCCCATGAGGGTCCTCCACGTGAACCGCCTCAAACCCCACTTCGCCCGGTCCGAGTTGAGCTTGCTCCTCGCCACAGACGATGGAGAGGAAGAGGAAACGGAGCCTCTCCCCGATCTCCTGGGCGCCAAGGACAAAGATGGCTCCGTAGAGGGAGTGAGTCTCTCCTTCCTCTCTCCCGAGCCGCGCGAGGACTGTCGCCAGTTACTGGGACAATTCTCGAACCTTTTCTCCCTCATCCCCGGTGTCACCAGCTGGTGCGTCCACGACGTGGACACCGGGGACAGCCCTCCGGTACGGCACAGAGCCTACCGCGTCCCTGACAGAGTCCGGGCCTGCATCAAGGCCGAGGTCTCCAAGATGCTAGCTCTAGGAGTGGTCGAAGCCTCTGACAGCCCATGGGCTAGCCCCGTGGTCCTGGTTCCGAAGGCAGCCGCCCCCGGTGCTGTTCACGAGCTAAGGTTCTGCGTTGACTACCGCGGGCTCAACGCAGTCACCAGGACCGACGCTCACCCTATTCCCCGAGCAGACGAGCTTATCGATCGCCTAGGGGCGGCTCGCTTCCTCTGCACGTTCAACCTGACCAGCGGATACTGGCAGATCGCCCTCACAGAAGGGGCCAGAGAGAGATCCGCTTTTTCCACCCCAGATGGGCACTACCATTTCCGGGTGATGCTCTTCGGGATGAAAAACGCCCCCGCCACCTTCCAGAGGTTGGTTAACCAGGTACTGGCTGGGTTGGAAGAGTTCAGCACTGCGTATCTGGACGATATCGCAGTGTTCAGTTCCCACTGGCCCGAGCACCTCCAGCATCTCTGGGCGGTGCTGACGGCCCCGCGGAGGGCCGGTCTCACCATTAAGGCAAGCAAGTGCCAGATCGGACAAGGGTCCGTAGTCTACCTTGGGCACCAGGTCGGAAGCGGCCTCGAAGCCCCCCTCCAGCCCAAGATCGATGCAATCGTGGCCTGGGAGGCCCCCACGACCCAGACGGAAGTGCGGGCGTTCCTAGGGCTCACTGGGTACTACCGAAGATTTATCAAAGGATACGGCAGCATCGTAGTCCCCCTCACGGAGTTAACCTCCAAAAACCAGCCGAAGAAAGTCAGCTGGACCCCCGCCTGCCAAGAGGCGTTCGAAACCTTGAAAGACGCCATGTGTACTGCCCCCGTTCTACAGGCCCCCGACTACTCCCGAGAGTTTGTAGTCCAGACGGACGCGTCCGAGCATGGCATCGGAGCAGTTCTGTCACAGATAAACGAGAACGGCCTAGACCAACCAGTGGCATTCATTAGCCGGAGGCTACTCCCTCGAGAACAAAGGTGGAGCACCATCGAGCGGGAGGCCTTCGCGGTGGTTTGGGCCCTGAAGAAGCTGAGGCCCTACCTGTTCGGTACTCACTTCCGGGTCCAGACCGACCACCGACCCCTCCGGTGGCTAATGCAGATGAGCGGGGAGAACCCCAAACTGTTGCGCTGGTCCATCTCCCTCCAGGGGATGGATTTCACGGTTTAGCACCGGCCTGGTGTTGACCACGCCAACGCAGACGGCCTGTCCCGATTCTTCCGCCTCAGCGAAGAGAACCCCCAAGAGGATGGGTAGTTCTCCCCGCCTTCAGCTGGGGGGGACGCGTGTTGGACCCGGCCTCGTGGCGTGGTGCGCCCCTGCTCCTCCGCACCCTGTTAGCGTAGCCCTGCGCCTGAGTTCCCCTGCGCAGCACCCCATTAGCGTAGCCTGATCCCCGAGCCCTGGTCGTCCTGCTCCCTGTACACCCAGACCCTGTAACCGACGACCAGCCCCGCTTATCCCGTCCCACTCCCAGCTCCGAGCGCCTACAACCTGCATGCCCCACAAGGCCCGGCAGCCATTTTCCCTTCCCGAGATCCCTGTCTCCCTGGGCCTAGCGTGACCCCGGCCCCAGCGAAACCCAGACTCCAAAGGCGCGCCAGTCCCGGCTGGGGGGTAAAGGACTCCCCGAGTGAGATAAGCCAGGGAGTTTCAATGGCACCTCCGGCCTCCGCTGAGAGACTGGATTCTGTCACACCTTTGGCCTCCCCCTGTGGGCCAGTTTCGATCGCACCTCTGGCCTCCCCGAGTGCTGGCTCCAGACCTGCTGGGCGTCTGGGAATCCCCGGACGCATCTTCCAAAGAGATCAAAGAGCCAACCGCCGGACCTCGCCAACGACCAGCCCCCAAGGCATGGGACCTCCGTCTGTGAGGGTCCGGACATCAAAGGGCCAATGGACTATATCAGGGCCCGCCCGACAACTAGCGGGCAGTTGTATCTTGGACCTGAAGCCTGCTGATCTGATCGCGGCTGACCCTGAGAAGAGCTCAACCTCGCATCGCTGAGCCCTGCTGACGCTGTCGCGGCTCCCTCTTCGCAACAAGGAACTGAACCACCTGAGCCCTGCTGACGCTGTCGCGGCTCGAACTGAACTCGTAACCATCGGAGCCCTGCTGACGCTGTCGCGGCTCGTCCTCTCTAAGACCTCGGAGCCCTGCTGACGCTGTCGCGGCTCGAGCTTGAAGCTGTAACCATCTGAGCCCTGCTGACGCTGTCGCGGCTCCTAAAGAACTTCTCCGGATCGAGCCCTGCTGACCTCGTCGCGGCTCGAGGAGTACTCTGGTCCGGCTGGACCATCGAGACCACCATCACGACCCGAGCCGACTCGACGTGAGTGAAGCAACCAGTACGACCATCGTCTCCCGTATCCCCCGGCTCGAGGATTGAGAGCTGTGCGTAGGATACGCCTCGTACTATCCCAAAGGCTAAAGACTGTCCCGCTTCCCTCTTCCCGAATCCTCAAAGACTTTGTGATCCCTCGATCAGTGTGTATATAAGAGTGCTTCTTTCTTTTACGACTTATAAAGAACGTGTTACTGAAATCCAACGGTGTGGTGTCCGTTCGTAAGTGTGGTGTGAGCTCAGTGTGTACGATCCTAGACTCGAAGTCCTCCCCGGTGAGGACCTCACGATGAGACTCGGCAAGATCTGGGGGAGAGGTGGGTCCTGGGGTGGTCGGGTGAGCACAACCTGGCCCTCTGAGATCGCCCCCTCTAACAGAGGAAGTTACGGCCCTCTTGGCCAAGGGGGCCATCGAGCGCGTTCCTGGGCCAGAAGTAAGGTGTGGTTGCTACTCCCACTACTTTCTGGTACCCAAGAAGGGCAAAGGGGGCCTACGCCCTATCTTGGACCTAAGGAACGTCAACGGCTTCCTCCGGAAGGAGAAGTTCAAGATGCTGACACTGGCTCAGGTCCTAGCTGCCCTGGACCCAGGAGACTGGATGGTAGCGTTGGACTTGCAGGACGCTTATTTCCACATCCCCGTCCTGCCGGCCCACCGGCGCTACCTGCGGTTCACGGTTGGCCACGAGCACTTTCAGTATACCGTGCTCCCCTTCGGCCTTACCAGCGCCCCACGGGTGTTCACAAAGGTGATGGCGGTGGTCGCAGCTCATCTGCGCAGGTTAGGGGTTTCAGTTTTCCCCTACCTCGACGACTGGTTGTTGAAGGCGGGCTCGCCCCAGACAGTCGTCAGCCACCTCCAGACTACGGCAGATCTCCTGCACCGGCTGGGGTTCTCCATCAATGTGCCAAAGTCACACCTGTGCCCCTCTCCGAAGCTCCTCTTCATCGGAGCGGTTCTCGACTCGGCGCGGTTTCGGGTTTATCCACCCGAACAGCGGGTCCGGGATATTCAGGCTCTGATTCCCATCTTTCAGCCGTTATCCCGGGTCTCGGTCAGGTTGACGCTGCAGCTTCTGGGGCTGATGGCCTCCTGCATCCTACTGGTGCATCACGCCAGGTGGCGGATGCGGGCTCTGCAGTGGGACCTGAAGTTTCAGTGGGCCGAGCATCAGGGCAACCTATCCGACCACGTCCTGATCTCGGAGGGCACTGCGAGACAGCTGCAGTGGTGGCTCACGAACCGCGATTGGGTCAGCGGCAGATCCCTCTCCATTCCCCAACCGGAGCTCGTAGTTGTGACGGACGCGTCCCTCCAGGGCTGGGGAGGCCACATGGGAGAGGCGGAGATCAGAGGCCTCTGGTCTCCGGCGGAGGCCCGGCTCCACATCAACCTGTTGGAGTTACGGGCGATTCGTCTAGCACTGAAGGCATTCTTCCCCTCTGTCCGGGGGAGTGTAGTGCAGGTGTTCACGGACAACACCACCGCCATGTGGTACTGCAACAAACAGGGCGGGGTGGGGTCGTGGACCCTTTGCCAGGAGGCTCTGCGCCTCTGGCAATGGCTGGAACGCCAGGGCGTGACCCTGGTGGCTCAACACCTGGCAGGTTCTCTGAACGCCAGGGCGGACGAGCTCAGCCGTCGGTGCATGATGGATCACGAATGGCGTCTGAACTCGGACGTGGCGCAAGGCCTCTTTCAGCAATGGGGAGAGCCTTGGTTAGATCTATTCGCCACCGAAGAGAACGCGCAATGTCATCAGTTCGCGAGTGGAGTTGCGGTCTATTGTATGCCTTTCCGCCTATACCACTTCTGCCCAGAGTGCTGAAGAAGATCAAGCGCGACCGGGCCCAAGTCATCCTTGTGGCTCCGGACTGGGCAAGAAGGTACTGGTATCCAGAGCTACTCAGTATGTCAGTCGATCCCCCGGTTCGTCTGCCTCTTCAGGAGGACCTTCTGTCGCAGCAGCAGGGGACGGTCCTCAACCCGAACCTGTCCAGTCTCCACCTCCATGCTTGGAGATTGAGCGGCGACAGTTGAGGCCATTTGACTTGCCTCCTGCAGTCTGTAACGTCATTCTGGCAGCCAGGCGTCCCTCCACAAAGTCGGTATACGCCTGCAGGTGGAACAGATTTGTGGCATGGTGCACAGCAAAGGCTGTGGATCCTCTTGCTGCCCCTCTCTCTGAGGTTCTTCTCTTCCTTCTTTCTCTTGCCCAGCAGGGCTCTGCTCTGGGCACTATCAAGGGCTACCTTTCTGCCCTTTCAGCCTTTCTGAGGCTGCCTGATCAACCTTCTTTGTTCAAGTCCCCTATTGTAAGTAGATTTCTAAAAGGCATCACACGCACATTCCCTCCTGTTCCGTTTGTGATGCCTCAGTGGGACTTGAACCTGGTTCTTACGTTTCTGATGTGTGCTCCTTTTGAGCCACTTCACAACTGTCCTCTCCGCCTTCTTACTCTGAAGACAGCATTCCTGGTTGCCATCACCTCTGCCAGGAGAGTGAGTGAGCTCCAGGCTCTTTCTTGTACTCCACCTTTCCTTTCTGTCCATCCGGACAAAGTGGTGTTGCGTACTAAGCCATCTTTCCTGCCCAAGGTTGTCACGGCCTTCCACATCGGGCAGTCTATCACCTTGCCAACCTTCTTCCCGCCACCGCATCCCTCTAAAGAGGAAGAGCGGCTCCACCGTCTGGACCCAAAACGTGCGCTCTCATTTTACTTGGATCGCACACGCCAGTTCCGGGTGGATGACCAACTCTTTGTTGGTTACGTGGGCGCTAAGAAGGGGAAAGCGGTGCACAAGAGGACCATCTCCCGGTGGATCATCTTGTGTATCCAGGCATGCTACTCCTTGGCTAGAAAGGAGCCCCCTGTTGGCTTATGGGCTCACTCCACCCGAGCCACGGCGACTACAACTGCCCTGGGCCGGGGAGTGCCCTTACAAGACATCTGTCAGGCAGCTACGTGGGCCTCGCTGCACACGTTTGCAAGACACTACTGCCTCGACAGCTAAGTCCGGAGGGATGGCTTCTTTGGCCGTTCTGTCCTCCAGGACTTTCTGGTGTGATTATTGGTTCGCAGACCCACAACCGGGGTTGGTATTGCTGGGGTATCTATTCTAAGGTAAGGAATCTAATACTAACGTGTCTCTTTCAGATGCACAAGTTACTACTTGTGTAACGATATATCTGTAAGAGACATTAATTAGTATTAGATTCCTTACCGACCCACCCATCCTCCCCGTTCTGCGAACCGATATCTAGGTTTAGGGTTACCCCCTTTCAGGGCCCTAGTTTCAATGGCACCAGTGTTGGTTTTTAACATGGCTCTGCGTTTCTGGCGCGGAAAAGCTGTGTCTAAGAACTGACGTCAGCACGCGGAGGCGGCGTCTAAGTACTCCGACGACGTCATCACGGCGCCCACGACGCCGACGAAGGACGCGGAGCCGCAGACGACGCCTACCGACGCGCAAGGGTACTGCTACGCAAAAGTTTCCGGATCCAGTCTGATGCCTGGGGATATTCTAAGGTAAGGAATCTAATACTAACTAATATCTCTTACAGATATATCGTTACACAAGTAGTAACTTGTGCACCTCTTTAATTGTTTTTCTTTCTTAATACTACGAAACCTTTGTACTGTATATAAACTGCTCCTTTAAGTCCTGGACCCCTCTGTCCATAATACTTATATACCCAGGTCCCAGTGACTCCTTTTGGGTTTAACCCTGTCCTTTGCAGCATCTTTTCAATACACCTCAAAATAGCTGTATATATTTTTCGATTTGATAGATAAAAGCATGTAATGATAAATAAAAATATATACTTCTCCGACTTATTATAATATTTCATCAATCCATCCTAAAGTGCAAATGTGCTAGGGCAACTTTTATTTTTTTTTCTATGTCGACAATCGTCTTTTACCCTGATCCAGGATTCTTATTCTAAAAAGAACCAATCAGCTGTTTGTATAACACATTCCCAATATTACCAAAGATGATCAAGGCACACATAAAGGAGGAATTATTTACTTCTCTCTATTGATGGTAGATTTTCAATAAAGTGCCACGTGCAATAAATTAAAGTGACGTGCTCAAAAGATCTTTTCTTCACTCAGAAATCTTTTTAATTAAAGTGTCGCGTGCTTGTATCTAAAGTGACATTATACCAGGCCTAATAATGATCATTCGTAATTACAGTGTCACATGCTGTCATCTAAAGTAACATGTGCCATGACTCATTCCTACTTCTGATAGGGAGTATTAATGGCTGTTGGCAATAACTTATCCATTGGCGATCATAATCATGCTGATCCATTCTCTGCCCTTACATATCCCTAGGGGCCCTATTGTCCATGTTAAATACAAAGTACAAGTTTTAAAATAAAGTGTTTGTGCTGAGTACTACCTACTATGATCAATTATTTCCTTCATCTTAGTCAGTCAACCATGACAAGGTGCACATCAATAACAAATCTATAAAGTCTTCCAGGGTTTTTATACTCTGTTTGCTGAAGATCTCAAATCTATAATGTATACATATTTTCTCTTAAGTGCTAGTTGTAAAACAAATATCTTTTAAAGCAATCCACAGTTTCGTAATTTCTGTATCCACACTTATCACTAAGGTTAATTTTGCACATTTAGGTTATCTCGGAGACACTAATGTTATCACCATTATGTAGTATATAAATTTACATATATTTATAAATGCACAAAAAGTTCTGCATCCTTCTTATGGCCCCAAGGTTTCCGTTCCCATCATTAGAATCAAACCGGATTCTTGTTTACACAGTTCATTTTCACGGATTCCATCTCTTGGATGGGGTTTGATATGTTTAGAGGCCCCAATAGGACAAAGTTGACAATGATCGATTGTGCATTTGATCAAAGTGGCAAGCCATTGGGTAGGACTTATCCCCGTTTCTGATGGCTCTTATGTGCTGTAAGATTCTCGGTTTCAATTTGTTTTTAGTGCTGCCTATGTACAGCTCATTGCAGCCACACTTCAATGCATAGATAACAAATTCTGTGTTACAAGTTATTCTTTCTCTAATCTGTACTTTCTGAGCATCCAATATGTGGAAGCTCTTGCTGTTGACTCCATACTCACAGGCTTTGCAAGAAGTGTATTTCACAAATCCCTCCTGATTTTTCAATAGCCATGAGCCCACATCTGGTCGAACATGCTTTGGGGTGAAGTGACTGGCTGTTAGTATGTCACCCAATGACCTGACCTTCTTTGATGTAATTTGTGGGCCTTTTTCAAAGATTTTGATTGTGTTCATCATTTTTCAGCACACACTAGTGTTTTTGGGGGATTGATGCCAAACTGTATTCCAGGAAGATTCTCTTGATGTCATTATTATTCTCTTCCTGGGCTTTTTAGAACTGTAGATGGATATATATAATTCTGTACTAGCTTCCCAGCACAACCTCCTGCGTTTTCTTTTACATAGGCCCCTACGAATCCAGGTGGTTTAATTTCTAGGCTCTATAAAGTGACTGCGGAGGCCAGGAAAAACATGGTGGTTGGGAGCAAGGGGAAAAGAATTTGGAGATGAAAATCACTGATGGAAAAAATGGTGATACAGCTGCACCCAAATCCAGAAAACCTTACTGAACACCAGACAGATTTGTGCATTTAAATTTCTGCTTAGTTTATTACTCGCCAGTATAGGGTTTATTACTCGCCAGTTGGTCTAAGTCCATTTGGGTTAGGGACTCACCCAACATCCCCCAGATGCTGCCACCACTCGCGGACTATTTCCACCCAACATGGGCCTGTCCGCAGAGTCAATATTTGTGGAGACAGTGTTTGGGAGACTATCTAAAATCATGGCATCCCAGCCGGCCTGATTCTGCTGACAGCACTATTGGCTTATGTGAAAGAAGCTCCTCTAAATGTGCGCCTCCCTCCTTGTGGAGAGGAGGGCGGCTCTTCGATGGGTTAAGGTCCTTTGCCTACTGTTACAGAATGGGTCACAGATTCAATTTAATACCAAATTCAAAAGTCTTTGAATAGAGTCATGAAACCTAAATTCGGGTACTAGGAAGTCAAATGCTCATTAGTCAGTGCATTTCGGAGGTGGTTGTTCTGCCCTTCATCACGGAAGCACCCTTGTTATTTTACTTATGTTTATAATTCCACACATTTCATCTATAAACCAAGCTCACTCATCAGTATTGCTAATTTGCATGTACAAAGCAGTCTAAAGTGTATATATTTAGCATCAGTGCCCTACCTATAACAAAGTAATGTGCTCCCTCGGTTTCCTTATTATAGACATACACTGTACATTTATGCTTAACTTGCCATTAATATCCACTACCTCCAAAACCGTAGTAAACTTTTAATTCATACAATAGCTCTTTATCCTTCGTTTCTGGCATTTTCTTCTTTAATGTTGAAGGTCCCTATGTCCACCTGTTTTGCATTACCTGTCAGTTTTTGTCCCTTTTAAAAGTGGACACAATATGCATTATTCCCAAATCACACCGAAGCGGAATCTTGGATGTATAGTAAATTTACCATCTCATTGTATTTACGGTTTGATTTCCACGAGCGGGAAGAGCTAGCTCATCAAGAGATCTCTTGTTTTACCCTAGTCCTTTGTCTGTTTTTATGCAGCTTCTACACTTCTTGGGAAATGCTGATGTTCAAAGATATATTTATCGATAACATTTCATCCTGGGCACCTTGGCATATATTCATTACTTCTGAGAATCAAAGATAATGCAGCTTCTGCTCAGTTTGGTATCTCTCTTAGAGATAGGGTCTTCATTTATCCAAAATCTTTGTTCCCAGTCTACCCATCGGGGTAGAGGTACTGCAAATTCTATTACTTTGACAAACAGAGACATCATTTGTCATAGATCAAAGGATGCAAGGAACTTTGATTTTGCCTTTAAAGTTTTTTTATTCTAATTTTTGATTTGTGCCAATTGTTGTCCATCCTAAATAGTAGAGACCTCAAGGGCACTTCATTGTGTAAATTATATATGTGGCTTTGCATATATAGAAACCTGATTTTTAAGGGGTTGTCAGTAATGGGCGGTTTATGATGTTTCCTGTAATGGTATTGTTACCACTGGAGAGTAACAAACCTGTGCAGTTTCTACCACCAACTGTTGAATTGTTTTTATTTTCCTTTTTTTTTTTTGAATCTGTAGATTCCTTTAGTTAATTGTTCATATGTTTAGAAACATTGCTTTCTCCGACAGTATTTAACATAGTTTTAGGTAAGATGTTGTGGATCCAGCAGCTTATGGAAATTTCCCTCACAGAAATGTGTGATGTTAGCCAAAAGTTTACGGTTTTCAGGGCTTTGTTGGTAGGGAAACTTAGTGGGATCCATGCAAGTCATACCACCCTGGACTCTCTAGGTGTTGAGTATTCAAAAATGTCAGGGGGTGTTATTGTTCCCTCAGAGCCCATCCACTACTCAAGTACAGACTCATACTGGTTGGTTTTGATATAACTAGTAGTGATGGGTTCAAAGAGCACATACTAGCAACAGTATCAACATATTGAACCCATAACTTACTGACAGTGAGCAGTAAAGTCATGTCAAGGCACCAACCACTTTACTGCCCATTTCCATACCTTTAATGCGCAGCACACACACAGCCGTTCACACCTTCATCCGTGGGCCCAACACAACTCTCACATCAACAAACCGCTGCTATTCAAGGGCCCATCACATTCATACCCCCACGGGACTGACACACAAATGACATTGCTACTCCCCAGGCCATCATCCAGCTTACTTGCATACACAGCTCCAGAAAACCACTACACACATGCAGGCAGCCAACAGCCACGCAATAAACAGCTGGTTTGAATTGTTTGATGCCAACATCTGTGTGTCACTCCTACCTTGACCGTTTGCCTTTTATCTACACAACATCCTTGTTAAAGCAGGCCTAGGCTAGGATTTTACTATGTTAATTTCTTACTCTGCGTGCTAGTCACACATGGGTGCCAGGTGTACCTTTTCTAATGGCTCCTAGGGCAGCCTGCTTAGGCTTAGAAAGATGTCTTTCATGCGCCTTCAGCGCACTCACTTCTCAAAATTCAGCTCCTTCCTGTATGTGGTATTAAGTTGGGGGTTTCTGAAGACGTCTTCACTGATGCACACATCAAACTGTGGGAAACTAACTACATTTGAAAACTGTGGTTAATATGCTGCGGCAGACACTCTTAAGTACCCTAAAGAGGTCTTCCAGAAAGACTAAGTCCCTTCGGGTCTAAGGGACCAGGTATACACTTGGAAAATTAGGTGGTAGTTTGTAGGGAGGTGGCGCCACGGAGAAATACACAGAAAAAATCATTCATTTTGATATAAAGAAATGCGGTGCTAAACAGGTAGGGAGATCCACACTACTCTCTAATATGTGGTCAGATACAACATAGCAATATACAGGTCAACCTCCAGCACACGCTAACATATAACGTCAATAATAACAATCACAGAATAGAAGTAGTCTTCTTCCTTTTTATTATTTTTTTAATCTTTTATCCAGTTGTGTAAATCTTTAGCCTCATAAGCCAACATGTGTTTCGTCGCTCGTGGCGAAAATATCCTTCAACTTCCTCAGGGCTACATGAAGTACAAAAATTAAAACCCACTGTAATTAAGTACAATGTATTTATGATTCATTGTCTATCCCAACATAGTAACTCTGGTGTTAATCTCCATTCCATTCAGACAATCTTAATGGCGTTCAGGCAGTGGAAACCTATGCACACAATATAAAGCCTATGTTCAATCAAAATGCTGGTGCATTTTTAGGTCAGATATAGATATAGATGTGTATATATATAATATATATATTTCTCCAGAACATGAGCTAGGATACAGGTATTGTCACTAGATGGACTGTTTTTTACAAAGCCAACTTGTGAGGTATGGATAAGCTTGGGTAAAAATCTTTGAAGGCGTTTGGCGAGGATCATTGCAGACATTTTGCAGTCTAAGTTAATTAGAGATATTGGCCTATAATTTTTGGGGAGTGTTGGATCCTTCCCCTCTTTGGGGATTACAGCTAAAATGGCTTCTGCTGGTGTCCCATTAAGTTGGCCAGAGTTACTAAATTCGTGGAACAAGTTTGAGTGGGAGAGTTAGTATCAAGGAGAAGCATTTGTAAAACTTAGCATTACACCCATCAGGACCCAGATCCTTCCCAATTTTGAGGGCCTTAATTGAGCTTTCGATTTCTGAAGCGGTGATTGGGCTATTGATTTCGATTTTTTTCTTCATCTGAGAGGGCATGAAGTGTGTGTAGGAGAGTAGGGTCTGCAATCCTATGGTCACCCCAGATTTTTGCTTTTTGCTTCACTGGTTTATGACTTTCCCTGGCTGTGGGCCTGCTAATCAGATCCACAGCCTCGTTGTTCTCTCTCTAAATTGACATCAATGTACTTTACGTGCATTTACCAATTGGTATTGGGACCCCTTATCAGCCCCTGTACAGTGTACCTTAGGTACCCAGGGCATAGGTGAACCCAAGGGCCTACCAGGGGCTGAAGCATGTATTATGCCACCCCTGTCTGGCCCTCTAAACAGACACAACTGGCTGGTAAGACAGCTGGGGCATGGTGGTGTAATCACCCTTTGCTGTAGATATAGTATACCTACATCTAACCCTAAAATGGACACATATCCTCCTATCAGTCACTCCTATGGCAGGCCTTATCGATCCTAAGGGCAGAGTGCTTGGAATTATGTGAGATGGTGCTCTGGCATGAGCTGAGCCCGTCTGCAGCTTGCGGAACCAAGTCCTAATAGCTGTTCCATGATAACGCTATACCATATACTCTTAAGTGCATTATCATCCTCGCGGTTGAATGCCAACTTTGGTATAGCATTATCAAAACATGTCGAGTAAGGTGTCATATGAATTGGAATACTACACCCTCGCCCGTTCTGGCGACGGGGGTAGCATTCCACCCTTCTAGAGGGACACGACATGTATGTAACTGTGAACCCCGGTTAAAGTTAACACGAGCCTTAGCATCACAAAATGGATGCTGCCACCACAGACACAAGTCTGACCTCCTGCTGCTGGGAGTCCTTCCAGCGAGGGAGGCTTGGACAAAGGGTTTCCTGCCTTGGGAGATGCTAGCACCACCCCAGACAGGATTTTGTGTATTGGGTAGGACCGGCCTGAAAGGAATGAGACATGCCTGGGGCACACAAGGTGCCCTGTGCATAAACCGGTTCAAACCAGTTGCTGGGGCACCCCTGCCCCAGTTCTGGCGCGAAGCCGGACAAAGGATAGGGGGTGTAACCACCCCCCTTCCTGGTCCCACCCATGGGAGGGACCTAGTCGTGTACAGCCCCCCTTTAGGAGAATAAAGGTAGGAGCTGGTCCCATTCCAAATTAGATTATCCTGAACAACTTTTACAAGAAGAAACTCTGGACTTCGACGTTCTGCTCCACAGAAGACTGAAGAATCTCCGTTGTGGGCAAGGAGTGTCCACCCTGCAACTGCAGGCACCATCAAGCGTCCAGCGGCTTCCCTTTGTCGTCTTCCCTCGAGGATCCAGACTTCAGAGCCCGACGAGACCCGGATTCCCAGACCTCTCCGACCTCGACTCACATCTGCAGCACAGCTGAGATCCGTGGGTGCGACGAGACACGTGGGACCGGCCATCTTGAAAGAACCTGCACTTCGCTTCCAGCACGACTTCCGAGGTAAACTCGACCAAGTGCTTTAGGGATTGAGAAGCCCCAGCCCCGAGCAGCCCCTGCACCGAAGACCAGCCCTCCAGCATCCACGAGATCTGCGTGGGGCCCTTTTGCTTGGTTGCTGCTCGACGCGTTGTCTGGTCTCTTGCCGGCTGGCTAGTGACCTCCTAGACGACGATCCTTGAAATCTTCACTGCTGGTCTGGTTGCTCCAGACTGGCCCTTGCTCCCCTCCAAAATAGGAGCACCCCGGACTCTCCTAGTCCGCACCAGACTCCTTTTCCACTCACCGCGTGGGTTGCCTTTGCCAAGGCCTGTTGACGCCGAATCCGGAACAGACACCGCCGACAGCGAGAGCCTGCGTGGGACAGCTCGGGCCTCCATCCTGGTCGTCGAAGACACCTCCTGGTCCACGTGGCTGCAGAGTCAAGCGTCCACTCTTCACCTAATTGCGACGACGACATCTGGTTACTTCCTGGTTCCATTCCGGTCACTGGCTAGTGACTTTGAACATTGTCCCCTCTGCTTTCAGGTCCTCTTCTTCCTCGATCCACTCGTGGGTCGCACCGGACATCTTCCACTTGGTCGCCTGCAGCATCTTTCTTCAAGGCTCCATTGACTTCGACGCGGAAACCCGACACACTTTGACACCTATGCACCCGCAGCCCGTGGGTGAGGTAACAAGAGCATTTCGGTGCTCAAGGGTGGATTAACTCTCCTAGTGTCCAGATTTCCAGTCGTTTTAGTCCTAGATAGTAAAGACTGTCCATACTTACCTTTTTCGTAAACTGTACTGTCCATTGACTTTGTTCCGCATCTCGCATGTGAGTTCACACTCTGCACACGCGCTCCGTGGGCCTCCTATTACTTACCTGTGGTTAGGATAGTGTAGTCCCAGCGAACCTCCAGCCTCTGGACAGCTCCATTTCTTCTATCGATTTCCTTATACCATTTACTTAGTATATGGTTTGTCGTGCCCCTAGGGCACCATTGTAATTTTGTGCAACTTATCGTATTTTTCCTAAGAGATTGTCATGTGCTTAGCCCTCTGATCTCATAAAGAGTTCAGAGGTGTTTGTTATAAATAAATATACTGTTTATTTTCATAACAACCTGTGTGGTGTCCTTTCATCTGGTATTCAAGGGGTTATATGTGGTAAAACAGCTGGCTTCACATGCCAAAAGAGTTTAGCCTAAGACTGCTTTGTCCACGCTACCATTAGGATAGCTGGTCTATAAGGTTGACTTACAACCAATCACCATAAGGGTTGTTTGGACTGATACAAGGTGACCACTAGAACTAGTGAACATCATATATCAGGCCAACTTCTCACAGTGTGCATTTGTTTAGATAGTCTTGTGTTTTTGTGCTGTCCCGATCCTGGTTCTTGCTATACAGAGTGCTGTAAAAATCCTTAAAAATGTCTGCAATTTTGTCAGGATCAGAGTGGGCTAAACCTTTTTGATCTATTAAGTTCTTAGTCGTGTTCGTCTGTAATTTAAACTTTAAGTATGAACCTAAGCTCTTCCCTGCCTTGTTGGACTCACAAAGCTTGATGCTTTTTTGTTTACTTATCCATATCCCTGCTCTGTCACTGAGTATTTTATTATACTCCTATTTCTTTTTCACTACTTCGTACAGGACTGAAGTAACTCTTGATATTACATGGTTTCCCTCTAACATAGCAATCTCTCTTTCTAGCTTTTCAAGATTATTGGAGTCCCTATTCAAGGCGGTTCTAATTCTAATGAGGCGCCTTGATGCCTTCGGGTTTTAGTTGCGCGGTATAAATTTTATTTCATTCATTCATGCATTCAATGATCTCTCCTCTGATTGTGCTCTTCAAAGCCTCCCATCGTGTGAGGTCCGATGTGTCTCCCATTTTGTTAACCATAAGGTAATTCTGTATTGCGCTTTCAATGATTGTCTGTGGGACTCTTTTTCTAAAACTTCATTGTTGAGTCTCCAGAGAGGTTGTTTTTTTAATGGCTTCGGGTCAGATATGGATAAGCTGATGCATGAGTGGTCTGAAATCACTCTTAGCTCAATCGAGGTTTCTTAGATTCTGGCTTTGGCATTACCTGAAATAAATAGGTAGTCAGTGCGTGAATAGGAGTTATGTGGGGACGAATAGAAGGTATGTTCCATTCCTGTGGGATTTTGTAACCTCTAAAAAACTCCTGTGATTCTGGGCAAATCACTTAATCTCCCCGTGCCTAAAATGAATGCGTGTCCTCATGTAACGTAACTGGTGCTATGTAAAGCGCTCTGATACCCGATTCAGTTCGGGTCTAGTTCGCGCTATATAAAACTCTGGGGGGGGGGGAGGGGAGTGTCTGTCAGGTTGAAGCGTGTGCAGAGATTAATAAGGGCTTTGTGAGAGTTGTTGGTGCGAAAAGAACAACGTGAGTCCCTGTCTAATGCCAGGCCCATGGGTAGATTGAAATTGCCCGCTAGTATGTGCATAGCAGTATCTGGGATTGTGTCAATTTGTTTGCTTAAATCTTCCCAGAAGTCTGCGTCGTCCTTGTTGGGGGCATACATATTAGTAATGTAAAATTCCGTATTGTCTTATGACAATTTTGTTGTAGTCTACCTCCCTTTAGTATCGGATGTGCTTGCCACCATATCGATGTTTGATTTCTTTGCTACTAGAGTCAGGGCACCATTTTTCTTTCATATTGCGTCAGAGCCAGCAACGTCGCTGTAAGACCTATTTCTAAGTGAATTAAATTATTTTGAGTCGATCTTCCTCTCCTGAAGTATTATATATGCATTCCGGAATTGAGGTGTAGACACGCTCAAAGGGAGGGAGGTGACTGGTTGACTGGCAGTTTTTAGGTCGAGCGACCTATCTCAATGCGCATGCGCATTGAGCGGGAGCTCGATATAAAGGGGCTTAAACAGAGGTTTAACTAGCTGGCGATTTGGTGCTGTGCCCGTGTGCTTTCAGGTCAATGCGCAAGCGCATTGACCTAAAATGCGCGTGCACAGTATCAAATCGCCAGCCATCTGCCATCTGTTCCCCAGCAGCTCCGCCCCACAAGCTTCCCCCAGCGTGCGCTCTGGCTCAGCCGAGCCGCACTCCTCCCACACCTCTCACACACAAGTGAAGCTTCACTTCAAAGGCCCCCGCATTTCTCCTCTCCCCTCCCCACAGCAATGCTGGCCATACTTTCACTTTGACGGCCGCAGGCCGTCTCTCGTGTTTCTCCTCCCCCCTCCCAGTGTTTTTTTTTTAACTTGTTTCTTTTGCTTTCAGCACTCCGCTTCCTCGCAAACAGCATTTAACCCCCACCAAACTATTGTTACTGGTTTCCCTGGCCTCCTTAGTGCCGGTCCGCCAGCTCCCATGTCTGTCTCTGCTTCTACCTCATCCTGCGCTGCCCCGGAAGATTCTGCTTCACCTTCCGTGTCCACGACCCGAGCCTGCTCCGCCTCCGTGGTCGCTCTCCCTCCTTATGCTGCTGCCCTCTCAAGCACTGCCCCTTGTGCGCTTTATGCTGCTTCCTCCTTTCCCCATATGACCTCTTTCTTGTCTGCTGCTTCTGCACTCCAATATTCTCTCAGACACACTCCATGCTGCTCCTTCTTTCCCCGCACCACTATTTCCGTGACCCGAGCCTGCTCCACCTCCGTGGTCGCTCTCCCTCCTTATGTTCCTGCCCTCTCAAGCACTGCCTCTTGTGCGCTCTATGCTGCTTCCTCCTTTCCCCACATGATCTCTTTCTTGTCTGCTGCTTCTGCCCTCCAATATTCCCTCACACACACTCCATACTGCTCCTTCTTTCCCCGCACCACCGCACCACTATTTTTTTCTGCCCACACTGGCTTTTTTTTTTTTTTAGATAATGGTTATTCCCCTGCCTTCAGCCTAAAGCTCACCTGTAACTCCGCCCGGCCCACTCCCTATTCCTCCCTGCCTCCAGTTCCCTCAACCTGCTCTTCCACACCCCTCGCAGCTCTTTAAAAAAAAAATGTCTTCTTCAATATTTTGGAGAGTCTCGCAGATGCTATTTGCTACCGGGTTGGTTCGGTTTAGAAAAGACAGGAATTGGTTCAAATATAAATGTATTTTTCTTATTTACCGCTCCATATAAGGCCAATAAGTCCTGCAGCGATTGCTCTCAGCACTCCTATCCCCTGCAGCACATGTTCTTGTTATTTTAAAAAAAGTTTGTTTCTACCCTCAATGACAGCGCATTAGCTCAACTATGACAGGTTGATTGGGTTAGAAAACGAGGTTTGGACCGCAAGCGTTCTTTCATTGGCTAACACCTTTACAGCGACGGCATGACCGCTGGCTCCTTTTCTGAGACGCAAACAGTATCGCTGGGCTAAAAATGTGATGTTTTTGGCAAGCCCAACGTGCACTAAAAAAAAAGCGAAAACATTCAGAAGCTTTGTTAAAAAGAAACTCGAAACGGGCAAGGCATGCACAAAGATGACAGTGGGTTAAACAAGCATTGGCATAGCCAATAGGTCTTGCCTTTGGGACCTTATAGGTGTTTTACGAAAGCTATTGCATTTGCCAATGTTTTTAAGCTGTGTTGAAGAGCAGCATGGCTGCTGTGGAGCATGTTCAAAGTTATAATGAAAAAGTGTTATAAGCATTTTTCTTGCTCTACATATACCAAAAAGACATTATGTACAACTGAACGACCCTACTAAACAAGCATTGGCATAGCCAATATGTCTCGCCTTTAGGACCTTATAAGTATTTAGTTTTGCAGCACAATATCCTTGGTGCAACAACATCAGCTGTTGCATGGCTAAACCTTGTACCTTATAAGTGTTTAGCCATGCAACAGGTGATTTTGTTGCACCAAGGATTTTGTGCTGCATAGCTAAATACATATAAGGTCCCAAAAGCGAGACCTATTGGCTATGCCAATGCTTGTTGTTCTTGTGCTCGGTTTTGGATGCCTCTGTGTTTCTTCCTGTTACTCCGAGAATCGGAGGAGAAGAGGTCACAAAGGTCGAGTAATGTGAGGTGATGCTGTTATCATTTCCAGCGATGCTTTTGGCAAATTTATGATGTACAGAATGAACTTGAAAAAACAATAAAGAAATGATTATATATATATATATATATATATATATATATATATATATATATATATATATATATATATATATATATATATATTTTTTTAGCAAAAGCCCTCGAGCTTCGGGAGGGAACACGACGCTGCCTCTCACCATCCGGCTGTGCAAGCCTCGCTGTTGCTTGGTTGCAGACTGCTTTGATTAAATTATTGCCATCCGACACGTTTCGAGGCTTGGAACGCCCCTTAATCATGGACACGCTGCAACTAAGGACATGACAACTTTGTGCTGTGTTCGTGCTTTTATTATTTTTCCATTGAACACAAACACCCTTTTTCGGGTGTGGCCTCACAGATGCCTCCTGGCATGCTGGTATTTGAAGTCCAAAAAGGCACAAAGTAAGTATTAAAACCTTAAGTAGGCTCAGTTCCTCAGTTGTTATTGTTAGCGCTTTATATTCTGCCTTGAGTAGGACAAAGATGTCTGCATCCAAGTTCAATCCCCCTTTGGAGATAGCGCGCTTCACGGAGATGAAAGTTCATTTCCAAAGCCATTCCTCGTTCGACAGTGTAGTCCTCGGAGAACCTGGTTCACCTCCCCACGGCCAGGGCAGCCGTCTAGTTAATAGTTTTAGCAAAAGCCCTCGAGCTTCGGGAGGGGGATTGAACTTGGATGCAGACATCTTTGTCCTATATATATCTATATATATATATATATCTCCTTAGTACATACTGCAATAAATGTAACTTATCTCACGGAAGACATGTGGAGTGGGCAGTGCTGCTGTGTGCCCGGCATGTCTTTTCAGCTGCGTGAAAATGGCGTCACAGCCTCGGGCATCGGAGAACGCACTCACTGAGGTGAGGTCTGTGGGGCTGTTACTGAGGCAATTGCTTGGTTTTGAGTGATTGGGCTAGTGCACTCCCTTTATGATTAGAACAGATGCACTTTTCCCGTCTCTTGCACCCTTCTCTGTGCCTATGAGATTGTGCTCTTAAATTGTCCAGCACATTGTGCTCTTAAATTGTCCAGCACAATAACCTACCCTCTCCTCTGCTGCGCAGCTCTGTCTTTCTAGGCCCTGGTGTTCCCAATGACCTTGTTTATGTCATCCTTTGTTCTTAGGAATATGGAAGTGCTTAGCAAACCCTGTATTTTATTGACTACCCTCAGTACTGTTTGGGTGTTACTTCGCTGTTGTGTGTAAAACAGTACATAAGACAGTACCTTCATCCACCTCTCCATTTCCTTCTTACCTTCTATTTATCAGATTACACCGACTTATTCATATTACAAGAATATTTCATTTTCACCATTTGTCTCTCCTTTACATGCAACTCTTTCACCTTCCATCTTTCATCAGTCTTATTTATTGTTTTTTCAAATTGCACACATTTCAATTACTCTAACAAAGCAAGTGCAAATCCTCTTTGCTCTCGGGTACTGCAGCATTCATGATTGTATCAATTAATTTGTCCTTTGGTGTGAACCCATTTTCATCAGTTGTGTTCCCCTAATATGTCACACTGTTTACCTTAAGTTCTTCACTTTCATGGTTCATCACATACACTAATGCCAGTTTGAAACGCATTCATTTTAATTAAAATGTACTGAAACGTTTAATAAATAATGTCAAACGGTATGATTAGGGAGCTAATTCAATCTGGTGGTACGTGGACAGTAAATGTATCCTGGAGAACCACCTACCCTTACCAAGAGAGGATAACGCACACCATTTCTCCTTTGCTTTGAAGTGGATTTCTATCCATCCAAGTCAAATTATTCAAGTCCCATAAAAGCATACACTCCTATCAAGTGATTTGATTTGCCTACCACTGCTATGGGTGCCAACCAATCTGTTTATTCTATTTCTTCAGTTATGTCATCCCTTAATAACTTTTGTAGTTCTCCTTTACTTTCTCCTTTCAGAGCTTAGTGAATGTTTCTGACCTTATACATTATTGACTGAGCACCTTTCCTCAATACAATTTTATGGTCAACCCATTTCGCTTTCAGTCTGTTAGTTTGTTACAAACTGATGAACGTTCTCTTGGCCAGCAATCCGTTTCCTCCATTGCACTTACCAACGTTATTTGTTCTCTCACTCGCAGTTGCATGCCTAAAGCCACCTGATGAACCCACCCTAATCATGGTGCTCCTTTCTTTGTCTCATATATCCTCCCATATATTTATATATTCAACCCCTACCATGAAATATCCAGACACTACAGTCTGTTCACCTCCATACCCTCTCAGCCGTACATTAGATTCAAACATTTTCCTGTCATCTGGCCCTGAGCATTCCTGCCTATCCTCATGTGACACTGGTGTAGCTGGCTCCTGAACACACAATCACTTCCAATTCCCTGCCCTCACTTACGTTTATACACATTGGATCTTTAATAAGCTGTTTTTGTCGTTGCAGTTCCTTGTAAAGTGACTCTTTGGTTTAATGGCATATGCTGATTAATAACGTTCATCCTTCTTCTTTTGATCCTCTAGCATTCCGAGTTCATCCCGCTTTTTTCGTTCATCATGATTTTCTCACACTTTGATGTCAACTCCCCCCCTTAGAAATATGTCTGTGGCTTATGTTAATGTTGGGATTGTATGAATTCCATAATTTCTCTTGAATACATTTGCTGGAAAGGCGCATCATCATAATTTGATCACACGTGTATTCTTCGTGATTTCCTTTGAATGAACAGTTCACTTATAAGGCCTCAAGACTTGTGACAACTATCAGTTGACTCATTGTCCCCTTGAACTCTTGAACAAAATACCTATCCCTCTAAAGTTATATTCGTTCAAGCCACACAATGTGCCTCAAATTGTTTCAGTGCCTCGGCATATAACATGAACTTGTTTGTCACCACCTTCTTGTACTTCTAAAGGAGGTGATGTGTGGTACATTAATCCTTTTCCAAGATACGGTAATAGTGTGGGCTGCTCTCTGTCATCCACTAGTTTTGCAACATGTGATGCAATCATAATACTTGAATCAATTAATTCCTTTCTGGTTCCCTTTTGAAGCTAAAACTTAATGAGAGGAATTGTTTGTCACTATACAGGTGACCGTATTGTTGGTGTAATTTCTGATAGTAAAAAATAAAACTTAAATAACATAGTAAAAGTAGTCGCCCTAGACGACTTTGCAAAATAGTAAATTAAAACAAGCATTTGCAATACAATAGGTCTCGCATTTGCGAGAATTTGAGCTACTTTTATTGTAAATAACATTGCTTTTATTTATGTATTGGTTTTTGAACCATAAATAAAAGCCATTGTCATTAACAATGCCAATAGATCAAACTCGCGGAAATGCGAGACCTATTGCATTGCAAATGCTTGTTCTTTTTGCAGTATGGCCCATGGCACAATTGCTACACCACTCGCTCCATAACACAGCAAACCAGGGTACCTTCAGGCATGGGTAGAACTGAATACCATGTAAAAAATACCATGTAAAGTCCGTGGGTAAACATAAGGTAGGACATGGGAAGTGTGGACGGAGGAGGCAGCCCTCGTCTGTTGTCACATTATGTGTATCTACCCAATAAAGAGAGGCCAACCCCTCTCCGTGGGCCACTGGTCCTCATGGCAACTGACCACAAACAAAGCTAGTCACCCACAGTCCAAGTCAGTGCAGATTAACGCAGGTCATGGAGCCTAAAAGCTCCGACACCCATGCTCCTGACCCCCAGAGCACGGCCTACACACCCCCTCTCCCCCCTCACAAGTCAACACGCAAACTGAGCCCGTTCACAAAACAGGGGTGTGTTGTCGCGGTAGGGGGTTAGTAATGTATAAAAGCACATAACACAAAGAAAGACCTATCCACCCGCAGGCTCCTCTGTGTTGTGGTTAAAAACAAAAAATGACAAAAACATTACGGGCCATTACGGGCGTTCGTGGCTCAGCAGATCCTGGGGCTGTTTAAATGCGACCTTGGTTGCCAAGCGAAAGCGCAGCGGAAAACACCCCGCCTCCCACAGCCCGATAATGGCAGTGAACCGGTATTTCCTCATACCTGTCTCTCGGGTCGATCCAGCTGGTAGTTTTGCTGGTGTGGTCGATGTAGTACACCTTCCCGTCAAAGTCCACGGCTTCCTCCCAGCCCTCTGGCAAAGGCAGCTCCTTCCGCGGCATCTCCACCACTGGGCGATGTTCCCCATAAAGCTCCCAAAATGTTACTCTTGGTCAAAAAATTATTAGTTGTACCAGGAAAGCGGACGGGGCTTGCCCCTTCCGCGCCACCTCAGAGAAAGGGTGCGGAGTTTAATGTCACTACAAAACCCTCCATCAAAGAGTAAAAATCGTACCTCTGTACGCGGCTTACTAGTATAGCGCCTACAAACGCAACTACACACAGTCCACTAGTGATGAATTGTTGTCAAACCCTGCTTCCCAGAGCGCTTCCAAATGCGCAATGCACGAATCGTCACTTTTAGGGGAAAGCTGCACCACTCGAGGAAAAGTTTGTAAGTGCCATAGCTCCTGGTACCGCGAGGAACCTGTTCAGTGGTGAGGCGCTTCTTCCGACCCCCGTGCTCCCCGAGGCGGCTTCAGAGAGCGGATGGGCCTGCCTGCATGTCTCCTCGCCACAGGTGAGCAGTGCAGTGTGTTCTCGCCAGAGGCACCCACAGAGAGGAGGTGCTGTGGCCGGTGCTTTCTGGGTGCCGCCGCTCTTCCAGGCACGGCGACTCCGGCGTCCAAGCTCAGACCACGACTTTCTTCCTCTTTTTTCTCTTTAATTTCCCCCTTGTTCTTCATCGCCTTTCTCTGCTCGTGAGTGTTTTTGGCTCCTCCATGCTTATCCCTTTTTAATCCTCCTCCTTCCCTGGCCACCATAAGCTTCAGCCAAACTCTGCTCCTTTGTGCTCTCGGGGCTTTTCTTCTGTCTTGTGGCTCGCTATGGAGGTCGAGCAGGGTCAGGCAGGAGCCGCGGTCAGGATGGCTGCTCAGCGCGGGTCCCTGGCCGGGGCTTGCTGCCTATGCTGGCTCACTCCCCACCGGTTTGTTTGGCTTCTGTTCGCTGATGCTGCTGGATCAGTTACGTCATGCAGGTGATTACCGTAAGTAAGGTAACAGACATGCACTCCCAAAATCTCTTCCTGCAAAGTTATACTTATTTTGCCCGAAACATCTCCGGAAACCAAATACCTTGAAGATAATTTTATTGAATTCTCCTTTATTTTTATTGCCACAACTTTGTGCCGATTGCTGCAGCTGGGAGAGAACAAAGATGTATGTGTCCCTAGAATCTCGTTTGAATTTAATAGAGCACAAGACATTAGACAAGCCAACCATCAACATCTTAGGCATGTAAATCATGCCACAAACCTCTTATAGAAATATAATAAAGACTTCAACATTTAAAAACAAGTTGGTGTGCATCTATGCTAATAAGCAATTAAACTACATTTTAAAATGCACTACATTATCGGCAACATGACTTCACCCAGTCTCCAGTGAGTTCTCAACACACATCAGCTGCCGGGCACCCCTCTGCAGTGCAGTAGTAGTGACCCTGGCATCCCTTATTGCAGAGCCGATGCGCGTTTCACTTCTCGAATAAAGGCCCCGCAGCCCTTCGAGAATAAACCCGGTAGACCCAACAATATAACCAATTTATCTACCGATGTTACGAACGTAGCAGGTGGACAAGTGCAAGTAAAGTACATAATTTAAGTCAAAACGTCTCTTGTGACGAAAATAAATACGATATAAAAGGGTGCGCGGCATTCAAAACACCACTTTCAGAACTTGAGGTGGGGGCTCAGTCCGACACAATGCCTATGACGCCGGACGCGCGCACATACTGCGATCGGTATTCCCTCCCTAGCTATCGTTGACGAACTTGGTCATTGACTGGGTGTGGCTCCGCCTTTGAGAATGTTGCACTCACGACACAACCAACTATTGCTAGAATGTCTAATGCTTAACCAAAGAATTACATAAAAATAAAAGTCACACGACGACGTCCGCGCCAGTCAAGCTACCATCAAATGGCCGCTTGCGCCAGGTGTATGCTCGAAGGGGGCAGGGCTACGCTAGTCGGACCGTCAGGATAACTGTACTTTACCTCCCAACAATAATTATACTTTAAAAGCCGCTATTCCCGAAGTGGCAAAAGATCAGATAGAGCGTAGCCGACCAGCAGCCAGTTAACTGCAACACAAAACCTCGGGAGGGGGTCTTAATGCGCTGGTTTGCGGAGGGTGGGAGGCTTCTTAAATCAACTGCCATGGGTGGAATACGCACGAGCCGCTGCAGTGCCCACTTACCATGGCTGGATGAAGAGGTAAACGTTGAAGATGACGACAATAAGGCTCCCTTGCGGCAGCTTCGCGCTGCAACGCCAGGCGAGTCCTAACAAGCGGGAGGCGGCTCGGGCGCAGCACGTCTTCCGGAGACGTGCTCGTCCACATAGCTGAGTCGGCTCGTGCACAGGCCAGTAGCGGCTCGTGCACAGCTCTAGACTCCCTTGCCAGTGAACACGGCGACTATAGAACTCGCTGGCGGGAGCGCTTCGCGCTCCAACGCCAGGCGAGCCCTAAAAATAGATTTCAATAAGTGTAGTCATTACTGTCTTCAATAGGAGAAAAAGCTGCAGTTTCATAGTCGCCTTGTCTCTGGCCCACCTTGTTGCTTAGTCGGTGGCGATTTCCAATTGCAGTTTGATACGTTGCTCTACCTTTGGTTAAATTTGCTGGTTCCTTCACCCACTCTTATTGATCCTTTTTAAATATGGCTTACACAAATATATTGCTCCATGTATGCCTGTCCGTGCTACACACTGAGGGGAAACTGCCAACGCAGGTGGGGTGGCGATGCGCAACGTGAATACCTCACATGTTTCTTTGACGCATGATGTCACTCGCTTTGGCTGCGTGGCGACCATCGCCTTCCTGAATTGCTGAATGACTTCTTTCCCATGTCGCCAGGGCTCGAGATGCTTGAGAACAGTGCCGTTGGCTTGCACGTTTACGACTGTGTTGTAGTTTTAATTTACCTTTATTATACCAACAGTATGCTTTCCCACAATTCTCAAACCAATGTAAACTGACCACTTATTGGCATAAATGGATTTAGTCAATGTAATCTGAAACAATATCGCATTTCCAGACAGAGGAAAATGCACTATGCTTATGTAGTATGCCAATCTATGATACTATAGTATGTTATCACACCGCGTCGGACAACTGAGCTTTTGCTTTTAACACAAATAGTTTCTGATGCTGAGTTCGGCAATGGGGAGTCAAATGCGCCCACTTGTCAGGATGTCCCTTTGCTCCTCTGTGTAAATCAGTACCTAAATTATGTCTTGCACAGCCTTGTTTGTGTTATGTTTGTTGCATAGTTCCCCAGTGCCGTTGTCAGGTGTACCACAATCTCCCAACTCCCCACCTGGTCCAACATAAACAAGTTGCTCTCATTTCACATGCAGGTTGCATATTCCATGAACTCCTAGGTCCCACCTTCCTTCACATGCTGACATGCAGCACTGCAAATGTGTAGAAGTGAACACTTGACTCATGGATTTCTTATGTTCTCTGAAGTGGGGGCATATGTAGTAATGCAGAAGCGACTGTACAACTGCTCAAGGGTCTCGCATTCATGCTTTATTTTGTTGCATGACGAAGGCTGGTGCCTATTCTGTGTTGCCTGGTAAAACAGGCTCTGTGAAAGAGCTATTCTTCTCCTAAATGTTTGGCAGCATTCACCTCTGGAACTCCGCCAACATAAATATGACCTTCATGTTAGTGTTCCTCTGATTGTTTTGGAACGGATTCACCACCCAGTGCTTTAAAAAGAGGCACTTGCTGGATCAGACCTAAGGCAAATTTACATTTTGCAGTTGAGTTGAGTCCAATTGATTTTTGAGGATCTTGAAGTAGAAAGTACTTAGGGTGAATCTTGTTTTAGTGTTAGAAAGGGGACTCTGTCTTCTCTAGAAGGCAAACGAAGAAGCTTTAAGATTGTTTTCTGTAGATATGTTATGCTTTCTTTGTTTTCTTTTGCCTGTGTTTGTGGCTATCTTGTTCAGTCTGCAAACTCATACCTGTTCGGTTTCTTTCCACCTAGAGTAGCCCATGACATCTCTTTATGTATATTGAAGCTCCACTTTGCATTACTTGTCTATCACTGGTTACAAAAACACGTCATACTGTACGCTTTAGCAATTGCATGCGTCCCACAGTGCGAATCGGTGGGAGTGTGGTATGCTGAACCTGTGTCATGCAGGTCGTTGTCATCCTGTGATGTCTGCACTAGTGCACATCATCGCGTGCTCAACTCCTGATCAGGCTACATCACCCGGTCCATCTGTTCCAAGGTATTCGCACTCCTGCTCTCTTGTGTTAGAGAACCTTATTATCTCCAGATCTCTATTGTTGGTATACCAGAGATATCTCTGTCAGGGCATGTCACATCTTTTCCAAAGTATAATGTTTTTTTAAGTTTTTTATTGTTGAATCAGGAAAAAAAGGAATAGTTAAATTGGGTAAATTGTTTGAAAACATCTAACCAGACTCCTCAACTCAAGCAATCTCATTCATGGCAGACCTTGCAGATATTCTTTCAGAGCACCCCTTGCCCCTGCAGATCTCCCTAGGATACATCGTACCCACAGGTCTCTTTGGAAGTGCAGGGAACTCTCTGCAGTTGGGGCACCTTACTCATTCTCAACCTCCATGAATTTCACCAGTGCAGCATATTTATCTCTATGTATTTATATCTTGAAATGTATCTCAAAGTGACTGCACATCGCCAAGATCTATTACTGGTGGCAAGATGATTTCTTGCAAAGCTCTAGCTAGGACTACATCCATTCTTGCATAATTTTTCTCCATCAGACGTTCACATAAGTGAACCAAGAAGAGTTTTTTACAATTAAAACAACGACAAATTATAACAAACGCATATTTCACGTAGAAGATTTTTTTTATTATTGAATACAAATTATTTGTAATGAATATTGGCACCTATAATTGGAAATCAGTTGCGCAAAGTTTATAATACAAAAAAGGTTTGTGTTTGATAATTAAAATCAATCATTCACAAATGCATGCTCAACCATCGCCCCAAAACCTGGCCATTGACAAATTGCGATTTGTTCTAGTCCTTATATAGAGTGTTGGCCAATCATGTCCACCTGCATGGATGTCACATACAGCACCAATTCCCCTCTTTACTGATCCCGCTTCAACTTTAATATGCTACAAATTATTTACATTCACTCGTTGGGGCTATCATACTATAGCTGTCCACTATATGCCTGGAATGAACACCTTTGCTTCAAGGCCTGCACATTACCAGGATAGGAATAGACCTCACTCCATGGATGCCTTCGAGCTGCCATGAGTTACCACCCTTCTGTCAGGGCCAGCATGTTAACCAGGATCAGCCATGTTGCATCATCCGTGGATGCCCACCAGCTGCCATGAGTTACCACCCTTCTGTCAGGGCCAGCATTGTAACCAGGATCAGCCATGTTACATCATCCGTGGAAGCCCACCAGCTGCCAGGAGTTACCACTCTTCTGTCAGGGCCAGCATTGTAACCAGGATCAGCCATGTTGCATCATCCGTGGAAGCCCACCAGCTGCCAGGAGTTACCACCCTTCTGTCAGGGCCAGTATTGTAATCAAGATCAGCCATGTTGCATCATCCGTGGAAGCCCACCAGCTGCCAGGGGTTACCACCCTTCTGTCAGGGCCAGCATTGTAACCAGGATCAGCCATGTTGCATCATCCGTGGAAGCCCACCAGCTGCCAGGAGTTACCACCCTTCTGTCAGGGCCAGCATTGTAACCAGGATCAGCCATGTTGCATCATCCGTGGATGCCCACCAGCTGCCATGAGTTACCACCCTTCTGTCAGGGCCAGCATTGTAACCAGGATCAGCCATGTTACATCATCCGTGGAAGCCCACCAGCTGCCAGGAGTTACCACTCTTCTGTCAGGGCCAGCATTGTAACCAGGATCAGCCATGTTGCATCATCCGTGGAAGCCCACCAGCTGCCAGGAGTTACCACCCTTCTGTCAGGGCCAGTATTGTAATCAAGATCAGCCATGTTGCATCATCAGTGGAAGCCCACCAGCTGCCAGGGGTTACCACCCTTCTGTCAGGGCCAGCATTGTAACCAGGATCAGCCATGTTGCATCATCCGTGGAAGCCCACCAGCTGCCAGGAGTTACCACCCTTCTGTCAGGGCCAGCATTGTAACAAGGATCAGCCATGTTGCATGATCTATGGATGCCCACCAGCTGCCAGGAGTTACCACCCTTGTGTCGGGCCAGCATTGTAACCAGGATCAGCCATGTTGCATCATCCGTGGAAGCCCACCAGCTGCCAGGAGTTACCACCCTTCTGTCAGGGCCAGCATTGTAACCAGGATCAGCCATAGTGCATCATCTGTGGATGCCCACCAGATGCCAAGTTTATTTCACAACCGTCCTGCTAGGGCCATCATTTTAGTAAGAAATGGACAATAGTCGTCAAGATGGCCGACTGGTAGGAGCTCTGCGAAAGAGCCCCACGCACTTGGGATACCTTATTTGAAAAATCCCTATTAGTGCAGGCAACAAACTGGAATTGAACTGAAACCGAGCAATATAATAAACGTAACTGGAGACTTACAGCCTGAGAACGGATTGCAGAGCTGCTCCTCGTTGCTAGCAGCGTGATTGAAGGCGGAGGAGGTAGGAGACCTTTGAAAGACTCGCACTGGCGCTGCGGTAAGGAGAGCGGAGCGTTGTTAGAGCCGCGCTGGCACCCGATGTGGTCTGAAGAGGTCACCAAGTGAACGGATGCGGCAGGACCGGTATCTCCCCCTCGCAGCCGCACTTCTAAGGGTGAGCGAGACTGGCAGTGGCAAAGTAGGCGGGTGCCGCCCATGCCTCGAGCACTTCACGCGTCTGCTTTGACGAGCCTACTGCTCGTGTCTGGACAGCCTAGGGCGTTGCATGCGCTGTTGCATATTGGCAGTCCCGTATGAGCTGCGAAGGACGCGACCATTGAATACACATTGGAGCGGAGCCAGGCGGACAATTGTACTTGCATTACCGTGCGTGAGTGTTTGCAGCCGGTTAGCCCTGCCCACCGCCCTGATCGGATATCGGGCTGCGCCGAGTTCCAAACTGAGATGCAACGAACCGGCACAACACCATGATTTAGAATGGATCCCTTATGGAGCCCACAGCCCAATATCACCCTTTCAATCAAGCAGTGATGACAGTGTTATGGACACAGTTTAGCACACAGTGTGCACAATTTCTTCGTGCCCTTTGAGGACATGGAAATATCCAAATCTCTTGTTCCTCTTTTCTGAGACATTGGGTACTTCAAAATGTCTGACTTCGAGATCTGAAGCAAAATATGGACAACATGGCTGTTACAGCCCAACTACAAGAATGAGTGACACCACCCCCCCTGGATCAATCCGGTCTCAGACCGATACCTTCCCTGGTAGATCAAACACCAAGCACAACAACTGAAGTAGGACAAAGGCTTAGAGACTAAAGCAGGGCTACAAACACCAGACCTGATCTATGGAAAAAGAAATAGGACTATGCTGCCGATGAGGAAGCCTGCACGAATGAGGCGGCCATCTTAGAAGAGCACCTCCACAAGGATATAATACGCACCTCATGTCAGCCGAATCTACTACCCTGCTAAAACAGGTCAGATTGTCCACGCAACGCCTTTTACCAACGTTTCACCTATTGACCTTTCTATCCACAACCCTATCTGTCTGTCTGCTGATCCTATTGCCTACTTGATCCTGAGTCCCGCATGGACTGTTGGCTCTTATTTAACCAACAGATCTTATATTCCATCTATTATGCCACTATTACACCCCCTTTCCCAGATTAGCACCAGCCTTTAATCTAGTTTACACCATCCCTCCTCTCCACCCTCCTCCCTTTACCTGACTCCACCTCCCCCAGCCCATCCCCACACTTTATTACACAGACTGCTAATCAGAAACCCACATACACTTCTCCACCATCTATTCAGTGCTTATGATGGAGCTTACAGGCACACACACCTACACCATCAACTACCCCTCCAAACTCTCCAAGAACGCAGCCAAACGCTTCAAACACAATCTTATAAAACTTCATCCTGAAACACCCATAGCGGACCCCTATCTCTCAATTCACAATGGTCACACAACTAATGATATTATTTTCCATACCAAACGAAGAGCGCAATGGAGAAATGCTTTTCTAACTCTATTTACACGATCCACCACCAGAAAAATCCCACATGGTCTAGTTATCAACATCGCCCCCTCCCAAGTCTTTCAAGCGACTGCAACGGTCACCATCTATAATAATGGAACCAGCCTCATGCAATCTACAGATCGTAATCTAAGCCTCTTAGACAACATCTTCCCACTCATTAAAGAGCAAGTGTCTAGTCCCCTACTGACCACTCATACCACACCCTCCTCTACCACCCACCTTATCCCTACCAACAACAACGCTACTCCTTCCCGTCCTCTACCTGCATGTGACCTATGTGATACACCCCCTACTTCCGCCAATGCCAACACACATCAACCCACCACACCGAACCCCCAACCCAACCCAACCCAAATGAAGCTACCTACACGCCCATACCCACTTCCCGACCAGCCATTCCCACTAGCCACCCACCCTCATCCACTATTCCCGCCCCAGCAGTCCTGCCACCCTCCCCCACAGCCCTCCTAACACACACACACACACACTCCTGCAACACCCTTACCGCCACCACATACAGTGGCCCCTAACCACACTCCAGGCTGGCCCCCTGAGCCTACTTCTACACCCTTAACACAGCCCCATTCCCCACTCGTGCCCACTCCCACAGCCCCCCCAACACTCACACCCCACCCCTCCTATCCACACTCACACACACAACAACCCCTACACCAAGCCAGACTCCACTGCTTGCACCCTTATCCACACCCACAACACAGCCATATACTTCACGCCCGCCTGTACAAAACGACAGAATTGATGAGATCATAATCTCATTGAATCAAATCAAAGAAGAACTCCAAGCACTTAAGGACCGTTTCTCGAAACAACCTTGGGGTTCTAGAGCAACAAGACTCCCCAAATCTAGCGGGCCCAGAATCCCTCCTACATCAAACTTGAATCCCTATCATCCCAACTGGCCCTCAGTCCCCTCCTACAACAACTCATCTCGGCCAATCAGAAGCACTAACCCGCTCTCAGAGAGCGATGTACTCTCCTTGGTGAACTCATACGTTGTCGCTCCCATGAAGCCCACCTCACCTGCATCATTGCTGATTCCTACCATCACCTCCAATCCCCATAGGACCAGTAAACCAAACACTAGAGGCGTCACAAGCAACAACCTCAGAAGAATCCCTATTACTCGGATACCTTCTCCATCTGCCAGTACGCCCAAACTCAAATGTATACTCCTAAACTGTAGATCGGCCGCCAGACATGCAGCGGACATAGCTGACCTCATCCTCACACATGAGCCAGACCTGATAATCCTAACAGAAACCTGGCTAAAAGAATCCTCCACACCAATCATTGACATTTTAGTCCCACCTAATTACAACATCATCAGATTCGATAGAGACAGAGCTGATAAGTCCGGGGGAGGTATAGCCTGCATACATCGTATGAGTATTTCAGTAAATAGAGCCATTTCCCCTTCTTTCCAGTCTTGCGAATACATGTGCCTCAACATCACTAGCAATGGCAAACCTGCCTGTTCTCTGCACATCATCTATCACCCACGAGGCCAAAACCTAACCTACTTTGAACACTTCATGGACATGGTATCGTCAAACATGGGGCGACAAAATACCCAAATATTCCTAGGAGACTTCAATCTCCACTGGGACGATCCTAATGATACAGCAGTAAACAGTCTCAAGAATTTCCTTATTGACCTGGACTTAACGCAATTCTGCAACATCCCTACACACGACAAAGGCTCTATTCTGGACTTACTAATCTCTAAAATGGAATCCATTCAGCTAGAGGCGATCCAACCCTGCGACTGGTCAGACCATCATATCATCACTTTCTCCATTAAGGAAAAGGTGAAACTAAACTCCGTGCAGTCCACAAGACCGAAAGTGTGGAAAAGAGATCTGAAAAAACTTAACCCCAACACCCTGCCCTCCTCCTGCTCCAACCTACTGTTGCCTCCCGTAGGATCTTCCAAAGTACACGCTCTCACCAACCACTACCTATCGACCATGAAATCGATAATAGAAGAGGTAGCTCCTCTGCAACTAAAAAGAGTGTCTTTGAAAGACTCAAAACCTTGGTACAACGATACACTCAACGAAGACAGGCGTTCGCTCAGAACATCGGAACGGGCTTGGAGATCTATACCATCCGCCAACCACCTCAAGATACTCAGGACAAAAAGAAACGCACATTTCCGAAAGATCAAACGCACCGAAGCCGACTTTTTCAGCCTTCAACTTGACCAGGCAAGAAATCGGCCCAAAAAACTCTTTGAACTGATCAAAACTCAAACCAAGGAGGCATCTCATCGTCCTCAAGATCTAGAAGGCCGGCAGCCAAGTTGTGAAGAATTCTCCACCTTCTTCACCTTGAAGACGGACTCCATCAAGAAAGACCTCCAAAAGGATCTATCCTTATACGCAAGACCCAATACACAAATCACTCCTGCTCCCCAAACCGCCCCATGCCAACCTCTATCAAAGGCCAACCCAAAAAATAATGCAGTCTGGTCATCATTTACCTCCTACTCCGAAGAGGCCATAGGCAAAATACTCAGGGCACTGAAGCCAGCTAACCACCTTTCTGACCCGCTTCCGGCAAGAGCAACTAAAGTTTTCACGCCACTGCTTCTACCCCTCTGGTCTAAGATCATAAACAGTTCACTTCAACAAGGATGTATTCCAGATACGCTCAAAGTAGGCCATGTTTCACCCATTCTAAAGAAGCCCACTGCAGATCCTACTGACCTTACCAACTATCGACCTATCTCCAATATCCCCACCTTAATAATAATAATAATAAAACCATTTATAAAGCGCCTGGTAACTCAAAAACAGTGTGTCCCCACGCTGAAAACTGCAAAGAAGCTCAAAGGAAGGAACACAGGTAAGTCAAACATGGGCAGGGAAGGGATATGGATTAGCCAAGCTGCTGGAAAAATGCGTGCACCTACAGCTTAGGAAACATATTGAGCACTTTAATCTTCTCAACAAACACCAGTCGGGCTTCCGTGCAGGCCATAGCACAGAATCTGCCATGACACACATCATTGACGACGCGCTGCAAATACTCGACCAAAATAGATCCTGTCTTCTCATCCTACTGGACCTCTCATCGGCCTTTGATACGGTTAAACATGAGAACTTGTTAGACCTCCTAAAACGCAGAATGGGTCTGTCTGGGTCAGTCCTTGCTTGGTTCACCTCATTTATCCAAAATCGGACACAACAATTCATAGTCAATAACACCCTGTCCAAACCCGTCCCAGTATCTTTAGGTGTCCCGCAAGGATCCGCACTATCCCCAACACTGTTTAACCTCTTCCTAGAACCTCTCACTGAAATCCTACAAGCCTCTAACGTGCAATATCACATGTACGCAGATGATACACAACTATACCTCAAGATACACACCCTAGAGGACGTCAAACTACTTAATACAACGCTTAAGAACACCCAAGCTTGGTTGGCAGAGAACCATCTCAAATTGAATGCCCTAAAGACCGAATTCCTTTTAGTAGCTCCTCCGGCCCAAATCCCCAAAATGCAAGGCTGGATCAAACAAATCTCAGCGTTTAACGTCCAACCCACCATCGTAGACTCAGCGAAATCACTAGGAATCACCCTAGACAGTAACCTCAACATGCAAAAACATATCAGCAATGCTACTAAAGGAGCCAATTTCCAGATAAACACATTGAGGAAACTGAAACCCTTCCTACCTCACAATGACTTCAAACAGGCAGTACAAGCTCTGGTTATACCCAGAGTTGAATACGGATGTGTTTATCTCTGTGGCCTTCCCAAAACATCAACTGCACCACTCAGAGCATCAATCAACACACCAGCAAGACTCATAACTGGATCTAAACGTACCTCCCACATCTCACTGGACTTTCAATCCTTGTACTGGCTACCCCTGGAGGCGAGAATCCAGCTGAAAATTGCCTGCATGACACACAGAGCCTTGCATCACAAGTCACCCAGCTATCTGGCACAGAAATTGACGATCTCGGGTGGGTCCAGATCCTCAAGAAGTGCGGCAAAACTACTTCTGAAACCACAAAAATTCCATAAGTAAAAAAACTTATAACAGATCCTTCTCTGGGATGGCACCCAGAATTTGGAACGCCCTACCCCCAGAAACAAGACTTAACCCTTCCAGTACCTTGTTTAAAAAGGAAGTTAAAGCCATCCTCATGGCCAAGTTCACATGACTATAATCTACTGAAACCCGATGCCGAAACACTCATGCGCCCCCACCCCCAAGACACTTTCGTTTTTGATGCTACACCTATGTATGCTGTTTATACTATATGCCTTGTACACATGTCTGGATTTGCTCTTATTTTCGATATTAGTAACATTTACTGTTTGTACAGCGCTCTGATATCCGCGAGGATCTTGTTCGCGCTCTATAAAACTTTCTAAATAAATAAATAAATTAATTGAATGCCAGCAAGTTGCTAAGAATTCTCACTCTTTACCATGGGTGGGCAGTGCACACAAACTCGCAGGTGTGCACTTTATTCCTCCACTTAGGCTGCCGTCCTGCCTCCTGGCAGCGGCCCAGGGTGCACTGCTCTCCCTCTAGAGGAGGGGGTAGAAAGGAGCTCCTGAGTACCGTGATAGACCAGTCCATTAAAATACAAAAAATAAATAAATAAATCAAGCGACTGGCCGCCTCCTTCCCAACTTCCGGTCTCTGGTAAAAGAAAGAGATCTGTGTGGGATGGAGGTTCTTATGGGGAGGGCGTGATGACCGAGTGATTCCAATTAAAGAGGTATTTTATGTGTTTGAAGTTTAAGGCGCCATCATCTCTTCAAGGAACTATTGCTTATTCTTTATTTTTGTCCCATCCAGAGTGATTTTCCAAAACGCTTTTCTGCTATAAAGCGCGAACCCTTGGCTTTGCACGCTTTTGTCTTGCATATCTATTTACTCGGAGGCTTGTGGGCATGGAGTCATTTGTTTCTTAGTGCACAGGTGTGGGGAGGGGTTGTGAAGGACAGCACCGATGTAGACCCCACACAATCCTGAGCAAAAATGCTGCCTCTCAAAGCCACGTATACTATGGAATGGATGTGGGCCATTGCCCAGCCAACCCTCCACTCGCCTTGATGGACCTTCGTGTCTCCTGCTGCTTTGGCCCAGCCCACGCTATTTTCCCACCACCAGCGACAAGGCCTGATGAGACCCTGTTTGGCTGCTGCGCCCCAATCTGTTGCCACCTGCTGCTCCAACCACAGCTTTGAAGCTAAAAAGGTTGAAGCTAACTGCCCAGTAAGTTCTGTTTTTTTCCATTAGACGTGCATCTGCATATCTTACAGTGGCATAGCCAAGTTTCACGAGAGATGTGTGCTGATAAGTGATGTGTTGGGTCTGGGTTTGGTTTCCTGTTCCATAGTCATTGCAAGTGTCCCAGAAGATAGAAAGCAGCCGATCTGTTTTAAAACTTTTGTTTTTTGTTGATAATTTGCCTTTAAACAAGTAACGTACATGCGTGCGTGTGACAGGCTGGTACCAATTGAACTTAAAAAGTGCTAATTTATTAGGGTAAATGGAAAGCCATCTGACATCGACTTTTTGCCCTAAATTCAAAGCTTTAAAATCAAAATATAAAGGCATGAATTGTTCTATTCTATGCAAAATATTCTTTCGGAATGCCAACCTCTCCTTAAGATGGTACACACTTCCCTGTTCAGTCTGTATTTACAAAACTCGTGCAAGACCAGTTCTGCAGCTTTGTATTTTTCGACTCAAGAAGCACACACTGAATTCTGTACCGCCTTCATGGTGGTGCAGCTATTGCCTAATAACATTTGTGCCTTCCGTGTGAGTTGACGGACACTGGTACAAGCCACACACCAGCAACCTCCACAAGAAGGCAAACCTAGGTCAAGTTCTGCTTGGGCTTGCAAGATGTTTAAGATGAGGCTTAAACATGCTACAAAGTTTTATGTCGTCATACAATGGTAAGATTGTGCTGCAGAGACCAGTTTGGTGACAATGCCCAAAGCTCATCTTCATCCTTGTTCTTCAGGTATACATCTAAATGGCATCCCAGAAGTTTATAGAGCTTTCTGATGGATACAAATCCCCACAGATTGCTCCCCTTATGGTTATCCTCTATGAACCGCATTGGATCTTGAAACTTTTCTTCCTTAGTAATAGCTCTCCATCTGCTCTTCGATACTTCTGAAGATCGTCAGAGAATGTATGTAATGAGGAGGCCATAGGTAGATATAGATTAGGTTTATTTGAGTAAAATACAGGATAACAGGTGAGCGCCAGGGAGCAGCTACCAAAACAGCCTTACAACTCCGCAACCGCTGCACTACTCACAAGATGCACATTCTACATTCTGAAACCTCACAGCATTCCTACCATGAGGCAATGCATCTTAAAGGTACATACAAGGTACGACATAACACCCCCCCCTACAATTAAAATAAAAAAAAAAAAAAAAAAAAAGGAAGGAAAGTAATGAGTAAGAAAACATATGTGTGAACAATAAGGATCAATTCATGACATAGTCTTTGAATCTACAAGGCAAAGTAGACATTCTTTTACCATTACCACACTCAACAACACTGGGGTCACCAGGAATAGCTGCGGAAACATTGGAATCACCACAATTACTTTGACCAGTAACCCTTCCCCCCTCTTCACAAGAAGGTCGACTCACAACAAGTGAGCCACGCATGGTCGCATCAGTATTCTCCTCAGAATCAGCAAACTGTGCTTGCAGACAACTGTTCTCAAAATGGTCTTCCATCCAATCATACATATTTTGACTATCTGTGATATCTCCATCACCCTCCTCAGATTTATCTTGACTAAAGGCAATACTTTTCATATTCCATACCTTCCCATCACTCAATCTGACAGCATTTCTTAAAACTTCAATGACTTGTTTCTGTGGGTCGAAACGACTTTCACCCTTTGGCACTTTAAAAGGTTACTTAACCCGTACCCAATCACTTACTTTAACATTCACACTTTTAGTGCCATAGTGTCTATCATAAAACTCTTTGCTTTTAGAATGAAGTAACTCCAAGTCATTCTTTACTTCTGTAGGCGACCACTGCTTAACATTTCCACCCAACAACCAACCAGGGTTGAATTTGCTTCTTGGTAACCTCCCTCTCATCCTAACAAAAGGTGACAACCCTGTACTTGTTTGCGCTGTAACCCTGTAAGACCAAACAGCTTTCTGTACTTGAACCTTCCAATCCAAATTCTTGTTGACCGCCGCTTGAATAACTCCCTTGATCACTCTATTGAACCTCTCAACAGTGCCATTACCACTGGGATTGTACAATGCAGTAGTTTTGTGTTTAACACCACATTTCTGAAAGTAATCGCTAGCCCTGTGTGACAAAAACTGTACCCCATTATCTGTAAGGATAAAAACCGGTAAACCTTCCGTAATAAAAACTTTGTCCAAAAATTTCAACACACTACACGTATCCGCCTTATCCACAAATCTCACAACCGGCCACTTTGTAAATAAATCAATAGCCATCAATTCAAACTCTTTCATTTCACCAATAGGCTCAATGATGTCCACAGCAATGGTTTCCCATGGAAGTTCTGGGATAAGTCCTTCACTCATGCAGGGTTTTAAGGTTCTAAGGGTCTTGTCCGCAGAACTACACACCTCACAATTCCTGACAAACAATTCCGTGTCCTTATCCACACCTGGCCACCAGAACATACTTTTCACTACCATTTTACTTCTTCCAATACCAAAATGTCCTTCATGACATAGCTCTAAAACTTTCCTTCTCAATGAAACCGGAGGAATCACTCTGTCGTCTCTGAAAAGTGAATCCCTTTCTAAAGATAGTTCCATCCTTACCTCCCAAAAAGCTCTAAATTTCCCTTCTATAAAACACTGTCTTGGCCAACCTTTGCAGATATACTTCCTAACCTCTTTCAGTTCTAAGTCCTTGTCCTGTTCCTCCAACCATTCTTTATTACTAATAGCAGGAACACCTGAATCATGAATCAAAGCAATATTGACATTACCCCAAGGGTCATCCACACATTCTTCAAGTGGAGATGGCAGCCTAGATAAGCAATCTGCAACTACATTGTCTCTTCCTGGCAAATAAACCATCTCATAAATGAATTCCTTCATTCGCATAGACAACCTCGCCATCCTAGCTGAAGCTCCAGAAATGCCATCCGACGACAACATTTTTACTAACGGGCGATGGTCAGTCCTAATGGTCACCGGTTTGCCCCACACAAAGGCTCTAAAATGCTCCCAACGCCCACGCGCATGCTAACGCCTCCCTTTCAATAATAGGATACCTTACTTCAGCTGGGGAAAGCGCCCTAGAAGCAAAAAGAATTATTACTTCTTTTCCCCTAGAATCTCTCTGGGATAAAACAGCACCTACGCCCTTGTCGCTCGCATCTGTTGTCAATAAACATTCCACATTGGGGTCAAAACTCGCCAAAGCATTAACACTCTGTAACTCCACTTTAATTCTGTCAAATTCTTCCTGGCACTCTTTCGTCCGAACAAATTTCACATTCTTTTTAAGCAAACTCTGAATATTAAACACCTTTGATGCAAAATTCTTTACAAATTTCGCGCAATACTCTGCCATTCCTAGGAACGCTCTTATCTCCTCTTTAGTGCCTGGTGCTCCTGAATTCACAATATTCTCAATTAAAGCTGGTTTGGGTTTCACTCCTTCCTCACTTATAATGTGCCCTAAATAAGATACACTTCTTTTGCAGAACTTACATTTTGATAATTCTATTGTCAGTCCTGCCTTTTCTAGAATACTTAAAACCTGTCTCAATTTAGTCATGTTCCTCTTTGTCTTTGGCTGCCACTAAAATATCATCCTGGAAAAATGCAATAATTTCCATGCTCCCCAATAATCTATACATCAATCTCTGAAATACCGCCGCTGCCGACGCTAATCCAAATGGCAGTCGTTTGAATTGATAACACCCGAAAGGTGTGATAAAACCTGTCAGATAGATAAAACCTGTCAGATATCTAGACTCGTTTTCTAACTCTACCTGATGTATGCAGCAGACAAATCTATGGTTGAAAACCATGTTGCATCCTTAAACGATGATACCATCTCGTTGATCTTGGGTAAAGGAAACTTTTCTATTACAATGTTGTTGTTTAGATGGCGTAAATCTATGCACAAACGGATCTTTCCATTAGATTTCCGTGCAACGACAATTGGACTAATCCATTCAGAGGCCTCTATTTCCTTAATAATCCCTTTGTTCGAAAGTCCCTGTAATTCTCCCTTTACTTCTTCTCTAATTAACACTGGCACAGGTCTAACTTTGTGTACTTTTGGTTGTGCATTGGCTTTGAGTCGTATTTTGTGTTCAAAACCTCTCAACTTCCCCAATACAGTACTGAACACCCCCGGAAATTCTTTGTACAAAACATCACTCAATTTGCTTTCATCATCCATGACCAACACTTTCTCTTCACTGTTGGGATCCAAAATAATACTTACATTTTTCTGATCCCACCATCCTAAAACTGATGGTCCCACTTTGGATACATATAATTTCCCCCTTGTGTCCTTTCCTTTAAACAAAAACGTGAGCCATCTGTATCCTAACATTTCTATTTTCTTCCCTGTGTGCCCAACAGGACAGATATCTGACGCATTCAATTGATCTCCAATTTTTCCTACAAAATATTTTTTCCAAATTTCTTCATTTACAATAGTATAGGGAGATCCTGAATCTGCATATACTTCCACCACCACACCACCAAAAGACACTGTACATAAAGGTTTCCCTTCTAACGCCTCATCAGATATGTTGATGACACAATTACCTCTTACATTCTTTACCCATTCCAAATTTTCTTCATCCTCCTCAACCAACACCTCTTCTTCATCCCAAACATACTTAACATTGCTGCGTTTGCGGCACATTTTTGAAAAATGTCCAACCAACCCACAAATTCCACACTTCTTATTAATAGCAGGGCAGTTCCTGCTAAAAGCTAAATGTTCCTTGCTATCACAACGATAACATCTTCTTTCTTCTCCTCCAGTATCTTTCTTATGAAATCTCGCTGGTTGGCTATTCCATCTTCCCTGTGGACTCTGACGATAACTTGTCAGTCCCCTTGGACTCTGTTGATACCTTGTCTGTGTTTTGTTCTGTTGTAAAATTTTGCAAACTGCGCCTGGGGATTTTTCATGTTCTGTTTCTTTAATTACTGTAGAACATCTACCCGACATCTCTGCTTTCCTCATTATGGCTAAAACATCGTCTAGTGACGCGTCTCCATTCACCCATAGTCTATCCTGCAAGGTCGTATTATTATTATGCATAACAAGCTGATCCCGAATCAACTCATCATTGATAGCGCCAAATTTACAATCAATAGCTAACTTCTTCAGGTCATCAATCCACTCATCAACTGTTTCTGTCTTACTCTGTTTCCTTTGGAAGAATTTGTGTCTGGTTACCCCCATGCACACTTTAGGTGCGAAATATTTATCCATGTTATTTATGCAGTTTTCAAAAACATTAAGACTAGCATCTTCCACTTTACTCATACGAGAATGAGTCTTTAAACCAATTGCTCCCAAAGAATGTAACCAAATTCTCTTTTTCTGTTCTGGTTTCATTTGTTTCTCATCAACAGCCGCTATATAATTTATAAAGTACTCTTTCCACTCAATCCATTTTATTTCTGGTTGACTACCAGTAGCCCAAAATGGTTGAGGAGCGCTAATGCTGAAGTTTTGTTGTGCCATCCTTCCTTCTGTATTCACTGTAATATTATCTGTATCACTACTCCCACTCGAGTCTCCTTTCTCCATAAACTTCCTCTTTTTTTTTTTTTTTATAAGTTATTACTTCCTCTTTAATTACCACTCCCCGACAGCCTCACCTGTATATCCACCGTAAACTTAGAAAGTTCTTTCCACGAATAATTTCCTGACTGATTCTTGAACCGTGTACCGACTTATTACTTCTGTCGTGTACACGAACTTGCCGTTGCCTCAAACACTGTGACGCGCTTAACCAAAATGGCCGCCACGTAAGGTTACGCAGCGTGACCTTGCGCCCCGACGTCCTCAACAGTGATGCAATACGGCTTTGCTTGTGCGCATGCCTCTCGCGCACTCGCCTGGAATCCCACCGTCTGCTCAAAAGACGCAGCACTAGGGACTCAGCGGGCAACACGCGCTGGGAATAAAATTGCCCAAAATGAAGGTGCGTCGCTCCGATTTTCTTCTCCAGTTCCGCTTACCGCAATATCGATGTGTCCAGTTGCAGTCCAGTAAGTGAAATTGTTGGCGATTTCAAAAGTCTTGAACGATTTCTCACCAAGTTGTTTCCAAATTCCTGGGTCCACCTTCTGAACGTCCCATCGTCGCCAATTGTAATGAGGAGGCCATAGGTAGATATAGATTAGGTTTATTTGAGTAAAATACAGGATAACAGGTGAGCGCCAGGGAGCAGCTACCAAAACAGCCTTACAACTCCGCAACCGCTGCACTACTCACAAGATGCACATTCTACATTCTGAAACCTCACAGCATTCCTACCATGAGGCAATGCATCTTAAAGGTACATACAAGGTACGACATAACCATGTATTTCAAGTTATTTTTTACCAAGGCTTTTTGTCAGACTGTGCTGGACATATTCAAGATGGCCTTCTCTTCCTTCTGGGCCACTGCCCAAGAGGTTAGTCTGCTTGTACGAGTTTGTGATCCTGTTCGCTCTTACCCAACTCTTCTGATTCCTGACTTTGCACTACCACAGACTCCAGCCTTGACACCTCTCCCTAAGCATATCCCTTCTAAAGTTCCGAATCCTGTGGCTTTGGCATCACCCTTAAATCTGAACTCAATGTCTCTTCCCCACAAATTTAGCAGACATTCTCCAGGCAACGAAAAGGGTGTGTGCCTGTTTTCTTTGGTCAAACTCTGAAAACTTCCCTGGTGGCCAGATAGTTTCCTGAGGGGAGGACATTTTCAGATTCGAATACAATGCTCTAGCTATGCTGGACAAAGACTAGCATCCGCACAGCGTCTGAACCTCCTCTCCTCTTACAGTAGTGATGCCATCCTTTTCCTATATTTAAAAAATACCAATGTCCTTCCCCCAAAAAGGATATCCCTTGTCCTCCTCCCAAAAAATTATGTTCTTTCACTTCAGTGGTGTAGAAAGCTGCAGAGGCTTAGCATTATCCTTGCCCACCACTGAGACAGAGTTCAGCATATTGACTGAAATCTTGCAGCCATCTTCTGCTTTGTCTTCTTCCTGTTACTAAAGCACTTTTCCAGGCATCTTTAGTTACTTGAGAGAACCTTTTTGAGGCCCAACAATTCATAAACAGATGGCATGACGTCACAGAGGGGGATCTTTGGACCCAAGGTGGTGTTGGTAGTTGGGCCTGGTTGGTCTTACCTGTTCCTCTAAACTGAAACCTGATGCTGCTCTGTGACTCCTTTGTAAAGGTTTAACTCTCTGGGTGTTTAGTGCTTCATACGACTTCCTCTTGACTGCTACAGTAATGCTCTTTAGTAGCAATAAAAAATGACAATTATCAGCCCACCTGATCAAATAAAAAAGCAATTTTTTTGGGCTGGTCAGTGATGGCCTGGATGCCCCTAAACAAATCCTGAAGTGTAGCTTGGACTTGATTTATTAAGAACCTTGATCTTTGGCCTCGGCTGTTAGTTTGTGCCTGTATGCCTAGATGAGGTTCTTGGGAGTATTTAACGCAACTCTAAATGACATACCTTGACCTCGACAAATCTTTTTTGAGAAGGTATATTGCTCCATGGGATAATACAGAAAGTGGGACCTCAAGCCATAGGCCCATTAAATACCAGCAAATTAGACATGCGCTCCTCATGTGACTTTAGAAACTTTACAATAGTAACTGATGGAAGAATGAAATGCGCGGCACGAGGATGTGTAGAACTTCTGCAGGCTACTAGTAATCCTTATTTCTTCTTTTCTAGGCGAGGCTTGAATCCACCTCACCGGGTAAAGTCGATCTCCATGACAACATTTACAGAACAGGAAGTGACGTTTCTACAGTCCCGTGGGAATGAGGTGAGTATTTCCTTAAGTGGTTCAAGTGGTAATGTTGGCGTTCTCTCTCCCTTTCTTTCGGCATTGTTGCTCGAGTAAATATTCAGTTGTCAATACAAATGATCGTACTGTCACTCACCTGTTGTGCAAGGACACCATAAAGTCAACATACCTTCTAGTGCTTTCGATGGGCTCAAATATACCTGAACTTCGGAGGGGAGGGAGGGCTAACACTCCCCGCCAGGGCTGGCCCTAGCACTGGTCGCTCACGGTTCAAGTCTTTTTTGGTTGCCCCTCCCCCGTTTACTCCTTCTCCATGAATTCCCTCACAACAATGCACCTCATCTCTCTATAGCACCTTTCTGACAAACATTTAATCTTTTTGACAGCGCTACTCATAGTTCACTCACACTCAGTTCTGTGATCTGCATGGTACATATTCTTTGTAGCAGGCACATTAACCCACTGCGCTGTGTGGGCGTCCGGTGTACCCATGTGAGTACTTGGTGAGCGATGCAACAGTGTGAGAGTAGGGTAAGAGGAGTGACTGCAGGGTGAGTGAGGTGACCATATGAGTTTGAGTGCAAATGTAAGTGCTGAGTGGGACGAATGAATGCATGGGCTTGTTTGAGTGAGATTGCAGATTGATAGGTGAGGGGGACAGGCGATTAAAGTGTCACATGAGTGCAGACTGAGCAGTGTGCTCGTGTGACTGCAGGGTGAGGTACAGGGCAAACAGCGTAAGTGCATTGTGAGTACAGTGTGATCACTGTGAGTGCAGGGTGAGCGGGTGAATGGTGTGAGTGCATGATGATCAGTGTGAGTGCATTGTGATCGCTGTGAGTGCAGGGTGAGTGAAAGTGAAGGGAGAGAATGAGGAGTGAGTTGTCTGATTGCAGGGTGCAGTCCCATACACTTGAAGTAACTCAGCTTGTTATTGACTGCAACTTGGGGTTTCAGATGTAAGTTTAACTATTGCTATTATGCAGGGCTTTAAGTTGGACGGGAAACTGGTGGGATAGGTCTCTCAAAGGTGCGTGGCTGATATAATTATGGGTGTGGCTTGAAACATTTATGCTAAAAATCTGTGCTCGGCATAATGTGCCGCCCGACTGGTATTTCGCTGCTTGTTATTGCCTCCACATAAGTAACATTTCACCTACAACAAGCCAGGACTATTGGCTTCATCAAAGGTTGCTATTTGCATAAGATAAATATACTACATGCATACATACTACTATGTCTTTGTTGTATATAATATTGAAAATGCTTTAGTTCTTGTGCGAGAGGTTGTGGCGTAATGACTAGAGTTGCCAACATTGGAGCTGAGGAAGCAGGTTTGAGTCTCGGCATTGGCTCAACCTCCTGTGTTTCTGGGCAAATCACTTAATCGTTTGTGCCTACCAAAAAATAAATTATGTCCCTGTTGGTGCACTTCGAGTTTAGCAATACAGAACTGCAAAAAGATAAAAGTTACATCAAAACAGTGAACTGCTGCAGAGTTGAGATTATTTTTCTCCTTTCTGAGTGTGGGGGTGAATATGGAGAGCCCGATAGGGACCTGTCTCAGCGCCTGCTTTTAAGAACTGCCGGTGTTGAGAACCGACAGGACCCGGCCCACTTAAAGCCCTGCTATTATGGCATTAATTAGGGATCGAGGGTGAAGGAAATAATGTGTTGATCCTGCAACAAAATTCCACTCTCATGATTAGGGTTGCTAGCTCATAATTTTGATGTCCCTGACCTGTCAACTAAAGCCGTATTTTCAGCACATATCTGTGCTTACTTCGAAGAGAAAATATAAATAGAAAGCACTTTTAATTGTGTTCTAGGGCTGCCTAAATGATCCAGGACTTATAATTAAAGGGAGCAAAGATCGAGAAGTCACATTGCAAATAAATACGTACTTTTTTATTTATAACCCTCTTTAGTGTCAAGACAAGGTCTTTGCAGACTCTTTAAACACATAGCTGGCATTTTTATTTTGGCAACTCTACTTCATATTCCTTTTCGTGAAATACATTCTCACACTAAGTCAGTAAAGGTATAACATACAAATGTAAGGGATAGGAAGAGTGGGGGCCCAGAGGGCACTGGAACCAGAAAAAAAAAGATGCCTTGGTAACCAGTTTATAAAGGTATGTAAATATACAAATGGTCTTTAAAGAGGTGTGAAAAACTCAGGCATGCCGGAGATCAGACTCCAGACACTGCCCAGCCGATCCCAAAGCAGCCCGGGCTGAGAGACACGGGGCACTGGGGCTGAAGCCCTTTTAGCCCCATGGGCGTTGCGCGCCTGGTTCTTTCCATACACAAACTTTGTTTGGTATAATCGAGTTGTTGCGTTTCTGCACATTTAGTGTTGTGTTCCTGCCACATGCTTCTAGACCAAGGGTCTCCAACCTTTTTTTGTAATAAGGTACTTATTTTCCCTGAAAAACCTCCCAAGCTACTGCTAATATTACAGAGGTAAAAGTAACCACGTCAGACAAGAGTACCTAAATATCCACCACATGCAAGATAACCTGAAGCAATCACCTTAGTGCATCAGCTCGGTTGCCAGGAGTAATGTAAGAAATGCTGTGTCAATGTGCAGTGCTTAAATTTGGACAATACTCACAGCCATTGCTGAAATTTCCTGAGCACCTACATAATAGTAATAGTAATAGTCTCAAATATCAGCTACAAATTGATTTTGGAAAGTCAACCATTTTTCTCCAAACTTCAGTTTATGAAATCTGAAAATCTCAACATTTTGCTTTTGAATACACGCTTTTCATATTTAGTATAAGCTATATTAATTAAGTCAAACAAAGTTTCTAATTTAGTTCACTGGGGTACTGGTAGCTGGAGAGCCACCAGTAGCTCACGAGCTGCTCGTTGGAGAAGCCTGTTCTAGATACTGACCTCTGAATCTTTGTACCTGGTAGAATTCAGACCCTGCAGCATAGATTTATGCTCATTGTTCATCACGCACCCACTGATGCTGGGATCCTCCCGTCTGTGATTATATGCTGGCCCAGTTGTTACACTCTTTTAGCATGCCTAAAGCCGCAGGCTAAGAACATTCCCAACGCGGAATCTGCGCCACAGAACTACAATTAGAATATTTCCTGACTCATAGGCTGTATTTGGTAAACTCTTTTTTAGAAAAAGCTTGCTGTGATTTTTTTTTAATTTTATACACAGAGTTAAATTAAAAAAAACACAAATAAAATTATTACTCTGCTCCTGAAGTGACATTTAAATGTCTTGTCTAGGATTGCTCCATTTACGAGCGGTTATCCTGGCATAAACCTTTTTCTTCTACCTGTTAACGGGGAAATTCCTTGTGCTAAGACTGTAAAAGCGCAACAGGCTTCAATTTAGGAGCGTGGGCATTCACCGCAGACATTTTAGGAGCAGCGAATGCGTCGGCTATACGTAATGTCCTGGAGATGTTTTCCATGTGCACAGCTTTGAAGAAGCTCATAGGACATGATGGTCAGTATGATGCTAGTCGTGTGATTTGGTCATGGTATGCATCTTTAGGAGTTCTAGAAGCCGGACTTGCCAGCATCCCTAGCAGGGCCAGTTAATTTGTTTCACTCCATAGAGCAAGGCTCCTTGGACACTCTGCTGCTTGTGAAGATTTTAAATTATCTTTGGTTAAAATTTCTCTGAGGCAAATTTGGTTTCACTTAACTTACTTTGACTTTACTGATTCCTCTGTTCTTGTTTCCCAAAAGTATGATTTGTTGGTACCCTTTTACAGCCAAGTTGAGTCTGCTCTTTCCTTCCTTCTCAGCCACCTTGCCAAGTAATGAAATAGTGCCCTCGTGTGGTAGCTAAAACCCTAGACCAGGAGCCTCCAACCTTTTCTGTAATAAGAGCTAATTATATTCAGTGAAAATCATCTTGAGCTGCTAATAATTTTAGTGTTTTAATCATGACCACATATAGTGGCCACTATATGCAAGATTACCAGCAGTGGTCACCTTGGTGCATCATCGGGAATGCATAGTAGCCATAGCTGTGATGTCCCGGGCACCAAGAAAGTAATAGAAGTAAGACGTTTCCCTAACGCCAAATAATTTACCACTCCAATATCAGCTTTAAACATATTTTGGAAATTCAGCCATTTTTCTCCCAACATCCGCTTCTGAGTTATAAAAAATGCATATTTTTTTCGTCCTGCAAACATACTTTTTTAATTTTGGCATACATATATTAAGTAGATGAAGCAAAATCTTCTCATATTGTGACACTCAGCTGTGGACAAGATACTTACAGGTAGCTGATGAGCTACCAGTAGCTAATGAGTTACTCCTTGGAGAAGCCTGCCCTAGATCTACTTGCGTGCACTTGGTCACCTTGGGAAGTACACACCAACTCTTCTACCGTGTTTCCATCACAGCTAGAGTACCAAAGACAATGATCTATTCACCTTGGAACTTGCAGGACTCCATCAGACAACCAGAAAGGTCCCTTGGAGGAACAGACACCTCATGGCTTTGAAGTCACCTTTATTGAATATCTTGCGGTAACTGAATTTCACTGCTGGAACTTCAATTTTCTTATTCTTCAAGCCATTCAGCATTGTCTGCGTCAAACCCAAAGTTGTTAGCAAACTTTTGATGTTGCCAAGAACAGAAAGACTCCATCTGTCATGTTCCCAAATGATAGCTCTCTTCTTGGGATTTAAAGACCTGATACTGTGAGAGAGGAGAAAGGCAGTATAGCTCCAGATGTTCTACCACCGTCAACAGTGCAGTTATTAAACATGCTTCCACCACCTTTACTAATAAGACCAATAGTGTGTACAACCCTCATGCAAGAGAAGGACCTGGAAACAAGTCTGGGTCAGGCACCATTACTCATCACAACACCCATATCATTCTAGGTCTGGTTAACAAAGAGGTAATTGCACATTGACCATGTCTTTACACCTAGGAGGGAGTATGGAATAACATACTTGTAAAGTGCACCTTCACCTGCTGGGGCATCTTGGTGAAGAATAGCAGATGTTGCCTAAATGATTTGATTTCGTTTTATCGATCTCCTAAGGATGAAAGACTAACGTGGACCAGCCATGATTGTATTGCTGTTATTTCCTTTACTGTGGGCATTGTGCCTCCCTCTCATTGTAGGGTTTTTGTAGATTATGACAAAGCAAATAACCTCAAAGCGAACCTGGCTCAAAGAGAAACTACCCTAGTCACAATAGAGGGAGCAAGGAGGTGGAAGAGGCAGGGGAGCGTATCCTCCTGCTTAGGTAACAGTACACAAAAGATACTCCTAACTGTGATTAGGAAGCTGCCCAGTGTGTGTGAAAGAGTCTATCTTTAAAGAACGGTAACCCTCACCCATCCTACGGTGGCATGTGTCATCATTGGACCCCTCCTTGCACTGACCTGAACAATGCCAGAGTGGGCTCCTATCCTCTTCGTTGGAGCACTTGAGATGTTTTTCTTCGTTGCCGGAGTGGTCCCATATGCACAA
>NC_136073.1:891739864-891804864 GCF_964261635.1 Lissotriton helveticus | reverse complement strand
CCTGCTGTCAGCATGGTATCAACCAGAATTGCCGTCTGAGGGTCTGAATTTTCCTCTAAGTGAAAGTTAAAATCACCAAGCATAGTGAATGATTTGGCACAGAGGGCTTCTTCCAAGTAGGTGCCAATTTCTTCGAGAAATAGGGCTTTGGGACCAGGAGGTCTGTATAAGAGGCAACCTTGGAAAGTGTTGTGGTTGGAGATGGTAAGTTTAAATCCTAATACCTCCGTTGACTTGCAGGTCAATGTCTGAAAGATGCCTTGGATCGAGGCGAGGTAGATAATGGCTATCCCACCTCCCCTATGACCGGGTCTATCCTGGACCCGACAGCAGTAACCCGTTGGAGTGGCAATAACTAGGTCTGGCCCTGAAGCCGCATCAGTCCAGGTCTCAGTGATAAATATGATTTTAGCATTTTTTTCTAAGATCAGGTCAGCACATTCTGAACTGTGTTTAACCAGAGATCTGGCATTAATGAGAAGGCAATTAATTGTGTTTTCTTCTCTAACGTTATTTATATGGTAGGGGGTATTTAGATCCTTAATAGGTGTCCATAAGAAAGCAGGTAGGCAAGCATGACATGTAGGGCATACCTTGGACGTATCAGGCATATTTTTACCCGGAAATATGCATCTGCATTCTACTCCTCCCATATGGTTCCAGCTCATAAGATGATTGCGGCTGTATATCCTCCTGGGGTAGTGGTTGGGACAAAAATGGCCCGGGGTTATGGCGCTTGGCGCTGAGCTGTCGCTGACGGGCGCGGACGGGCTTGCCTTTGGCGCGCCTTTGGCGCGCAAACGGCGCGCCCGCTGCGCTCGTCCGCTGCACGTCCTATGGCAGCACATTGATATGGGGAACAGGGAGGGCGGGAGGGGGCGTGGCCTGTGAGTGGGCGTGGCCAACAGCCTGTGCGAGGCGGTCAGAGCCCAGAGGAAGTGAGTCACGTGACAGCGCTAACTCCGCTGCACGTCCCTTGAATGTGCAAATTTAGCAAAGATTAAAACAAAGTACAATTTCAGGATTAAAATACACAGAGAAAAGCTTCTCCCGGCTTTCCGCCTCAGGAGATGATCGTTGAAGCAGAGCGCTCGTGATCAACGCTTTTGAACGATTGAAAGGGCGGGAGGGCGGGAGGGGGCGTGGCCTGTGAGTGGGCGTGGCCAACAGCCTGTGCGAGGCGGTCTATCTATCTATCTATCTATCTATCTATCTATCTGTCTGTCTGTCTGTCTGTCTGTCTATCTGTCTATCTGTCTATCTTTCTATCTGTCTATCTGTCTATCTGTCTATCTATCTATCTATCTATCTATCTATCTATCTATCTATCTATCTATCTATCTATCTATCTATCTATCTATCTATCTGTCTATCTGTCTGTCTGTCTATCTGTCTATCTATCTATCTATCTATCTATCTATCTATCTGTCTGTCTGTCTGTCTGTCTGTCTGTCTGTCTGTCTGTCTATCTGTCTATCTGTCTATCTGTCTATCTATCTGTCTATCTATCTATCTATCTATCTATCTATCTATCTATCTATCTATCTATCTATCTATCTATCTGTCTATCTATCTATAAGACCAAGTTTTCCCATAGACAAAGCTCTTTTTATTTATTTATTGTTTCAGCTGTCAGCCTTACAATACTTAATAAAAACTATAATTTGAAAACAATTAAAAACAAAAGTCTTACTTCTTTAAAAACATATACAGTGTGATCAACTAGTAACATTTAGGCACTATATTTCATTCTAATAAAAAAAATCAACAAATTCATCTCATATGTAAAAGTGCAATTGCAGAAAAAGATATACAGTACAATTAACTGGGCGATATGGATGCATTTGGGCGCTATATTCCATTCCAGTACAAAAAATTGACCAATTCATCAGATAAGCATAAGTACAAATGCAAGGAAGCTTTTAAAAATATACACTTCAGTTGGATACTTACTTCCCAAAAAGCACATATAGGACTATCAGCTAAATGGCGTAATATCCTTTAAGCACTATATCCATCCTAGTAAGGACAGTCCATTAATTCAGCAAATAATAAGGGTGAGACGCAGAGGCATTGGGGGGCATGCAGTTCGGACAACAAATGGCAGCACAGTGCAGAATGGGATGTGTCTAAATCCACACGGATTATCTGCTTGGGTTGATACTTAGGGCCCCATTAGGATGTCAGGCGGATCGCCACCGCCATGCGGGCGGTGGCGATCCGCCCGACATCCTTCCCCGCGGGTCTGTGTCGAGCTCAGCTCGTCATGAGCGCAGCTCCACTGTGAGTCGTGACGAGCGAGCACAGCGGCGCCGCGGATTCCCCCCCATACCGCGGGGGAATTACCGCCGTATTGAAGGGGTTAGAGTATTCTGTACATCAGACAACCATGTATTACCCCCAAGTTCACCACTGAGGGTGACTTCTTCCAGGGTTTTCAAGTATATTGCTGGCTTAGGATTTCTTTTCAGCCTGACCCAATAAAGGACAGGCCTGAGCGCGGCTACTTCTGACAAAGGAATTAAAGTTAGCTCCCCATAGAGCGCCAATATGGGAGTGCCGGGCCCCAACCCCAGCAAAGCTCTTAGGAAGTTATTCTCGGCTACTTGGAGTGATCGTACATTTGTACACCCCCAGAGGTGCCCCTTGTTTTTATATTTGCAGGATAACACTAATGCTTCCAGCACCAGCCTTATGTCTGAACCCATTGTCTCAGGACTCTAGTTGCCTCCTGTAAGTGACTACCCCCACTGCAGGTTCTCTGAGTGGGGGGAGAGGTGTGGCGCCGCGGCCAGGGCGACTGACGCTGGAATCGATCCCCGGCTCCGGCGGCAGGTTAGCCCAGCACCATGTGACTCTGGGCAATAGCTTGCTTAATCTTCCCGACAGCCCCCAGCGCCTAGCGACCCTTACGGGTGATTGTGCGCTTTACAAATGTGTATTATTATTATTATTATTATATTATTATTATTATTATTATTATTATTATTATTATTATTATATTATATTATTATCTGAGAATCGAATACCCAGGCAATTGAACTGCTTAACGGTTTCTAAGGGCACACCTTCAATCGTGGGCTTTTGTCTAAAGCTGGAGGACGATCTCAGTACCATGCTCTTCATTTTACTACCATTAATGGTCCGTACTTTCTTATCGTAGTATTCCTCGAAGCGCTTTAGTAACTTATGGGTGACCTTTTCTGTTCGCACCATCAACATTGTGTCATCCGCATATAATAATATCAGCGCCCTCTTTCCGGCTATGGTGGGAATGTCTAAGGAAACGTCTGTTGGGTAGTCTTCTGCGGGTAACCAAATGGAGAGAGCGAGGACTATTATGGGGTACGTCCCTATCCCAAATGATAAAGTACAAAAAACACAGTGGACGGGCCCTCTAGCAATTGCGACTCTCAATTATTTTATTTTGATGAGTGCCAAAAACCCAATAGGTTTATTAAAAGACCCCTCACCCACCAACCTAGTTGGTGGCATGCTTCAACATTGGGGTCCCAACTGGGTAGCTTAATGCCACCCAGTTGTGCTACTACGCCTGATTACAGCAGAGCTGGATTTGTGTGGTTGTGAAGGAAGTGGTGCAAGTTAAAATTATCTCTGGGAATCCTTACTGAATAAAACTTTATTTCTAGCGGCCCAGGATAAGGTATAAAAAGGAAAAGGACAACTGTAGAGATCAATTGATCCAGGTTGTCACAGTAGTTGATCTACATGTTTCAACCTCATAAAAAAAGTGTGAGGCTTTCGTCAGGACCAGGTGAATAGGGTGAGGGTGTGGCAAAAATAGGCCACGTGTATCATGTTATCAACACACACGTTAAGATGTGTTGTGTGATGAGTGGTGTCTGTGTACTTACGGACCCACTAGAAAAAACACCAGCTACGTGTTACTTGTAGTCTTTAGCAGGACCCGGGAGGGGCGCCCATCTGTAGTCACACAGACATTTGTCAAGATGGAGCGTCCGTAAGCTGCAGCTATTGTAGTCTCCTCGCGGTCCTGGGTAGTCTGCAGCATCATTTTAAACCAAGAAAGGTTCTGCATAGACTGAGTGTTTTTTATTGTGATAATAACTTTGGCACCATTTGACGAATCTTCACAAAATTTCCCAAACTAGTATGCAAATTAGTTGAGCTGCTGTCTGGAAAGTTTCTGGGTGATTCGTGAAGCAGAGGACGCGAAAAAGGGGGTCTCAAAATGATTTTTCCTCATGCAATGTCTATGGGAATTTGTCGTTTTTAGACATGATTAAAGCCCTAACTGCTGAACGGAATCACGAAATCTTGCAGAAAGGTAGATCTTGGTAAAAAAAGAGACAATTTTGAGTAAATCTGTTCAGTAGTGTGGAAGTTATTAACCCCTTCACTGCGGGGTGTTTTCCCCCCGCTGTGCGGGAGTGAGGGGGGCCCATCACTGCGCCGCTGTGCTTGTGATGAGCTCAGCTTATCATGAGGCACAGTGGAGCGTGCGAACGTTCCAACGGCCGTGACGAGCTCAGCTCGTCATGAGTGCAGCTCAACCGTGCCTCATGACGAGCTGAGCTCGTCATGAGCACTCAACGGGTTAAAGAAAGAAATTGATAGATATCTAGAGACGCGGATCCTCTGCGGATATGCGGGTACCTGCGGATCTGAAGTCCAATTAGGAAAACAAAAATATCGCCCACTATTACTTTATGTTTAAAAAAACCATAGAAATTCACTGGAAAAAACAAAGGTCACAGGGATGTTATAGTTAAGTTGATGTTTTACCCACAGAAAACCATAGAAATTCAGCTGTTACAGGTATACTTATCGGAAGAAACTATAACTGGTTCTGTTAAGTAACTTTAGGCCACTAGTTATTTTTTCTTAACATAAGTATGACTGTAACTGTTGGATTTCCATGGTTTTCTGTGGGTAAGCCGTCAATCTCACTATAACGTCTCTATAACTTTTGTTTTTTAGTGAACAAAAAAAAATGAAAAAGGGACAGTCAACACTTTTCGGCGCTTGCTTTCCACAAGATATATATATATATATATATATTCACTGAAAAAACCATAGGTTTCACACCAGTTATAGTTAGGTGGAAATTTTACTCGCATAAAACCATTGAAATTCCCACGTTATAGTTAGTTGGACTCACTATAACTTGCGCGTGCAATGCCCTGCTGATGACGTCACATATTACATCACTCATGACATGGTCAGTGACATCACTCATGACATCACTGATGACATCTCAAATGACATCACTCATGACAACATCCTTGTGACAAAGTGGCAGACCTCCTATCAGCATAAAATAACCTTTGACACACACATTCAAAAATAGAAACTAACATTTTCTTAAAAAAGGAGAAACCAATACCAATTACAACAACTTATTAGGTAATTCCAACATCTACATACACATCCACTCATTCACCAACAGTTCTATATAGTCACTCATGCATGTACTTACTCATCATATGTACTCATACACCTATACATCCTGTTACACACTAATACTCATCCATATAGTTACTCACACACAAATTCACACATGCAAATAAACTATCAAAAAAACATTTACTTGATTATACTGCTATATACACACCACTACACATACTTCTACAGAAACGGAAACATATTTACTCTCCAAAACAATCAATTATAAAAACACATACTCACTAACCCACCCATACACACAATCATCCACCCATACAGTCTTGCACACATGCTATCTTCAAAATACATACAAATAGTGAGTCACTCATTCATGAATCTGTGCTCTAAGTAATATCCCCCACCGAACCATACAGACACTGATACTGATACTCAAAAAAACAACTAATAACCCATATACACACTCATGTAGCTACTCACCAACCCATGCAGCCACTTATACGCAAAGTGAGACACAGATACAGATATTTAAATATTTAAACATTACTCGCTAATATATGTATTCACTAAGATACATTTTAAAGTCAGTTAACCAATCAATTTTACACAAAAAAACATCAATTTAGACATTTACTTACCCATTTATTCTTCCATCAACCTTTAGATATACATATATAAAAAATATTTATTTTTCAGAAAGATACACATTCACTGGATGATGTCATCAGTGATGTCATTTGAGATGTCATCAGTGATGTCATGAGTGATGTCACTGACCATGTCATGAGTGATGTAATATGTGACGTCATCAGCAGTGCATTGCACGCGCAACTTATAGTGAGTCCAACTAACTATAACGTGGGAATTTCAATGGTTTTATGCGAGTAAAATTTCCACCTAACTATAACTGGTGTGAAACCTATGTTTTTTTCAGTGAATTTATTAGGTTTTTTAAATGCTAACTCCTAACTATAACTGGTGTGAAACCTATGGTTTTTTCAGTGAATATATATATATTTATATATATATATATATATATATATATATATATATATATATATATATATATATATATATATATATATATATATATATATATATATATATATATAATTTCTATGGCAAAATGAAACCCCCCATTTTGTTCCTTTTCAAATTAAATGTATTAAGTGTTACCACTTTATTCCAATCAAGACGATTTCAGGTGTGCCATACTTCATAAGTAAGACTGTTAGCGTTCTAGTTGTTCTTTAGAACACTCTGGGACATTCTGTCATTGGGCTATAGTTGGGCTACATCTGGCTGATATTTGGGCTACATTTGGGCTCTTTTGTCTCTGGTGGCCATCTTGGGAGACTGCATATCAGAATTTTTTTAATGAAATATAAGAGGATTTGAGAAGTCACTCAAAATGTGCCCTAATTTTTCTTTCTTCAGCACTAATCATAATTTCTATGGCAAAATGAACCCCCTCATTTTGTTCCTTTGCAAATTAAATGTTTTAAGTGTTACCACTTTATTCCAATCAAGATGACTTCAGGTGTGCCATACTTTTGTCATAAGTAAGACTGTTAGCGCTCTAGTTGTTCTTTAGAACACTCTGGGACATTCTGTCATTGGGCTATAGTTGGGCTACATCTGGCTGATATTTGGGCTACATTTGTTTTTTTTGTCTCTGGTGGCCATCTTTGGGCTACATTGGGCTACATTGGGCTACATTGGGCTACATTTGGGCTCTAACATATATATAGCCCAATGTAGCCCAATATATATTTTTTCAAAGTTAATTTTCGTAAAAACCACTGGAGCATATATCTTGAGACATAGCAAAGGCACATCGGGGTACCAGTCCCTACAATTTTGCCAAGTTTGGTGGAAATCCATTCAGCTGTTCGGGCTAAAAGTGAGTCCAACCGCCCTATGGAAATTAACATGGGGAAAACACGTTTTGGGACCCCCCTTTTATCTCGGCCCCTGCTTGACGGATCCCCCCGAAACTTACAGGGAAGGAGCGGAGCGCAGCGAGGCAACGTTAAGGAAAGATCCCTCATTCGGCGCCAAAGTTATTCCCAATAGAATGTTGCGGATTTCCTATGGAAAACGATCCTAACTATAACTACCTACTGGCGACCACCAGTAAGTAATATATATATATATATATATATATATATATATATATATATATATATATATATATATATATATATATGTAATTCGGCTGCACCATGAATCTGCCACACTTCATGTAGATTAATTAAAAAGTGGCCAATAGTTGGCAACTGTATTTATGCTTGTTTTCATAGTGCATGGTTTATTGATTTGCTAATAACTTTGGCCACTTTTTAATGAATCTACATAAATTGTGGCAGATTCATGGTGCAGCCGAATTACCTACTTTATTTAAAATTTTGAGCAGATGGACAAGTGGGGACAAAGGTATGTAGGGTGACATAAAATCAGTGTTTTATAGTGTGAACCCTGTTGGAATTTTCTTCTCTATCCTGCTGCAGAAACTGCAACACTGAAATACACCAAGAATGAGCAGCGGAGGTTGGGTGGAGGGCCTGGACTGCAACCAGGCCCTGCGACCAACCTGCTGTAGCCACTGACCTCCCGAAGGCCATGGGTAATGGCGGGTTTGCCATGGGGCCTCACCTGCAACCAGACCCTGCACCCAACGTGCCGTGGAGGCTGCGCTTCAGGGGTTGGAAACAAGGCCTGGCGTAGAGTCAAACACTTTGCCCTACTCCTGCCTTCCAAGAAAAACGAAGGCACTCGCTTTAGTGTATAGCTTTCCTTGTGTGTTTTTTTTCACTGTCTGAATTTCGCAAGCACAACATGAAATTGAATGCATCTCCTAAAATGGCTACTGATGGCTCAAGTCACACACCATTATTGGCGCCTATTCCTCAGCGGTGGCGTGTTTCCCACATGTCTTGGCACCCCTGATGACAGCCATGGGGTTGGTCACCTTTGTGGTCGCCCCCACCCTCTGGTTGTAGAATTTACATTTCCACGGAGCAAAACTTGGCTCGAACTCTTAAGTTTCAAGTTACCTGAAAAAATTAAACCGTCCAGATATATAAATATTTTCTAACCGTAATTTCTCAAAAACTACTGAACAGATTTACACAAAAATCGCGATCTGCAGACCAAGATCTAGCTTCCTGCCAAAAATGGTGTAATTCCGTTCAGCAGTTTTTGATGTACCCTGACTAAAGAAGTCTATTGAAAATAATGGGGAGCCTGTGTTTTGCAGTCCCCCATTTTTCTCAGCCGCTGCTTGATGAATCATCCCAACACTTTCCACACTCAAACTAGTCCAAAAGGAGAACCTTTCTGGAAAGTTTAGTGGAGATTCATCAAACAAGACCACAGCATTATCAACACAAAAAACACTTTACCTATTGAACAGTTGACCTAACTATAGCTACCCAGTGGCAATGTATATATATTATATAAATCAAATATTCATATAAGGGTAGGCGGGCCGCATGGTCCCCCACCCTGAGACTTCAGGGACCCCATCCCCAGGGCCAATTTCAATATTAAAGGGGAAGAGGGCCAAGGGGCCCCCCTCCCTGAGCCATTATGGGCCAGGGGAGCCCACCTCCTGGACTAAAGTTTCTCAAAATGGGCAGGGGAGATTTGTAGCCCCCCTTCCTGAGCCTTTACGGGCCCTGAGGAGCCCACCACGCCCGGGGTTGAAATATGTCAGAAAGGGAAGGGGTCACACTCCTCGAGCCTCTAAAGGCCCCAGGGACCCCATTCCCCGGGGAAGCTAAACTAATTAAAAGGAGGGGAAGCCATGTGGTGCGCCTCCATGAGCCTTTAATAGCCCTGGGGTTTCCATCCTCCAGGGCCGGCTCACTAGCTATGTCCTGGGAAGCCCTCCCACAGGAGTTATAGGCTTCATTGTCCGCACTGGCATGGGCAGGAAAACCTATGTTTGTTTCCGCATGGTGGGGGCTTTTTTGAATCTCCCATCAAGGGGGAGCAAACATAAATTTTGCTCCCAGCTGGCGGAAGCTTTAAAAATACTCCCACCGACTTGGAGCAGACTTTTGTTCTGTTTCCTTGCCCGCACTGATGCGGGCAGGGAAACAGATCAAATATTGCTCTCTCTCAGAGGGAGCAGCATAAGTATCTGCTTCCAGGGAGTGGAAACAATGCTGTCCCCTGCAGCATATGTCGAGCCAGCTGGGCTGCGAGGGCATTGGAGCTCCCCCCACGGCCTCCAAAAAGTATATGATGGATGCCCTGTATGGGTACCAGGACACCCACCTTTAAGTACTGAGGGCCCCCGGTGATGGGGTCCGCAGGACTGATAACGTCTCACGCGGGTGGGCTGCATGGCCTCCCTCCCCTTTATTTTTAGTAATGGCCCTGGGGGATTGGGTCCCCAGGGCCTAACAAGGCTCAGGGAGGATGGCCGTACAGCTCCCTCCCATTTAATTTTTAAAGACTGCCCTGTGGGATTGGGTCCCTAGGGCCTAATATTGCTCAGGAAGGGGAGCCATGTGCCACCGCTCCCCTTTCATAAAAAGGGTCCGGGGTGATGGGGTCCCAGGGCCTAATAAAGCTCATTGAGGGGCGCAATGCAGGGGTTGGTTTTACGTATAATAATAAAATATTACTTTACCTTAAACACAAAACCTAGAAATTCACTGAAAAACACAAAGGTTAAGGTAACATTATAATTAGGAGTGATTACAAGATCTGTTTTTTTTTAGACCTTAGAAATTCACTGAAAAAACTAAAGTTGATGTTACATTATAGTTAGGTGACCATGTCACTGACAACATTAACATTTTGAACAAAAAAAACCCCAGAAATTCACCAGTTATAACTTGCGGCCCCGCCATGCCCTCCTTATCACCTAACATATTACATCACTCATGACATATTCTATGGCATCGTTTATTACATCACTGATAACCTCTCAAGTGCATTGTTGACATCACTGGCTCCCGTGCCAAAGGATCTGTGCAGGGGGGAGATAGGGTGCCAGCGAGGGGTTAGGCACAGGCCCCTGCCACGGGCAGGCCCTTGCCACGGGTAGGCCCTTGCCACGGGTAGGCGCTTGCCATGGGTAGGCCCTGGCCGTGGGCAGGCTCTTGACATGGGCAGGCCCTCGCCGCGGGCATGCCTTTGACTAACTGCATGCTGCGCATGGCTGAAGTCTGTGTGCAGTGGGGGTAGGGAGTTTGGAGGGCCTGGGCCCAATCCCTTACCAAGCAGTGATGGACAACTTACTTTACATTAAAAGAATCTTAGATATTCAGTGAAAAAACTGTTGGTAAAAGTGCCGTAATAGTTAGGTACTGTAATAATATCTTTCTTTATTTTTTAAATAATAGCCTTTAAAATTCACTGAAAAAAACAAAGGTAAAGGAATGTTATAGTTAGGTGAAGATGTCGGTTAAACAAAAAGAGCACTGAAATTCACCAGTTATAGTTATCTCAAGAAACAATAACTCACGCCCTAAATTAACTATAACGAGTGCCCTTGCCAGGCACAGCTTATGACCTCACAAATGACATCACTCAGGACATGTTTTATGACATCATTGATAACATCACTGCAACATCTGAAATTATGTCATTGATGACAAAACTGTGCCTGGCCTAGTCCTTGCAACTATGTACCAACAAAAAAGTAGCTATAACACACAGCATTTCTGTGCATGGGCTTTTTATTTTCACCAGGCCTTTTGCTGTGGGTGGACTGTTATGGAAAGAGAAATTATTCCTGCTGTATCGAATAGACTTGAAAATCTGCCTTTGACCTGTGGCTGGAAACAGGGCTTTGTGGCAGACCCGGTGCCCATCCGCTGCTGTTTATGAATGAAGGTCATGTATCGTGGATAATATCCATGGGGCGCAGTGCAGAGTTGGTCTGAAGGAAAGATCCGGTGGTGCATCCCAGCTGAAGGCTCTGTGCAGTAGGTTATATATGCACAGGTAGTATGCAGGGCCCGCCCCGTGGACCAACCCCCTTGTGCACAGCTGAAGCCTCTATGCAGTGGGTTATATCCACACAGTTAGAATTCAGGGCCTGCCCCCAGGCTAACCCCGCTGTACACAGCTGGAGCCTATAGACAGTGGGTTAAATCCACATAGAGGTGGGATTCAGGGCCTGGCCCTTGGGCCAAACCACTCTGTGCACAGTTGAAACCCACGGGCATTAGGTTATATACACACAGGTAGATTGCAAGACCTAGCCCTCGGGCTAACCCCTCTGTGCACACCCAAAGCCTACAGGCAGTGGGTTATATCCAAACACAGGTGGGTGCAGGGACTGGTCTTTTGGCCAATCGTCCGTTGCATACTGCTGAAGGCCATGAGGCAGTGTACTATGTGCACACAAACGGCTGGGCAAAGTGTTTGGAGAAATGTCAGGTGATATGTGTAGGAGTCTGGCTTAATATATGGTACACACTTAAGGGTGTGATGCACCTTGCACTAATCCAGTCAACCCTTATGGTGGCTTTAGTGGTATTTGATAACCATAGAAAGCTCTCAAAGTGGTAGCTGTGGAGAGTAGCATTTAGGCCTATCTTAAAGGAGTGTAAAGCTGCTTGCTTTACCACATTTAATCAAGAGTGTAGATTAGATAAGAAAGAACCACACAGTGTTTATGAAAAACAAGTCTATTTATTACACAGCACAACCACTATCACATTGGTATATCTCCCACCTGGAGATATCAACAATACACATAAAAATACTTCAAGAAATCAGGTAAGTAGCACAAATATACACTGGTCTCCAAGGGGAGACCAAACCATATACTAAAGAAGTGGAATGCGAGCTGCAAGAAAGAACGGGACTTGGACCAAAGGACTCAGAGGAGCTGGTTGAACCAGGAACCACCCAACGTAAGTACCCAGGAAAACCACAGAGGCTGTGTGCAGAATGGAAACACAGCTGCATGCCCAATAGAAGTCTATGAAGAAGTTGCGGTTACAGTTTTAAAGGTAAAAGACCCTTCCCAGAGGACCCAGAAGACATCCTTTGGGGGACGGAAGATTGGAGAGCCACCCCACCCATGGATGCCCCAGGAACCAGGATACCTACACCAGGGAAGCTGGGCGCATGGGGTGAAGTGAGGGTGGAACCTCCCATAGATGACAATTGAAGACTCTAGAAGAAAGGCCTCTGAAGAAGTCTCTGAAGATGTCCGGTGGAATCCAAGGGTGGATTCTTGAAGAGGAGAACCTGCAAGCAGGGTGGACAGAGTCTATGCCACTCGGAGGTGACCAGGAGGCACAAAAGCACAATTCCCGCCCTTGGCAGGGAGCTCAGGAGAGTCGGTGAGGACCTTGTCACTATAACTGTGGGGACCATGCGGCACTGAGGTAGACCAGGAGCTGTACACAAGCTGTCGGATGTCGGATGTCGGTGTCTAGGTGGCTGGTGTTCAGCGGGAGCACCAACAAGCCTTGGTAGCCGCAACTGGTGTGGAGACGACATGATGCAATTGTTGGGACCAGCAAGGTGCATGGGACTCGCCAAGTGCAGGAGAGTCAGAGCAGGACCTGAGCAAGCAGTGGACCCCACCAAAGCAGAAGACCCTCGAGAGGGCCCACAGGCCAAAGGCACAGAAGTCACAAGAAGACCTCAGGCAGCTCACCAAAGATGGAGGCCGCCTGCTGCAAGGGATGCAGTGAGGATGCTGATTTTCAAGGGAGGAGGTGCTGGAGGCGTGAGCTTCTTGTAGCCTGAATATCTCTGGAGTGCTAAGTCAACAAACCTTGGCTAAGCAAGTCAATGTGATACACAGGGGTTTGGTCCCAGCAGCTCTGACAAGGTATACTGCTCTCCAAATTGCAGGGAAGACAGGTCAGGCCTCTGGAGAGCTACAGATCCACCACCTGTGTTGCTGGGCTTTGGGAACTCCGTAGGACGATGGGAACAGCAGACCAGTTAACTTTGTTGGGGGGCCTGCAGATGCGGGGGAGTTACTCCTTCACTCCAAGGGAAATTTCTTCAGATTTTATGGATGCCCACAGGTCTTCTGGAGAACCTGAGTGAAGCACAGGCACGGATGAGGCAGCAGACTTGAAGAACAGCGAGACCAGGAGTTCCTTGATGTAGTCTTGGTTCCATTTGAGGTCCAACGAAGTCCAAGGTGACCCGGACGGTCAAAGAGTTTCTTGGTTTTAGAGGTGAGTCTTCTTCCACGATGAATCGGAGGACTCACCCATGGGGGAGCCCTTAAATACCCAAGGAAAGGGTTCAAACGACTCAAGGATCCCTTCCAGAGGAGAGGCTGGACAGTGGGGAGGATACTCCCATGCCCTTCGTACAGTTTCACATCAGAGCGGGAGCCAAGGACTCCCTGAACTGGCTCAAACCGGTGTATGCAAGGAGGGCACCAAAGGTGGGGCTGGAAAGCGCTCCCACCCTAGCCCAATACCCTGTCTGGGAGGTGGTCACATTTCCCTGTGAGTGGAAAACTATTGTTCTACTTTTCCCGGCTCGAGCTCAGCTCTGCAGCAGGAGGGCAGAAGAGTGTCTGTGGGAGGCAGCAGCACTAGCTTAAAAGGCTGTAACCCGGAGTAGGGGTCCCTTTAAGGGGACCCCCAGTACATGAGATCATACCTTTAACCCCTTCGCTGCGTTTGTCGGCCAACGGCCGCCGCAAGCACTACCTCCGTAGTGCTGCACACGTCCGTTGGCCAACGCGGCCCCACCCACTCCGCTAAACCGCCGCACCACGGCAGAATTGCCCCAGCGGTTAAGCGGTTAACACATGAATCAGTGTTGGGGTGTGAGTCCAACATGTAAATGTGAATGTAAATGTAAATGTATAGTATTTATCTAGCGCATTTCTACCCGGAGGCCTTGTAGCGCTGTATTCATACCGCTGTGGAACCCATCCTGGCTTTCCTGTGAAATGTCCACTCCTGGGTACTCCCAAGGTGAAGCCAGGCATCCAAGCGCTGCTGGGGCCGTTGTGGAGATTAAGCAAGCTATTGCCCAGAGTCACAGAGTGGGACCCATGATTAGACTAGGCACCGAGGCGAGAATTATCAGGTCCGGGGAAATTGAGTCCAAGACCCGCCGAGGCGGGAATTGAACCCCTGGTCCCGGGCCAGACCTCTGCATCAGGGTCTGCCGCTCTACCCATTGAGCCACGCTTCTCCACAGCCACGCTTCTCCACTACATGTCCAGGTTCGGCGCAACCATTTTATAGTTAAACATCTTGTAATGACTGATGTTCACTATATGTCTTAAAATGGGTGACTGCACTTACAAAACCTGGAGAATTGACTCCGGGGTTTGTAGGGGTGTCCTGCTCTGCAGGGGCACCTTCACACTTATAACCAAGCATCCAGCCCTCAGGACTGAAGGGCCTTCTATAGGGGTGACTAATAGGTTTTGTGTAGTGACCTCAGCTATAGGAAAACGTATATCTGTTGTATGTGGTGCTAGCACCAGCTTACACAGGCGGCAATGGGAGGCCTGTTGTCACTGATTGAGTGGTCTCCTATGGGTGGAATAATCCATGCTGCAGCCCATGGGAGACCCCTGGTGTACCTATTTCCTGGGTATCTTGGTACCATATACTAGGGGCATATAAGGGTACACCAGTAACCAATCGTGGAGGTACCAAAGTACATACCAACGCCATTTTGGGCAAGAGGACATAGATGCTAGGGTCCTGATTAGCAGGATCCCAGCAAACAAACTACAGTCAAAACACACTGACACCCGCAAAAAGTGGGGGTAACCATGAGAGCAGATGACAAACAGCAGCTCATTACAACACAGCATCAATAACAACAAATATGCAAACAGTTCTGGATCCCTAATGATGTCAAAGATGAGGTGATATGTGACGTCACCAGAGATGCCATTGATGATGTGATTTCTGATGTCACATGTGACATGGAGAGTAAAGTCAGTAGTGCATTAGGGGCGCGTTAGATTTGCGTCGCTGTCCATAAGTGGTGAATTGCATTGGTTTTACAACTGACAGTTATGTCCATAACTTTAATGGAACTGTTTTTCCTTTATGCATATATTCACTGTAAAGAACTTTGTTAAAGGTAAGTTGTGGTTACCTTATCTCGGATGAAATCTGCATTTGTTTATAAAAAACCCTCAGAAATTGCCTTGAAAAAACCAGTTAAACCCACACTATGCTCTGGAATACAAAACCTAAAAACCACTGAAGTTCCTGGAGCAAACCAGAACTCACGCCCCCATCAAGTGGTGGTCATGACCTCACACATGATGTCACTGACACGCCAGCAGACTCGCACCTCTGCTATGCTTGGTGTCTGTGCTCCCTGCTGGGTGTCTGCTTGAGACTGCAGCCTCGGGTTGCATCCGCGGCTCCTCATCGTGTTTGAAGGAGGGGTGTGATTGGCTCCAGGAAGGTGTCCTGCACATGTGCTCTCTGTGCCTCAAGCTCTCACATTCCACCTCTCACATTCCACACTCTGTTTTCATGGCTGCCTCCCAGTGGGAGATCACGGTGTGATGCTGCAGCCTGTCTGTCGCCTCTCCTGGCCTTCTCCTCCTGTGCTGGAAGTGTATATATATATCTATATATATATATCTATCTATATATATATCTCTCTCTCTCTCTCTCTCTCTCTTCCTCTCTCTCCCTCTCTTCCTCTCTCTTCCTCTCTCTCCCTCTCTTCCTCTCTCTCCCTCTCTCTCCCTCTCTCTCCCTCTCTCTCTTCCTCTCTCTCCCTCTCTTCCTCTCTCTCCCTCTCTCTCCCTCTCTCTCTTCCTCTCTCTCCCTCTCTCTCTTCCTCTCTCTCCCTCTCTCTCTTCCTCTCTCTCCCTCTCTCTCCCTCTCTCTTGCCACTGCCTACTACACTCCTTGTTTCTCCTCATATTGCTTCTGGTTTGAACATGTCCACACGTCTCTCTCTTGGCTCACGAGACCTCCTTGACCCATGAGTGATTTATTACAAATTGAATTGAATTGTCCAATAAAGGTTACAAGTATTTTATTTGCAGCTCAGCTGCTTGTAGAAGACTGGTCATCACGAAGGTCCAGTGGGTCCAGTGCAACTGAACCCTCAAGCTGACATAATGTGTGTAGGAGAGTAGGGTCTGCAATCCTATGATCACCCAGATTTTTGCTTTTTGCTGCACTGGTTTACGACTTTCCCTGGCTGTGGGCCTGCTAATCAGACCCACAGCCTAGCTGTTCTCTCTATCCAAATTGTACTTAGGTACTGAATTGGCACTGGGCCCTCTCCAAGTCCCTGTACCCAGGGCTGAGGTGCACCCAGAAGTCTCCCAGGGGCTGAAGCATGTATTGTGCCACCCCTGGATTGACTAACTAAAACTGACACAACTGGCTGCACGACAGCTGGGGCAAGGTGGTGTACTCACCCTTTGCTTTAGATATAGTATACCTATATCTAACCCTAAAATGGACACACAGATCTCCTATCAGTCACTCCTATGGCAGGCCTTAACAATCCTGAAGGCAGAGTGCTTGGAATCGTGTGAGATGGTGCTCTGGCATGAGCTGAGCCTGTCTGCGGCTTTCGGGATCCATCCCTTAGCCGTTTCCATGATATCGCATACCATATACTCTTAAGTGCATTATAATCCTCGCGGTTATGTGCCAACTCTGGTATCGCTTTATCAAAACATGTCGAGTAAGGTGTCATACGAATTGGAATACTAACCCCTCGCCAATTCTGGCGACGGGGTTAGCATTCCACCCTTCTAGAGGGACACGACATGTATGTAACCCCTAACCCCGGTTAAAGTCATGTGGAAAAGTAAATTTTGCCAGGTTCTGTGTCCCTACGCCTCATCCATCATATGTTATGTGTGCATGATTAAATATGCATATGTACTCCCCATGTCCGATTAATGACGCAATTACAGTTGTGTCCACCTCTAGTATGCCAGTTTACAGTCCTCGTGAATAATACGAATATCAGGCCTATGTAAAGTAATGTTGCCACGTTTCTCAGTGTGCACGTTATTCCATTATAAAGTCCCCGTTTCTAGGCCTCAAAAGGGCCTGGACATCAGATTCAGCTCCTGTCTCCTGAAGCCTCGCTGAGGAGCGATGTAGCCCCCACCTGTATCCTCGACCTTTCACTTACTTCCTGCCTCGCAGTGCCCGGTGTAGCTTGGCTCTGCCTCTGAGTCTGCCAAAAGTATGTTATAGTTCCAGTTATCAGTTCAGTCCTCCTTCTCTGCATTCCTAAGCTACTGAACTGCATCAATAGTTTCCGTCATTGTCTAGCCTATGCGGCTCCACGTTAGAGAAATACTGCATTCAATGGTCATTTAATATTCTTCATCACGCACTACATGTAGAATAATGCATGGTCCAGTCTTAGAATCAAGTTAGCCTTTCCCCTCCTGACTTCTAGTTTATATCAACATGTTCCCTAAACATCAGATACTAGATAGGGTTTAGGTACATGTCGCTCCGACCCTCCAGACTTTAGTCTCTGCTCCTAGCACAGAGTTCATAGCCCCCAGCTTCTCCTAGTGATACGTCATTGCCAGTTTGCGCGCACCACCAGGTTAGAGGTCCCGGCTCCTTAGGTAGCCCCCTCTTATGTTTCCGCCCCATTCATGACATATTCTGTTACGTTTGCACCACATGTCTATGTATACGCCCAGTTACACCTACTTTTACTCTTATCTTTCGCGACTGCTACGCGTCACGCCTTCTGCTCCACCCACTGCTACGCCTACTGTAATGTAATGCTATGTGTTTGCGTTATGTATATAAGTTCATGTATTGTTATTAAAAGTTAGCGCGCTCATCCCAGACCCAGCCCCGGCAGCTGCTGGGCCCCTTTTTCCCTGCCGGGCCCTGTCATCCCTGTTCCTATGCAGGTCGTCCTGTTCCTGTCCTTATGCTGTAATAAACCTGCAAAAGCTCCTACTACCTCGAATCTTGACTCTTATTTTATTGAGCTATCTGTTATGATATATGCCTAGTCAAAAATAGGGTATTATTTATTTATTTACCACATAATGGCGCCCGAATAGGGACTTGCCCTTTCCCCACGCGTCGGTGAAGCCACGCCGACCCCCTGACCCTCTGCAGTCGTGACGGAACTCTTCTGCGCACCGGCAGATATTTCTGCTCAAGTATCCTTCAGGCCCACGGAGGAGACGGAGGAGGCGGTCCAGCATCCGAACGAGACGGTGGAGGAACGCGGCGAGTCCCGACCAGAGCCCAAGCCAAGAGTCCAAGGTCCGAGGTATCCGGAGGCCCACCCGTAACTGAAGTCCGAAGTTTGTCGTCCGTCCAGTCCAGTCCGAGGCCTCCCGTTCTTGCTGCCCGGTGAGTACCATTACTGGGGTAGTATCTAGACAGGGTCAGTCTAAATTGACTCCTGGTCCGTGGGTTGGTGGTACCCAGGCCCACTAACGAAGTGTTCACCTAGGTGGATACGGGTCTTGATGCGTCCCTTTATGGGACCGGTATGTTCCGTACTGTTTCAGCAGTGCATCCAGTAACTCTAGTCTGTTCCGTTCTCGAGAAATTCTGTTCTGTTTCTGTTCTTAGTCTTCCAGGTAATATTCTGTCCGAACTGTTATGTTCTGATGTTGTTCAATGTATTTCCAATGTCGTGGTATGCCTGAATTGTTTTCCCAATTGTTATTGTTTTTCGTGTATTGTATTGTGTTCCGATTCAAGTTTACAATGTCTCTCTTTTCGAGATTACGTCAGTTAAAAACTAGAAAGGGTCTGCTGGAAGAAGCAGTTCCTGTTCCGCCTAGGGACAGTCCAGGTCATTTTATGTATCAGAAACATGGCATAAGCGCCATATTATATCTAGATTTATGGGTAGATTATACCAAACAGTTAGAAGAGAAGTATAGATGGCCCGTATCGGGTACATGGGATCCCGAATGCATCATGCGAGTAGAAGAAGCATTATGGAAAAAGAAAGCCAGACAGTCACTGAAGGATGCCATCGAGTTATGGCGTAAAGAAGCTCATAAAAGAACCGAAAAAGAAATCAGAAAGTCAGAGTTAAGTAGAGAATCCCAAGAACGAGCCCAAGAAAGAGAATTAATCGAGATAGGTGAACGAGTCAAAGCCGAACAATCAGACAGACAGAGGCATGCCCTCATTAAGGGTATGTATCCTCTTCTTGCCGAAGGCTTGCCAAAAGCGACCCCGGAGGCATCCAGTAATTTCCCGCCACCATTAGTTCCGACCAAGCTACGTCACAAACCGACCGCAGCTGATATTTTTATTTCGTCCTATTTGGACGACACAGTCCCAGAATATGCAAATCCTGTTCGCGCTCCGCCAGTCCCTGTGAATCAGGTAATTCCTGCTCCTCCAGACACCGGGGTGCCCTTAACAGCTCCCCCGGGTCAGCCCGCCATACAAGTCCAGCCCACGTTACAATTACCGACCCTGCCAGGTCGGAAAGCATCAGTTGATGATTCCAGTCTAGGGGCCACAGGAGGAGGTCTTCCTCAAACCCCGCCGCCACACAAGCGTTTATCAGCACTCGAATTACATGCTCAAGCATCACAGCGTACTCCTAAAAGTAATAAGTCTGTTACAGAAATCAGGCAAACCCTTGGCGAATGTGCCTACGACCCAGTTCCAGGCGAGTTTAATATGGTTTTATATTCGGTACGCGTAAGGAGGGTGACCGAGTATCTAGTCACCCTACCCAATATGAAAGAAGATCTAGACAGAATATATCGTTTCATCCGTAAAGGGGATGATCCAGAAAGTATTAGTGATGCCATGTCTCAAAGGAAAGCCGAGATTCAGCGTATGATATTAAAGTTCTTAATTAACTGTCTAATAAGAGAACAAGATAATCCGTCTAAAGATCCAGCCGAAATGAAAATCCTGACAAAGTGGAGTGATAATATAGCCGAAGGAAAGCACAATACTATTGGTGCCATGGAAAGTATGTACAAGAAAATCCGTAGAGAGATAATAAAGATACACGAACAGCGTAAAGCAGCACAAGTAAGCGAGAAAGAAAGTATCTCTGATCCTGAAGAGGAAGACGACGAGAATACCGCCATAATAGCGTATGTAGGAAAACCTAGATTTCCAGATCGCCATTTACGTCCAGAACACAAGTCTATTTTCCATCATCCAGCACCAGAACAAGGTTCCCTAGAACAAGTATTTCAAGCTACCGATTACATTCTGAAATCACGAATCGGTTATAGTGAATTAAGTACCATGCATGAACAAGAAATAGCCCGATCAGCAGTCCGATGGACTACTGATTCTACCACTTTTCCAGACGAAATAGTGGCACAAATGTTTCTGAAATTGCCCCCAGCCGAGCAGCGACTGGTGGGTATGTATATGATTCAGCACCTCATTACTTTGTATGAGGGTCAACACTCTGATCCAGGCCCGTTACACGATATCCTGAACGAGTTACTCCAGTACAGATGGAGAGGTCTAGGTACCGATTTAATTAGTGTCATTCTAGAACAGCGCCACAAATATAGAACGTTCTTGAACCCGCATTTTGTTCATGTCTCACCCCCAGAAAGTAAACCATTCTACATAGACAGACAGAATCCGTTACGAGAAGTCCACCCAGTTAAAGGAACGGGTGGCGAAATGCAACGAGTGTTTGTATACACTCCAATCACAAAGATGGAACTCCTTGAAATGAAGAAATTAATTCCCTGTCATGACAAAGATCCAGCAGGGTTCCATAGAGAATTAAAAGACATGCTCCGTATGGGAGAATACACTTACCCAGATATCATTAAAATGTTAAAGGTCCTGTTGCCCGCAGGGGTGTATGAAAAGCTAAAGGAAAAAGAATGGGAGGTGGGAGAGAAAAAGATCGATTGGACAGCTCTAGAAGCTGAAGACAAGGCACGAGTACCAGGTACCGGTCTTGGAGATAAATGTAAAGAATTACCAGAATTATTGATTCAAGTTTTACCCAGATTATTGACAACGAGAAAAGAAGACTGGGATGCAATCTCAGCCTGTAAACAGAAACAAGACGAAGATATTAGTGATTTTTATTCTAGATTTGAAAAATGTTTCAGTATCAACAGTGGTCTCAAGACAAGTAGTGAGTCATACCCTCACCTTTTTGTTACTAAATTAGTCGAGAATTCAAGTCCACCAATTAAAAATCGAGTTTTGAAAGTCGAAAGCACCTGGCAAGCTAATACCCCGTCCCAGATGCTCCAGATGCTCCAGTACCACCAGAATAGAATCAGGGAAGAGCAAGAACACGAAAGAAAACGTATGAAAGACACGAAAATGAAAGTGCTAGTTGCACAATCTGTTCCTCAAGACAGTCAGAAGAGGGGTCCGAATCAAGCCAGTCATCCTGCAGCTCCCGTTAAAGGGAACTGCAATTATTGTAAACAGCCAGGTCATTTTATAAATGAGTGTGCAGTTCTGAAACACAATATAGCTACTGGTAAGACTAAAGAAAGACCACGTCCGCCTAGACAAGAACAAGTTTCACAGACTTCTCAGCCACAGAATGCACCACAGACAGTTACCGCACCGCAGCCTATTGCTGCAACACAGCATGTCACATCACAGATGTACCAGTATGCACAGTCTGAGTATCCAGAGTATCAGCCATATTCATGAAACAGCCTAGAGAGGGAGGTAGGCTTGCCTCTCATCGAGATACCTGTAGATCAAGAAGGTCCCTATGTTCACAGTCAAGTATTAGGGAAAGACAGAAAGTTTTTGATTGATACAGGGGCAAGTAGGACCACTATAAGTCACGCCGAAGTTCCAGGGGCTCCGCTCTCAGGCTCAAGAAATGTTTCCCTTGGATTTTCAGGAAAGCCTATCGTAAATGAGATTTCCAAGCCAGTTACTCTAGAAGTAGGTCCATTGTCCCGTACTACTGATCTGTTACTTACTAAGTCATGTCCAGAAAACCTATTAGGCATTAAGACACTGAAAGAGTTAGGTGCAGTTATATGCTGTTCCCCAGAGGGAATACGTCTGTTCCTACGTGACTTTAAAGGTCACTATGTATTACGAGACTTTGATTCCAGACTGTCTAAAGTTCCGCAGCATTTATGGGCGCAAGGTCCAACTGATGTAGGTTACATGCAAATCACACCCTATCGTGTGACTCTCAAACCAGGTGTAGTGTTACCACGAATCAGACAGTACAGATTGCCACCCGAGGCTGTAGCAGCCTTATCGAAAATTATTGACGAGCTCATCGCTCAAGGAGTAGTTGTAGAAACTGACTCCAATGTATGTAATTCTCCGATCATTCCAGTCATGAAACGTACTGATCCAAATGCACCCCCAGTATATCGATTAGTGATTGACTTACGAGAGCTTAATAAATGTATTATTCCGCAGTACCCAGTTGTCCCGGACATCTCTTCCCTATTGACAGCCATTGATTCCGAAGCCACGTTCTTCACTGTCATAGACCTCAAGAATGCATTTTTTAGTGTTCCAATTCATCCAGACAGCCAGTTTCTTTTCGGATTTTGTTTAAATGGAAGGAGCTATATGTTCACACGCGCTCCTCAAGGTTTCACAGAAAGCCCTAGTATTTACAGTCAAGCACTTAAGAGACAACTAGATAATATTCACATGCCATCTGACACTGCCCTGCTCCAGTATGTCGATGATCTACTGATCACAGCCCGTTCTGAACGTGACTGCGAGCGAGCATCCCTCACAGTTCTGTATTTCCTAGCCGAGATGGGGCACAAGGTGTCCCCTTCGAAGCTTCAATTCTGTGTCCAGCAAGTGGTATACTTAGGACACTTGCTGTCCAAGAGGGGTAGGCAGTTGACACCAGACCGTATCCAGTTAATAGCAAGTCTTCCCCAGCCCAGAACCCGGAAGGAGGTACGTGCTTTTATCGGCCTTACTTCTTATTGTAGACAATGGATTCCCCAGTATGCATTTCTAGCCAAGCCACTGATACAGTTAACGACACAGGAGGCAGCCGTATCGACTGTTCTCCCTTGGACATCTGAACATACACTTAGTTTCAACGAGTTAAAGAAAGCTTTATGTCAAGCTCCAGTTCTAGCTACACCGAACTACAGTAAGCCTTTTACACTTTTTGTTACTGAACGTGACGGTACAGCATTATCTGTTCTCACACAAGATCAAGCAGGACAATACAAGCCCTGTGCTTATTTTTCGAGCACATTAGATCCAGTCGCCCAGGCGTTGCCTGCGTGCCTCAAGTCAGTTGCAGCCACAGCACTAGCTATCAGACAAAGTGATTCCATAGTTTTAGGACACTCCTTGACAGTACAAGTTCCACACTCCGTGGAAGTTCTTTTAAACCGAACACAAACTCAGCACTTGACAATTGCACGTTTAACAGGTTATGAATTGACACTGTTCCAGCCACACATAGAAATCAGACGCTGCAACGTCCTGAATCCTGCTACACTGTTACCATCAGTTAGTTCAAATCCTGACCCACATGACTGTGTGGAAGTAGTCAACATTATGACGAAGCCAAGACAAGACCTGACAGACATTCCATTACCAGATCCTGACCTGACACTTTATGTGGATGGTTCATGTATGAGAATTAGTACAGGAGAACTAGTCGCCGCGTATGCAGTGACTACTGACACTGAAGTTATTAAAACACACCGTATTGATACCCTGTCCGCTCAAGCAGCAGAGCTAGTTGCTCTGACACAAGCCTGCATACACGCCAAGAACCTGAAAGTTAATGTTTACACAGATTCACGTTACGCATTTGGAGTTGTACACGACTTCGGAGTGCTCTGGCAGGAGAGAGGTTTCATGACTTCTCATGGAACCAAGATTCAGCATGGTCTCCTTATTCAAGCTCTGTTAGATGCCATACATTTACCGACATCTATTGCTATCATGAAGTGCAAAGCACATACGAAAGTTACTGACATTATTTCCCAAGGTAATGATCTAGCAGATCGCACAGCCAAGCTTACAGCACAGACTCCAGACATTCCAGTTAACCTGACACATACTCCAGATCCGACTACATGCATGACAGTTAAGGACCCTACACAAGATGTCATAGATATCCAGTTACATGCTACTCCCGATGAAATCAAGAAATGGTCTGAACAAGGAGGGGTCCAGACAGATCAAGGATGGTTAACGAAGGGTAGAGCCACATGGTTTCTCCCCGACTCTATGGTTCAGGTCATTATTAATACCGCACATAGTCCAGCACATTTAGGAGAAAAAGCTATGTTAGACAGTATCCAGAACATATGGTTCAACAAGCATTTACGAGCTGCAGCCAAGCAGAAAGTCCGTACCTGTATGATATGTTGTCAGTTTAATCCAGGTAAAAGTGTCCCGGTGGAACAAGGTGGTTTCCAGCCTCCTGACCACCCTTTTGAAGTCCTCCAGATGGATTATATTCAGATGGAGCGATGTCGAGGTTTCAAGTATGTCCTTGTAGTTGTATGCGCTTTGTCCAGATGGACAGAAGCATATCCAGTCCCAGATTACACAGCCGCGACCACTGCCAAGCAGTTGGTTCGTGAATTCTTCCCTCGATATGGACTCCCTAGAGTCGTATATTCTGATAACGGTCAGCCATTCTCATCTGAACTCATGAAGCACGTTTCCCTGTTGTTGGGGTACCAGTGGAAGTTCCATTGTGTACGCCATCCTGAAGCAGCCGGTCTAGTCGAGAGACATAATCAGACTCTGAAAATCCGTATTGCAAAAGTTTGTAAAGATAAGGGTGTGGACTGGTTAGTAGCTCTGCCAGTCGCTTTGTTTTATATGCGCATGGCCGCATATTCCAGATCAGGTCTGTCCCCGTATGAGGTCGTATTCGGCCGCCCCCCTAACATGTGGGGTACTCCTAGACCCCGAAGTATTACTGATGTTTCCTGTAATATGCTGACAGATTACCTAGCTTCCTTGATGTCTGCCCTCAACTCATGTCGTTCACAGGTTGCTGCCGCATTTCCAGACAATACCGAGGTGGCACCGCATGAAATCGTTCCAGGTTCCCTGGTGATGGTCCGAAATTTTGACAGATCAAGTCCGCTGGAGCCCCGATGGAAGGAGCCCCGTCAGGTCCTCCTCACCACCCGTACAGCCGTGAAGTTGGAAGGCCGAAAAGGATGGTTACACCTTTCTCACGTTAAACTTTTTAAAGGACTAAAACCCGTTTTTAAAAGCATTTCCAAGGATTCCCAGGATTTTAAGGACTGCCAAAATATTGTTCCTAAGGACTGTCCCGCAAATGACATTGATACAACCCCTCCCTTGGTAGAGAAAACTCCGCAACAGGAGTATAAGTTAAAGCTCCGGTCTAGTAAAATAAGTCAGTCAGTTTGATTGTCTAAGTCCTCCCCTAGGTGAAACGGTTAGACTGTTTCTGACATGTATAAAATAGACCCCCATAGTGAGAGAGTCAGTCAAAACTCACTTCAATGTATCGTTTTTCTAAGTTTCATATTATTCATCAGCATTTTGATTTCCTGCACTAGTTACGCATTTTTCCTGTATTTTCCAGTTCCTCATGTAAATAAGTCTGCTAATGCTACAGTAGAGCACACGTTTAGTGATCTGCCTCCTCACGAATATTCCTACCGCCTCGCTATGCGTAACAATTCTTTTATCCGCATGTTACATTACTCACACCAGACCAGCAATGCCACTAATTGTTGGGTGTGTGGTCGACTCCCCCCTTTTCAGACACCGAAGGGAGTTCTGCCACTCTTTCCTTATCCATTTTCACATAATGGTTCGTGTGGAGCATGGTCCACGTTAACGTCATCCTCAACAGATATGTCTTTTCTTAACAGTACATGTTTCCCAGACAAGCAAGGTCTCCCCCACAGAACAGGTTTAGATCTAGAAAATGAAGTGTATAATTTAGGTAATTATTCGTCGAATTTCATGGTCCTGAATGTTCAGTCTGATACTACTCCAGACTCACCTGCTATTTCAGTACTACCAGTCAAAGGCGAATTATGTGTCCGAAATAAGGGTTCCGTACATGTAGGACATAGTGATTGTACTACTACTGTCAAGTATAGTGACAGTAGGAAATCTATTTTCAAAGCTTCACGTCATTCATATTTTGTTTGTGGTCAAACCGCATATGTTCGTCTGCCCCTCGATTGGGAGGGAACCTGTTACATTGCCTTCCTACTGCCACCTGTTTTTCTAGCCCCACCTGACTACCATAGGAATTCCTTCCTAGTACATACTAGACACAAAAGAAACCTCCCGATTGTCGATTATACTGAAACTGCTGCAGAGCAATTCATTGATATTGATAAAGGTGTGTTCCCTTATTTAGGTACAGTTGTAAATAGTAAGCTAATCCGTAGGTTAACAAGAACCCTTGAAGCAGTAGTAGATGAGACTGCCTCCGCTCTAGGTAACTTAACCGAAGAGCAATCCTTTATGAGAATTGTCGTTTTACAGAATCGTCTCGTCCTTGACGTCATACTGGCCGATAGGGGCGGGGCCTGTAGAGTCATTGGATCTAGTTGCTGCATTTTCATTCCAAATAACGCGCCGTCTGTTTATTCAGCTATAACCAGACTCCATAAAATTGCCCATCTGTTACACCAAGATCCAGGCACCTGGACATGGTCCGGTTGGTTCTGGAATATGATTTCCGCATGGGGATGGAAAGTCCTGTCCTTTCTAGGTATTGCAGCAGCGATCATATTCAGCTGCTGCCTCTGTATACAATGTGGCCCTGCGATTTGCGGCATTTGTGCTACCTCTTGTATTCCTAGTCCCAAGCCCCGTTCTAAATCCCGTTCTAAGAAAATTCGAGACGAGCAAATGATACTGTATGAAATGATAGATGGTATCATGAATATTGATGTTTCCTGATGGAAACGTAGTGACAAGGAGGGAATGTGGAAAAGTAAATTTTGCCAGGTTCTGTGTCCCTACGCCTCATCCATCATATGTTATGTGTGCATGATTAAATATGCATATGTACTCCCCATGTCCGATTAATGACGCAATTACAGTTGTGTCCACCTCTAGTATGCCAGTTTACAGTCCTCGTGAATAATACGAATATCAGGCCTATGTAAAGTAATGTTGCCACGTTTCTCAGTGTGCACGTTATTTCATTATAAAGTCCCCGTTTCTAGGCCTCAAAAGGGCCTGGACATCAGATTCAGCTCCTGTCTCCTGAAGCCTCGCTGAGGAGCGATGTAGCCCCCACCTGTATCCTCGACCTTTCACTTACTTCCTGCCTCGCAGTGCCCGGTGTAGCTTGGCTCTGCCTCTGAGTCTGCCAAAAGTATGTTATAGTTCCAGTTATCAGTTCAGTCCTCCTTCTCTGCATTCCTAAGCTACTGAACTGCATCAATAGTTTCCGTCATTGTCTAGCCTATGCGGCTCCACGTTAGAGAAATACTGCATTCAATGGTCATTTAATATTCTTCATCACGCACTACATGTAGAATAATGCATGGTCCAGTCTTAGAATCAAGTTAGCCTTTCCCCTCCTGACTTCTAGTTTATATCAACATGTTCCCTAAACATCAGATACTAGATAGGGTTTAGGTACATGTCGCTCCGACCCTCCAGACTTTAGTCTCTGCTCCTAGCACAGAGTTCATAGCCCCCAGCTTCTCCTAGTGATACGTCATTGCCAGTTTGCGCGCACCACCAGGTTAGAGGTCCCGGCTCCTTAGGTAGCCCCCTCTTATGTTTCCGCCCCATTCATGACATATTCTGTTACGTTTGCACCACATGTCTATGTATACGCCCAGTTACACCTACTTTTACTCTTATCTTTCGCGACTGCTACGCGTCACGCCTTCTGCTCCACCCACTGCTACGCCTACTGTAATGTAATGCTATGTGTTTGCGTTATGTATATAAGTTCATGTATTGTTATTAAAAGTTAGCGCGCTCATCCCAGACCCAGCCCCGGCAGCTGCTGGGCCCCTTTTTCCCTGCCGGGCCCTGTCATCCCTGTTCCTATGCAGGTCGTCCTGTTCCTGTCCTTATGCTGTAATAAACCTGCAAAAGCTCCTACTACCTCGAATCTTGACTCTTATTTTATTGAGCTATCTGTTATGATATATGCCTAGTCAAAAATAGGGTATTATTTATTTATTTACCACAGTCAGACAGAGCCTTAGCATCCACAAAATGGATGCTGCCACCGAGACACAAGTCTGCCCTCCTGCTGCTGGGAGTCCTCCCAGAGCAGGAGATAAGGACAAAGGGTTTCCTGCCAGGGGCGGTGCCAGCACCGTCCCAGACAGGGTTTTGTGTATTGTAGGTAGGCAGGGCTTTAGAGGAAGGTGACTGCACGTGGCACCCCGGTGCTCACTGTGCATAGGCTGGCTGGAACCAGTTCCAGGGTCACTCCAGACCCTGTGCTGGGGAAAAGCCCGCCAAGGAAGTGGGTGTAACCACCCCCCTCCTAGTCCCACCCATAGGGCAGGACTTAGTCGCGTGCCAGCCCCCTTTTACAGGATAAAGGTAGAGACTGGCCCCCTTCCAAATCAGATCATCTTTGAATCCTGAAACTACTTTCTGCGAAAGGAACTCAAGACTTCTTCCTAAGATTTCTCCCTTGTGACTAAGGAGTAGTCACCCTGCATCCGCAGGCACCATCTAAAGAACACTGCGGTCTGCTGCAAGTCCTTCCTCCGGAATCCGACTGCCCAGCTCGACGAGAACCGGCTTCCCTGGCACCTCTGACCTCTACCCACCTCTACAGCCCAGCTGAGAACCGTGGGTGCGACGAGACCTCAAGGGACCGGCCATCTGCAAGACTGCACGACTTCTTTCCAGCAAGCCCGCCGAGTGAATTCCTGGTGAGTGCTTTGGGGTCCGAGAAGCCCCCACCCTGAGCAGCTCCAGCACCGAAGAGCAGCCCCCCAGCATCTCCACGATCTGCGTGGGGCCCTTCTGCTTTTTACTGCTCACCGCGTTGTTTGGCTACTAGCCCGCTGGCTTGTGGCCTTCCTGACGACGCCCGACGACATTTCTGCTGCTGGTCTGGTTGCTCCAGACTGGCCCTTGCTTCCCTCCATCGGAGAAGTACCCTGGACCCTCCTGGTCCGCCCAAGACGCCATTTTAGGTCCACCGCGTGGGCCTTGCATTTGCCAAGACTTGTTGCCCAATCCTGGGTCCAGCGACGTCGACAGCAAGAACCTTCGTGGGACAGCTCGCACCTCCATCCTGGTCGCCGACAACGCCTCCTGGTCCGAGAGACTGCAGAGCCCAGCAGCGCCCACTCACCTGACTGCGGTGACTTCGCCCGGTGCCATCCTGGTGCCCACTTAATCACTGGCTAGTGATTCAAGAACTTGGTCCCCTCTGCTTTCAGGTTTTCTTCTTCCTTGATCCAGGCTTGGATCCAACGAACTTTTCTTCACTGGTCGCCTGCCAGCAACTTCTTCCTTCCAGGCTCCTGGTCCGGCAACGAGATCCCCGACGTCTTTTCAGACCTATGCAGCTGCAGCCCCTGGGCTAGGTAACTTCGGCACTTCGGTGTCCCAGCATAGCCTCACTATCCTAGGGTCAGGATCCACTGTCGTTTTCTTCCTACCAGGTCGGGTTCGCCCGTGAACACTAACTTTGCCTTTACTAGCCTCCATAGACTTTGTCCCGCATCCCGCGTGAGAGTGCACACTCTGCACCCGAGTCCCCTGGGTCTCCTAGTAGTAATCTAACGATTCCCTAGTCCAGTCCTAGCGATTCCAAAGCCTATTAGAACTGTTACTTACCTGCTAGTAATTCGCATTCCACTTTTAAAGTATATGGTTTTTCGTGCCCCTCGGGCATTTGTGTATAACGTGCTAACTTAAGTATTTTCGTAAGAGTTTTGTTGTGTGCCTAGCACCCTGTCCTCATAAAGAGTACAGGGTTGTTGTGATTCTAATAAATACACTGTTTATTTTCATAACACTTGTGTGGTGTCCTTTCACTGGGTGTTCAAGGGGTAATGTGATGGTAAAACAGCTGGCTTAACACGCCCTCTAGAGTCTTAGCCTTAGACTGCTCGTATCCATGCTACTAGGATAGCTGGTCTATAAGGTTGACTTACAACCAATCATCAATAAGGGTTGTTTGGACTGATATATAGTGATCACTAGAATAGTGAACACTGCACATCAGGCCAACTTCTCACATTGGTGAGCAGCGGTTGGGATTTGAGCTTGCTGTTGTTTTACCACACATGCCCTAAGAATATCTTGTGAAAGATCACATAAGTACTAAAGGTACATATAACTTAGCTTAGAATACTCTGAGTTCTACTGAACCAGCTGTTGTAGCTCCTAGGGCCTAGCACACCCTAAACTACAACTCTAGCAAGGGATCAGTAGGCAAACATATAGTGTAGGTAAGTGCACCACTTACACCCCACTAGAAAAGCATGTCGACTCAGGGGGACTCTACTGAGACTCCCCTGGTCAGTGTTGACCCTCCACAGGTCACTTCAAGATATGCAGCTCTCAGTTTTCAGGAGATGAGACAAATCTGTGTCTCCAGGAAACTGAAGCAGGGGTCTAACCCCACCACTCCCTTTCTGATAGGTCTCTTAGAGACATATGATGCCAGAAAGCTTTCTCAGTTACATGAGAACATGCCAGCCTTAGAGGGAACCTCTGGGGATCCAGATCTCCACAACACTGATTCAGCAGTTGAGGAGGAGGATCAGGAGGTACTCTCTGGGGATGAGGTAGACAAGGGTCTTGAGGTAGTCAGAAGGCTAACTAGGACCAACTTAGACTTACTTGGGCTGGGATCTGGGGGCCCCCCAGTACTAACCCGAAGTGGGCCTAACCTTGGAGTTAGGAGAGATAGATCTCTTTCTAGGGACTCCAATAGATCTCTGCACTCTAATGCCTCTTCTCAGGGGAGAAGGAATCCTCCACAGAGGAGAGTTACTTCCCCTCAGAGAAGGGAGCATGAGGCTAGGATGAGACAAGCTGAACTGAGGATTGAAAGGGAAGAAATTGCCCTGGCCAAAGAGAAGCTTGCCCTGGCAAGAGAGCAGCAGATGAGTGGGCTAGCTCCCACTGGTGGCAGCAATCTCCCAAGAGACAGAGAGAAGGGTTTAGATACTAAACACCTGACTAAAATAGTGCCCCCCTTTAAGCAAGGGGATGATATCCAGAAATGGATGGCTGCTCTGGAGAGGGCCTGCACTGTGCAGGGCATTCCCCAGAGTCAGTGGGCAGCTATACTGTGGCTCTCCTTTGATGGTAAAGGTAGAGATAAGCTCCTCACTACAAGAGTGGAGGATGCTAACAATTACCAGGTCCTGAAGAATACACTGGTTGATGGGTTTGGTTTAACCACTGAGCAGTACAGGTTGCTGTTCAGAGACACCCAGAAAACTCAGTCTCAGGACTGGTCTGATTTTGTGGATTGTGCCACTAAGGCTTTGGAGGGCTGGTTGCTGGGTAGCAAGGTTACAGATTACACAGGATTGTATAATCTAATGATGAGAGAACAAATTTTGAACAATTGTCAGAACCAGTTGCTGCACCAGCACCTTGTTGATTCAGATCTGACCTCTCCCCAAGAATTGGGAAAGAAGGCAGACAAATGGGTCAGGACAAGGATCAAGCAGAACCAGAACCAGAACCAGGGTGGTCAGAAGAAAGCAGACCAGAAGGGTAATGTTAAGAATGAGCAAAATGACCAGAAGTCTTCACCAGGTCCCCAACAAACCAAAGAGGGTGGGGGTCAGGCTTCCCAGAAGAAGAAGACTCAAGAAGGCCAGTCAAAAAGGTGGTGCCAGTACTGCAAAAGTAAATCTCACTGGTTTAGTGAGTGCACCAAAAGAGGAGGACAAACTCCTGCCACTACAGCTCCTAAAGCAACTGCACCCCCTAGTACAGTCAGTAGTGGTAGTGTCACTCCCAAGGCATTAGTTGGGTTAACCTTGGGTACTGAGGGGTCTGACAACTTAGTTGGCACACTCACTCAGGCTGTCCTTGTCTGTACAGGGGATATGGATATGTCCCCTGAAATAAGTCCCAATACGTTGGGCAAATACAGGCAGACACCTTTGATTAATGGCAAAATGCCTCAGGCCTATAGGGACACTTGTGCCAGTGTCACCATGGTGACACCTAACTTTGTGGACCCTGGACAGATCATGCCAGGTACTGATTTCCTGGTGACCAATGCCAGCAATGTCACTACTAGTCATAGTGTGGCAATTGTGGCTTTCTCCTGGGGTGGAGTGAAGGGACAAAAGAAAGTTGTAGTCAGTTCAGACCTCCCAGTTGATTGTTTGTTGGGCAATGATTTGGAGTCATCACAATGGTCAGAAGTGGAGCAGAGGACTCACATGGAGATGTTAGGCTTGCCAGCACATGTGCTTGCTGTGACTAGGTCACAGGCCAGAAGATGCCCCGCTGAACAGGTGCTGGATCCTGAAATTATGGACCAGACACCTCCCAAGAAGAAGAGCAGTAAGGGTAAGGCTTTGCCTTCCCCCTTGCCCCAGGTTGAGGATCAGGTCTCTGAGGAGGCTGATCTAGAAGAGCTGAGGGAAACTGAGCCTAAAGAGCTTGAACTTGATCAAGTTGAGTTTCTGGGCTCAGGGGGACCCTCCAGAGCAGACCTGGGGAAGGAACAGTTGAGCTGCCCTTCCCTTGAACCCCTCAGACAGCAGGCTGCTGCTGAGGCTGCAGGGAATGCCACAGGTGCCCACAGGGTATACTGGGAAGATGGACTCCTGTACTCTGAGTCAAGAGACCCCAAGCCTGGTGCAACCAGGAGGCTGGTCATCCCCTTGTCTCTGAGAGGTTTCCTTCTCACCTTGGCCCATGAGATTCCCCTTGCAGGTCATTTAGGTCAGACAAAGACTTGGGACAGGCTTGTCTCACACTTTCACTGGCCCCATATGAATGAGAATACCAAGGAGTTTTGTCGCTCATGTGTCACTTGCCAAGCCAGTGGTAAGTCAGGTGGCACAACAAAGGCCCCCCTCATACCACTACCTGTGGTGGGGGTTCCCTTTGAAAGAGTGGGGATTGACATTGTTGGTCCAATGGAACCCCAGACAGCATCAGGACACAAGTTTATACTGGTGGTGGTGGACCATGCCACCAGGTATCCTGAGGCTATTCCCCTTAGGACCACTACAGCCCCTGTAGTGGCAAGAGCCCTAGTTGGAGTGTTCTCCAGAGTGGGTTTCCCTAAGGAGGTCGTTTCTGACAGAGGTACAAACTTCATGTCAGGATATCTGACTGCCATGTGGAAAGAGTGTGGTGTGAACTACAAGTTCACCACACCCTATCATCCACAGTGCAATGGGCTTGTTGAGAGATTCAACAGGACCCTCAAAGGGATGATTCATGGACTACCTGAAACTCTTAGGAGAAGATGGGATGTCCTGATCCCCTGCCTCTTGTTTGCTTACAGAGAGGTCCCACAGAAGGGGGTTGGCTACAGCCCTTTTGAGCTTCTGTATGGGCATCCTGTAAGAGGAACCCTGTGTTTGGTGAAGGAAGGATGGGAGAGACCTCTCAAAAAGCCTGCAACCAACATAGTGGACTATGTACTTGGTCTCCGCTCCAGGATGGCTGAGTATATGGAGAAGGCATCTAAAAACCTTGAGGCCAGCCAGGAACTTCAAAAAGCTTGGCATGACCAAAAGGCTGTACTGACTGTGTACCAGCCAGGACAGAAGGTGTGGGTGCTGGAGCCAGTGGCCCCAGCAGCTCTGAAAGACAAGTGGTCTGGGCCCCACACCATCATTGAGCAAAAGGGAGAGGTTACCTACTTGGTGGACCTTGGAACTCCCAGGAGCCCTCTCAGAGTGCTCCATGTTAACAGGCTCAAGGCATATGTTGACAGGAAGGACATGAGCTTGCTCATGGCCACAGATGAGGGACAGGAGGAAGAGAGTGACCCTCTCCCAGACCTGCTCACTCAGAATCCTGATGATGGATCAGTAGATGGTGTTGTCTTTTGTGGCAGCCTCACTGAACATCAGCAACAGGATTGCAGGCAAGTCTTGCAATCCTTCAGACATATGTTCTCTCTGACACCCAGCCAAACTGATTGGTGTACCCATGATGTTGACACTGGAGACAGTCTGCCTGTCAAGAGTAAAATCTACAGACAGCCTGATCATGTTAGAGACTGCATAAAAACTGAAGTGCAGAAAATGTTGGAGCTGGGAGTCATTGAGCCCTCAGATAGCCCTTGGGCTAGCCCAGTAGTTCTAGTGCCAAAGCCTCACACCCAGGGTGGTAAGAGAGAGATGAGGTTTTGCGTAGACTACAGAGGCCTCAATGCAGTCACTAAGACTGATGCCCACCCAATACCAAGAGCAGATGAGCTTATAGATAGATTGGCTTCTGCCAACTTCTTAAGCACATTTGATTTGACAGCTGGGTATTGGCAAATCAGGCTAGCTGAGGAAGCCAAACCTAAGACTGCATTTTCTACCCCTGGAGGGCATTATCAATTTGTGGTAATGCCCTTTGGACTGAAAAATGCACCTGCCACCTTCCAAAGGTTGGTGAATCAAGTCCTCACTGGGCTGGATGACTTCTGTGCAGCTTATCTTGACGATATTGCTGTCTTTAGCTCCACCTGGGAGGATCACCTGGTCCACCTGAGGAAAGTGTTAGAGGCCCTGCAAAAGGCAGGCCTCACTATCAAGGCCACAAAGTGCCAGATAGGGCAGTCACAGGTTGTATACCTGGGCCACCTTGTAGGTGGAGGCCAGGTTCAGCCACTGGAGAGTAAGATACAGGCCATCAAGGACTGGACTCCTCCAATCACCCAGACTCAGGTTCGAGCTTTCTTGGGCCTGACTGGGTACTATAGGAAGTTTGTCAGAAATTATGGGTCCATAGTGACCCCCCTTAATGACCTGACAAGCAAGAAGATGCCAAAGAAAGTTCAGTGGACAGCAAGCTGTCAGAAAGCATTCAATGACCTAAAGCAGGCCATGTGCACAGCACCTATCCTCAAGAGTCCAGATTACTCCAAGCCATTCATTGTCCAAACAGATGCTTCTGAGTTGGGTGTGGGAGCTGTTCTGTCTCAACTGAATTTTGATGGTAATGATCAGCCTATTGCTTTCATTAGTAGAAGGTTGACACCCAGAGAGAAAAATTGGTCAGCTATTGAGAGGGAGGCCTTTGCTGTGGTCTGGGCCCTGAAGAAGCTGAGGGCCTACTTGTTTGGCACTCACTTCACCATTCAGACAGACCATAAGCCCCTCTTGTGGCTAAATCAGATGAAGGGTGAAAACCCCAAACTGCTTAGGTGGTCCATTTCCCTACAGGGGATGGATTTTACAGTGGAGCATAGACCTGGGACTGATCACAGCAATGCTGATGGGCTCTCCAGGTATTTCCACTTAGAGCAAGAAGACTCACCTGGTCAAGGTTAGTTTATTGTCCCAAAGTTTGGGGGGGGGTCATGTAGGAGAGTAGGGTCTGCAATCCTATGATCACCCAGATTTTTGCTTTTTGCTGCACTGGTTTATGACTTTCCCTGGCTGTGGGCCTGCTAATCAGACCCACAGCCTAGCTGTTCTCTCTATCCAAATTGTACTTAGGTACTGAATTGGCACTGGGCCCTCTCCAAGTCCCTGTACCCAGGGCTGAGGTGCACCCAGAAGTCTCCCAGGGGCTGAAGCATGTATTGTGCCACCCCTGGATTGACTAACTAAAACTGACACAACTGGCTGCACGACAGCTGGGGCAAGGTGGTGTACTCACCCTTTGCTTTAGATATAGTATACCTATATCTAACCCTAAAATGGACACACAGATCTCCTATCAGTCACTCCTATGGCAGGCCTTAACAATCCTGAAGGCAGAGTGCTTGGAATCGTGTGAGATGGTGCTCTGGCATGAGCTGAGCCTGTCTGCGGCTTTCGGGATCCATCCCTTAGCCGTTTCCATGATATCGCATACCATATACTCTTAAGTGCATTATAATCCTCGCGGTTATGTGCCAACTCTGGTATCGCCTTATCAAAACATGTCGAGTAAGGTGTCATACGAATTGGAATACTAACCCCTCGCCAATTCTGGCGACGGGGTTAGCATTCCACCCTTCTAGAGGGACACGACATGTATGTAACCCCTAAGCCCGGTTAAAGTCAGACAGAGCCTTAGCATCCACAAAATGGATGCTGCCACCGAGACACAAGTCTGCCCTCCTGCTGCTGGGAGTCCTCCCAGAGCAGGAGATAAGGACAAAGGGTTTCCTGCCAGGGGCGGTGCCAGCACCGTCCCAGACAGGGTTTTGTGTATTGTAGGTAGGCAGGGCTTTAGAGGAAGGTGACTGCACGTGGCACCCCGGTGCTCACTGTGCATAGGCTGGCTGGAACCAGTTCCAGGGTCACTCCAGACCCTGTGCTGGGGAAAAGCCCGCCAAGGAAGTGGGTGTAACCACCCCCCTCCTAGTCCCACCCATAGGGCAGGACTTAGTCGCGTGCCAGCCCCCTTTTACAGGATAAAGGTAGAGACTGGCCCCCTTCCAAATCAGATCATCTTTGAATCCTGAAACTACTTTCTGCGAAAGGAACTCAAGACTTCTTCCTAAGATTTCTCCCTTGTGACTAAGGAGTAGTCACCCTGCATCCGCAGGCACCATCTAAAGAACACTGCGGTCTGCTGCAAGTCCTTCCTCTGGAATCCGACTGCCCAGCTCGACGAGAACCGGCTTCCCTGGCACCTCTGACCTCTACCCACCTCTACAGCCCAGCTGAGAACCGTGGGTGCGACGAGACCTCAAAGGACCGGCCATCTGCAAGACTGCACGACTTCTTTCCAGCAAGCCCGCCGAGTGAATTCCTGGTGAGTGCTTTGGGGTCCGAGAAGCCCCCACCCTGAGCAGCTCCAGCACCGAAGAGCAGCCCCCCAGCATCTCCACGATCTGCGTGGGGCCCTTCTGCTTTTTACTGCTCACCGCGTTGTTTGGCTACTAGCCCGCTGGCTTGTGGCCTTCCTGACGACGCCCGACGACATTTCTGCTGCTGGTCTGGTTGCTCCAGACTGGCCCTTGCTTCCCTCCATCGGAGAAGTACCCTGGACCCTCCTGGTCCGCCCAAGACGCCATTTTAGGTCCACCGCGTGGGCCTTGCATTTGCCAAGACTTGTTGCCCAATCCTGGGTCCAGCGACGTCCACAGCAAGAACCTTCGTGGGACAGCTCGCACCTCCATCCTGGTCGCCGACAACGCCTCCTGGTCCGAGAGACTGCAGAGCCCAGCAGCGCCCACTCACCTGACTGCGGTGACTTCGCCCGGTGCCATCCTGGTGCCCACTTAATCACTGGCTAGTGATTCAAGAACTTGGTCCCCTCTGCTTTCAGGTTTTCTTCTTCCTTGATCCAGGCTTGGATCCAACGAACTTTTCTTCACTGGTCGCCTGCCAGCAACTTCTTCCTTCCAGGCTCCTGGTCCGGCAACGAGATCCCCGACGTCTTTTCAGACCTATGCAGCTGCAGCCCCTGGGCTAGGTAACTTCGGCACTTCGGTGTCCCAGCATAGCCTCACTATCCTAGGGTCAGGATCCACTGTCGTTTTCTTCCTACCAGGTCGGGTTCGCCCGTGAACACTAACTTTGCCTTTACTAGCCTCCATAGACTTTGTCCCGCATCCCGCGTGAGAGTGCACACTCTGCACCCGAGTCCCCTGGGTCTCCTAGTAGTAATCTAACGATTCCCTAGTCCAGTCCTAGCGATTCCAAAGCCTATTAGAACTGTTACTTACCTGCTAGTAATTCGCATTCCACTTTTAAAGTATATGGTTTTTCGTGCCCCTCGGGCATTTGTGTATAACGTGCTAACTTAAGTATTTTCGTAAGAGTTTTGTTGTGTGCCTAGCACCCTGTCCTCATAAAGAGTACAGGGTTGTTGTGATTCTAATAAATACACTGTTTATTTTCATAACACTTGTGTGGTGTCCTTTCACTGGGTGTTCAAGGGGTAATGTGATGGTAAAACAGCTGGCTTAACACGCCCTCTAGAGTCTTAGCCTTAGACTGCTCGTATCCATGCTACTAGGATAGCTGGTCTATAAGGTTGACTTACAACCAATCATCAATAAGGGTTGTTTGGACTGATATATAGTGATCACTAGAATAGTGAACACTGCACATCAGGCCAACTTCTCACAATGTGCAAAAGAAACAATTAATGAACGGAATGCTAACAATGCAAACACTCACCCCCAGTCACAAGGATCTGGGTTTAATCCATCATTCTTTTGCTCACCACACCACCCCAGTTTGGACCCAGCCATATGCAAAACAGTCTGACCCTGTGCTTCATAGGAACAGTCCAGTCCGAACTGCCAGGCCAGGTCCTCCCTGGACCGGAAACAAGCATCCTAGGACCGGTTTCAGGGCATCACCCTTCATCAGCCAGGCTATCTTGAATCCAGTGGTGTAGTGAGCAGGGGACCCACCTCTGGGCATACCCTTCCAACTTAGGGCGACATATGCAAAAGAAACAATTGATGGACGGAATGGTGGACAATGCCAACATTCACCCCTAGTCACAAGGATCTGAGTTTAATCCATCATTCTTTTGCTCACTGCACCACCCTAAGTTGGACCCAGCCATATGCAAATCAGTCTTGACCCTGTTCCTTGTGGAATGTACACAGCACTTTATGCTCCTCACACGGAGCCGAAGCGCGTTAGTGGACGGTTAGTAAGGGAGGGCTATGGAAAGAGGAAGGGAGTGTGTCTGTCACGTGACCTTTGTGGAAAGTGCATGAAATTATGCATGGGGTCCAGAGCGTGGGCCGGTCACTGCAGCCATGAATTAATCGGTGGGGCAGTGGAAGCCTGGATATTAAACTGGTGTGGATTCCTTACCTGGAGCCTCCCCCTTCACACCCAGCAGTGTCCACCAGTGCTTGCTGGGAGTAGTAGCTGTCATCTCTGTCTTGTCCTCTGTCCTCCCTGGCAGTGTCTTGCTTCCATGGGTCTTGTGATCCCTGAAGGCAGCAGCAGGAACTGACAGTGGCCTTGGTTGCTGTCAATTTCCACTCTGCTCTTCTCTTTCCTCCTCAGGAGGCTGTTGGTGGCCTAAGTTTGGGAGAAGGGATCTGTCCTGTGATGTCATTGGTAGTCAAAGATTGTGTGATGTCACTTGGACTATCTGTGGCATTTGGATGACTTCACGTCCACCATGTTATCCAAAGGAGGAGAGGGTTTTGAGATGTACCATTGACCCCCAAACACCCATCCGCAGCCTCCGGGTTCAGGTGGACGGAAGAGGCAACCTCCAATGCATGATGGACAATTCTAGACCCTCTGGGCCAATATCTAGCTTGTGATCTGGGGTACCACTGCATCCTAAACATAGATATAAAGAGAGGTAATAAAAAGGACCGCCTTCTAGGGCGAATCAATGGATCCGGTTCCTGCCGGACCTGCCACTGGAGTCTGCCCTACACCTTCCGGAGGAATTGAAACCAAGAAATGAGATAGAAATTTAAATGCAGGAGGAACTTTGAGGGGAAGAGAGATCCCTAGCACAGAGTGCTACCCTCCATTCTTTATTCTACCCGTCAGATACTCTCTCATTGGCCCACGCCACCCTGATGGGCCGGCTTCCGACCACTGCGCGCCATCCCACACAGATGCATCCGTAAGATCACTCATCCCACAGCACACACCTACCGACTTCATGCTGATCCATACCCCGCGTGGCTCGAGCTCACGCGTCCCCTTAATACCCAAATTTATCACCATATTGTTGCATCATAATCGTGATGCCAGTAGGGAGACATTGTGCCTCTTCCGCACAATGTCTCCACCATCCATGTAACTAGGTACAATATCCCTCACTCCACAGCATGTCTCCACCGCTTGTAGCGAACGACCCAGCTCGCTTTACTCAGCATCGCCCACAGAACGGCCATATCATTTAAACACACTGTGGACCAGGGAGATGTGGGCACCCGGCCCTCCCCAAAAAACTATAGACCAACAGATAAGGTTTGTGGAAAATATGGGCCATTTCATAAACAAACAACATTACTTTGACCTTTTCAGTTACGTTATAAGTAATTTAAAATTAAGTTTGGGTTGGGTTGTTTCTAAAATTGTTTTGCAACGACCAAACTGAAGAAAAACTTCATAGAAAAAAAAGAACTAAACATAGACTTGGAGGTCAGAATTTGTATGGTTCTCAATTCCACCTCAGGTCGAATCGCTTTGACCTTCTTGCGTGACCCTTAAAACTGACTGACCAAGATAAAAAAATGTTTTATTGTTGTGAGTGCCCATGCTTCCCTTGAACATACTATAGGGTAGTCCTACACAGCCATCCAAAGGCGGCCTGGCCCAGAGCCTTGCCCGACTTCCGTTTCATGTGCCCCCCCCAGATTGTGGACAAGTGTCATGGACCCATGTCATGTGCCCAAAACCCACCAGCTTCCCCCCCCATGGTCCATTCCGAGGGGTAAAATTGTTCATGCAAGGCCTCAGAGTGTTGAATTGTAAAGTTCTGCAGGGCTCGTCTCTGGGTACCCCCCTTGTAAAAACATCTTCAAACATTCTATGGCAGCCGTGGTATACAGATTTCACACAGACCTGCACAAAACCAACCTTATCACTCTCACTAGCCACACCAGGTCTGTTGGCCCAGTGGACCAATGCATTTTGTGAAGAGATCTGTCTTTAACCCTACAATCACAGGTTTGAATCCCAGTGGGCGCACTAAGTCATTCATCCTTCGATTATCAACAAAATGAGTGTCATTGAGTGAGGTAGCAAACCCATCTGTTATATGTAAATAGTTCCAAGAAACGCCCTTGGGGTAGAAATGATGTACTTAGTATGGGAAACATCCTTTACAACGCAACTTTTACAACGCAGTGCCTTTACGACGCAACTTTTACAACGCAAACCATTACAACGCATTGCGCTGGGGGGCGCTCTAGGATAGGGAATACGTTTAATTTACTATCCAACACCTTCCCTAGTGTCCACGGGGACTGGAGTTGGAATAGTAAATTAAACTATTCACTATCCAGCGCCCCAAAGCACTATGCGTTGTAAAGGTATTCGTTGTAAATACCGCGTTGTAAAGGCATGCGATGTAAAAGCATGCGTTGTAATGTCATACATCCACTTAGTATATCATTAGCACTTCATTTTCATTATGTATTCACTCTATTAGCATCCTTTAGTTTGGCTGAGCTCTCCCCTTCATGTCCCTTTCTAAATTACACCGTCTATGCAGACCCACATTGGTGCTTCTTTTTCACCTTGAGACACCAAGCTGCCGTCCACACACAGTTCTATGTCAACGCCCCTGATTTCCTTCCTAACCATCCGTCGTTAGCATATTTCTCCACCAATACCAAGACTTCATCCCTACTTGTTTATCCTTTCCAGGATCACAGAGCAGGCTCCATTTTCTTTATCTCCTGTCCATACACCACTTGTAGGTCATCTTCATCGGTCCACGAACGTATTTCTTGACCCAGAAACCTTAGCAAAAAAATGCAACAACTTTATTAGTTCCAGGTACTTATGCCATGTCACAATTTCAATCTTGCAATTCTGTTGAGCTACACAGTGAGCCTGACCATTATGCAGCAGCACCTCACCCAGACTAAGCATGCTCACTTCAACCTGCAGTAGGGTTTCCTTACCAATATCAACAGGTACCAACTTTGGACAATGCACACATCTGTGTGTCTCAAAGGGTTATTTCATGTTCTTCCACCCAACCAAACATTGCCCCTGTTTGGAATCCAACATATAAGGCTGGCATCATATCTGAAATATTTTCTCCAACTTAGAATACTACTGATATTGCCCAAGAAATGTTTGCCACTGCTCTTTTCCCTTGGGTGTTAGTGCTTCTCTTTAGTAAGGTTACTTTTAGTCACACTCCATTTTGGTTGCTAATATGCCCCACATAGTCCACCTTATGACTGAGGAGGCTATGTTGAATAGTGTTGTTTTTCTTAAAGAAACTTCATTGGGGTGAAGGATATAATATTCAAATTATTCACCTAAATATATTTACGAGTGCATGAAGTAATTAACAAATATTGTAAATAAAAAAAGTTACTTCGTAAGAAGGGAAGTCGTATACCTTTCCTTATCGCTTAAAAAGTGTCCTAATGTGCCCTGATTTTCATAAATATTTTCTTTGTAAAAAAAGGAAGAAAATGTGCCTCATACAAGTGTTCAAAATTAGGGGGAGGGAGAATATCAGTCTGTCTTCATCAAATGGCATTCTACAGAATAGGATTGTCCTTCCTTGACAATGAGTATTGTATACTTCTTATACTCTTAATTTGATGAATGAAGATTATAGATGCAGTTCAGAGAATAGTTGAGCTTTTCCCACTAGGATCAAATGGGACACCATTATATTTATGTATGGTTGGGGCCGACTATTTACCCATATATACTTGTTAGATGATCTTAGGTCAATCCACATTCTTAAGCTACCTCGTTGTCTTTTTGCAATAACCAAAGCTTCCTGCCTTTCACTTGACAATTTTCTTGATTGTCCATGTGCATATAACCCTATGAGCATTTCCTTATCCTCGTGATATATCTATGGAGGGACACTACAAACTTTGTTTCACTGGTGTTGAATCTTTTTTAGATTGGTACATCGACTCTATCCTTTAATTCAACAGATCTCTTTTTCAAAAAGCTTGCTAAACGTTTTCACAAAACAATTGCTTCATGGCAGGTTCATCTGTGGAAGGAGTTTTTCTAAAACCTACTCCTTAGAGCATAGGGTTGGAGTGACCAAAGCGCTCTGTGTTTTTCTCAGAATAGCAGTGTATGTCTGAGTCACATTGCCCCTTCATCCCCCAGGTAGAACATGCATACCTGTGCTTCCCTCTTTAGGCCTATGATGTACAATACTTTCCACTGGTCTGCCACACGCAAACATCACCACACATGAACTGGAATACTGTATCGGTGAAAGTCATATAGGCTACTTGGACTGATTAGCATTTCACCTGCCTATATCCATAAACCAGTTCCCCCACCAAATTTTACTCACCAGACCCCTGGCAGAAGGATGCTCAGAAGACAAGACATCCTGAATTCTAGAACTGTCCAGCAAGCAAGAAGGGTAGTTCACCACAGCATTAAAAATCAAACCGCTATTCCTTACTAGTCCTGAAAACAAGAGGAAGTGGGTAAATCCACCCAACGGCATCTGGGTACCAAGTCAGCAAACAGCAAGTAAGTCGCAATCAACTCACAGAGTTGCTGGGTGAAGTATACTTGGTATGATTCTTCTTGTACTGCCCTGTGCAAGGTATAAATGTGAAGTACGTCCTATACTTTGACATGGTGGCAGCCATGTTGAAATGGGCAGAGCCCTAACTGGATGGATTCGGACGATCCTTTTACTGATGTCTGACCTGCCCAACTGCTCACAGATGGAATCGAGGAGTTGTAAAGGCCTACAGCCATCTGAAAGGTCCCACCCGACACGCCACCAATGAGGGTCCGCCACCAGACGCCAGCCTGTGGTCCTACAGGGAACAGTGCAGCTGACAGACAGCAGACGAGAAAACCAAGGAGTCTGAGCTGCCTCCCATCAAATCACCTTCATGCCCTCCCTAGTCAACACATCTATATATACTTTTTTGAAAAACACAAAGGGGCAGATTTACAAGCACCTTGCATCATTTTTGCGCCACTATTATGTCACTTTTTGTAACTCAGCTGCAGGTTAAAAATGCGGCCCATTTACAACGTGACGCATCTAGGAAGATGCGTCACGTTGTAAAGCCCTGCGTCACATTATACCTGCGTCAGGTATAATGTATGCAGGGTGGGCGTTCCAACGCATAAAAGCCCAGTAGAAGTGACGCAGTGAAATCTACAAGATTTCACTGCGTCACTTCTAGGACGCCACTGCATTGCTGGAGTTGCATCGTGCTTGTGACACAACTCCAGCAATGCGTCACTTTTACGTCTACAGAGGCGTCAGAATTTCTGACGCATCTGGCAATCCTTGCGCCATGGTGCACCGTATTGTAGATACGGCGCATCCATAGCGGCGCAAGGGTTTCTAATGATGGCGCAGGGAAAGTGACGCATCTATACAGATGCGTCACTTTCTTGTAAATTTGCCCCAATGTTTGTAGTAACTGAGATCAAGCTTCAGCGGTAACTCTAATGCCACGCTTGAACACAACCCCGTGGACTTATTTCACCCAACAGACAGAGGACAAGATCCCTGTGGTATGAGAACACCAGATGGTGAAGTGCCTTTTTTTCGGGAAACATCTTTTACAACGCGGTGTTTACACCGGGCGACCTTAACAACGCAGCCATTACAACGCAAGTCATTACTACGACTTGCGCTGGATGACGCTCTTGCTTAAGGAATAGTTTGATTTTCTATTCCAACACCTTCCCTACTGTTACGTGGGCTGGAGTTGGAATAAAAAAATTAAATTAATCCACAATCCAGCGCCCTCCGAAAACCGCGTTGTAAAGTACCGCGATCAAAATGATCGCGTTGTACTGACGTACATCCTTTTTTTCGGAATTAAAATGCTTGGGATACAAATATCTCGGGGTAATTAAAGCAAAAAAAAAAATATTGAATTGTAAAAAATCAGCATGTAACCAATGGGGGTTAGGAGAGCTTCCACCAGAAAGGTAAAAGAAACGGGGAATTTCGATATTTATTTCAAAATTCGCCGAGATAAAAAAGCAAAGATTAAAGCAAAAGTTCTATAAATAAGAGGAGCCTGGTACAAAGCATTGTGAAGTGAATCACCTGCGATGAAGGCGGAGTGACTGCCAAGGACGCGGCGCTCCGCACCTGTGCCGGGTGTCTTTCTTGGCCGCCATTGGAAGCAAGAATAACATTCAACGTCGCTGCCTTCTCCGGAGGCGCTCGGCGGGAGCTCGCCGCCTGCCGCCGAGAAATGCGGAGTATTTCCGGCGGCCCCAGAGGGCTGAGATCCGAAGACGAGAAATGTTGAGATTCAGAACCAAACGCGCGCTAAACGAGGCCTTTCTTCTTCTCGGCAGCATCCGTGTGACAACCCACCTGTGTGATCTTGGCACAAAATCCACCCAGTCATTAAGAGGGGAGAATGCCGAGGCTTTTGTTTGCCTCGAAAGGTTTGCAGAACATGTTTGTTGTTTGTGAGAAGTGCAGCTGGTTGGTTCCTCCTCACCTTCGCCTGTGTGGAGACTTACTACACCTGGTGAGGTAATTGTGCAGACACTGACAGAAGCCTCTGCAAAAGTCACAACTTCCACTCAAATGTGGCAAAGCGCAGAACTTTGCAAAAACTTTGCAAGAACTTAGCAAAAAAATTCAGTTTTCCTCTGAGCTTAGCAATGGTTGAAAAAATTATTTGTCCACCCCTTTAAAAAGTATCCTCTTCTTACAAGTCCTCCCACTGACCTATCACTCTGTTGGCTGCCCGTGGTCCACAAAGGGACCCTAGTAAGGGGGCGGCCGCCTTAGAGCCACATGAAGACACACGAGACAGTCCAGCGTTGTGGTATCCACTAGGGGTCCGTGCGCAGCGTCACTTCCGGTAGGGGGTGGGCAGGAGATGAGGTACAAGTGCCTCTCCCCGCCCACCTGGTGGCCTCTTTGTCGCTGCCCTTGACCCCGTTTCCCTCCCTACCACTTACCCTGCGTAAATGCAAGGGCGGGGTGGGAGAGGTGTTGTAACTTGTTATTTTGTGTTGCCGGCAGAGTTACAGGGCGATCCAGAGGCTATAAGGTACAGAGGGGTACCCTCTGCAGGAGCACAACAAGGGTGCAAAGGCCAAATATCCCCAGGGAGGTCCTCGCGTCGGACCCTGGAGGAGCGACATCGCCCCGTTAGTCCTACGGGCGGTTGTGGACCTGAGCAACCAGGGGTTACCTGGAACGCTCCGCCTCTTCGAGGGCGTGAGTAAGGGGGTGGACTGATGGTCCACCGTTGGGAGGGGTTAGCCCCTCCCCCACTATTGGTAAGCACCGATTGGCAACGGCCACTGAGTAATTTGCCATCAGGCGGGCAGGCGGTGGAGGGGTATATTTGGTATGCAGATAAACCTGCAGCAATTTTCTCCACTAACAAGGTGTCATGTGATTTATTTCCTAATAATATTGCTGTATGTGGGATGGGGAGTGTTGCTGATATTGTCACTATGTCCTTTGTTGACATGTTGGGCCACTGAGCTCCTCACTGGTTGATGTCACGCCTCTGGAAAGGAACTTCTGTCCTCCCCCAGTGACGTCAGTTAGGGGTCGCTAAGCACGTCTTAGTTTGTTACCCCTGGCGCTGCCCGTGCTACCCTTGTCAGAAACTGGAAGTACACAGAGCTCTTTGCATCCGGGGTACTTTCTCTAGTTTCTGTTTCCTGCTGTTCCCCCACCTGCTTTGCAACAAATGGGGCTTTAGTGGCCAACCCTGCAAGCGTCACTGGAGGTCAGAGGGAAAGTGATGTCATTTTTGCTAACCCTTAAGGTGAATTGACGCCCTTGTAATCTACCTGTGCCTGCCCATAACCCTCTCCTGGCGCCTAGGTCCTGCCAGTCCTCACTTTCGCATGGTTAGTGCAGACTCTATTGCTTATACTGCATCACTGCGTGAGATTTAAAATATGCCAGTGTAATACATGCCCTTTCAGCAATTTCATGATACGCTTGTTATGCAAAATTACTGCAATCATGCTATTATGCGACATTGCATAGCTACGCCTCCATCCACGGCAAAATTATACTGCCCAAGTACAGGAACAACCACTACGTTCTCCAGGTGCCCGACCCATGTGACAAGGTAGCACGCATCAGCCTTCCTGGTTGGTACCAAGGTGGAGTTTTCAGGTGCAACTGGCTCCTATGACGCGAGTACCTACTTTAGCCTCCCTAGACACGAGATGGGTAGACACCAAAATTCCACTGTGGGCTTTCACCTTATATCTGTGGAATCTTCATTCCTTGTTCTTCATGCAGAACAGACAGCTTTGATTTAGCCAATTTTGGGTATTTTTAAGTCCCCCCCAAAAAAAATCACAAATAGATCCAAAATAAAAACCTAGAAGCCAAAGACTTCTATGCCATGGTTTCCATTCAAAATATGATCTTCAAATTTGGAGGATCTGATGTCCCACCCTACCCCCCCCCCCCCCCCCCCCCCCAAAAAAAGTTCTGGGAATGCTGCTGGCAATCCACCGACATGCACACATCCATTTTTAGGACTCGCCTGCTACAGGGCATGTGCTCAATCCGCTCCCGCTTGTTAGAGATTATGTATACAACAAGGGGCTTGCAGCCTGCCCCTTGCTCAGCATCCATTGGCTTCATTGTCACACTGTTATTTGCCACATTCTAATTGGCCAGTGTATTCTGGCTTTACTTTCCCTTCTGCCGGTAAGGAGCATGGACCAAGTACTGATACCCTCAGCTTGATTGCTGTCCTCCTCTGATCGCGCTGTGATTGAGGCACTGCTTTCATTCTTCTCCCTCTCGTCCTTGTGGAACCTGTTGCAATTTGTATCTATGTTTTATTATGTCATACACACTTCTTAGAAGCCTTTTTTCCTTTGAAATGGATGTTTATTGTGACAACAGATTTTATCTTGTGTTTATTGTTACAACAGGTGTTATTTGCTCCCAAATGTATTTTCACTTAGACACAGAGATGGGCGTAATTGCTTTCTTTGTGTGATTGGATTTTTTGCCAAATGTCATATGTTTTTTCTTTTTCACGTATGGGAGATTAACTTATTTGCTCAGATTCACAGGGGTGCTGTGCCAATACCTAACAAGCACTAGCAAAGCCAATAGCTTTTGGCCTCTGAGACTAATGGTTCTGCCACTGCTTTTTGTTCATGCTGTAGAGCATGCGATTGCCAACTTTGTCAATGATTTGTTGCCATGCTGTATAGCCACGTGGCTGCTGTATAGAATGGCTAAAAATAATAGTTGTTAAAAAGGACTATGATGCTTCCAGCGCTAATAGACTTTTAGACAAAAAAAGCACATTAGCCCTTGCTGAGCCATGGCCCTTTTTTCTCATTTCTTTCAGCCGCACTGCAAAGCATCTGTGCTGCTGGACAGCATGTCTACAAAACATTGCAAAAACCAATAGTTCTCATAGGCAAGACCAATTGGTATTGCCAATGCTTATTTTGTTGTTGTAATGTAAGTCTTTGATTTCCAAACTTTTAGGTCTGGGAGATTTATGGTTACAAAACATATAATGACTTAAAACAATTGCATTTTCTGACATCCTCTTTCACAAAAAACTCTGTCGAAGACGTGGGAAGATACAGAGGCTCTCTGAGCGGCAGGGGGTAGCAGCGGGTCGGGGGGTACAGCCCCCATGTGAGCCCTTCTGGTTACCCCTGTCAGTGATGGCTGCCACAAACCCACCACGCCCTCTTTGACCTCAGAAAGAAGTCTTACTGCCATTGGAGGGTTAGGGTTCTCAGCACGAACTGTCGGGGGACAGTTGGTGTGATTTTCCCCTTGACTCCGCCCCTTGATGAGGCCCTCTAGCATGCTGCTGACACATGTGGCATGTTTCACAGCGCCAGTCACTGTAGTCCTAGCCCAAGGTATGAAACAGGCCATGCCCACGCTAACAAGCGGCGCTCACAGCTGACTCTAGGAGAGGTGTGGCGCAGCGGCCAGGGCAGCTGACTTCGGAGCACAAGGTTCACAGTTCGATCCCCGGCTCCAGCAGCAGCTCAGCTCAGCACCATGTGACTCTGGGCAATAGCTCACTTAATTTCTATGACGGCCCCCAGCGCCTTGAGACCCGTAAGGGTGAGTAGTTTGCGCTTTACAAATACGGATTTAACATATTTACTGGGTCTGGGTGGTAACCGCTTATCGGCCTTGAGACCTCCACCCACCAAAGATCTCCTGCCTCGCTACGGCTGCCAATAGGACAGTTGTAAGGAAGCGCTGACCGTCAAGTCCTGTAATCTACCGCTGCGTGCCTGTGTTGCCTACTCTTTGGAATAGTAGCGCCGCGAGGCTAAGGAGAACAGCTCTTAGCTCCGACTGGACCTCCCTCCCTGCCGGAAATATCGGTGACTGACACTTTATAGCTAAACTGCAAATTTAGCAGATGAAAAAAAAGTGTATTTTGGATTATTTCAGTTTAGCAAATTGAATTTTAGCACTTATTTTAGAATTTAGAATTAAGGAACCATACCTCTCTGTCCTAATGCTTTAATGACCCAAGAGGCAAGGCGGGTCGCTTATGCCTTCTATATAAGCCTTTATTTTTGCTATAGGTGGGGAAACATTATGATCTCTTAAACCATACAACAGAGGTTCCAGTAAAGTGAACTGAACTATTTATTTCAAGGTGCTCTGAATTGTGAAGATCATGAAAAAGGAGCAAGTGAAGTAAGGTGATTGCTCAGGATCACACAGTTTGGTCGAACTTGGAATCTAGGCTTGAAACAGGTTCTCTAGGTCATAGCCATGCAACTCATTTTTTGCCCCTGGCCCCACAAAAGTTTCTGATTGGCTGGAGGGCTCGCCAGATTCAGGGCACAAAGAACAGCAGCCCCCAGTACTTCTAACACCACATCAGGGCTACCAGTCTGTGCCTCTGGTGATCTCGCCCAGGGCCACAGCTGAAAGGGCCTCTACCACTCCCTCTGCTTGTCCAGAATTCTTTCTTTTCCCTCAAAACGTAATTATCTATCACTCTGTACCTGTCTTTTCATCTCTATCCCTGTCTACCAGTACATTTTCCATGTGACAAATGGTGCTCTTCAGAGAGGACTTCCTCTCCCTTCCCAGGTCCCACGGTGCCCTCCTTCCATCCAGGGGTCAGAGCACACTGCCCCAATCCTCCTCTGTAGCGCAGCAAGGAATCTATCAATTAATCAGGGATCTGTGAAGCGCACTATATACCTATGAGAGTCTCAAGGTGCTGGTATATATATATATATATATATATATATATATATATATATATATATATATATATATATATATATATATATATATATATATATTCACTGGAAAAACCATAGGTTTCAGGGGTGTTATAGTTAGCTGGACATTTCACTCGTACAAAACCATTGAAATTCCTCCGTTATAGTTAGTTCTGCTAACTATAACTTGTGCGCCCGCAATCCACTGCTGATGATGTCACATATTACATCATTCAGGACATGGTCAGTGACATCACTGATATCTCAAATGACATCACTGATGACATCATCCAGTGAATGTGGTTTGGTTCGTTATTTAAATATGTATTATATATATAGCAATGTGCATTGAAGAATGAGTGGATATATAAATATAAATATTTAGATGGAGGATTTAGTAGCAGTGTGATTGAGTGTTTACATGACTAAATTATAATGTCTCACTACATATATTGGACAGTGACTATACTGTGTGAATATCTGTATCAGTTGTTGTGTAAAGTTGGTTACTAGCTATGTGAAAGTCTATATTACTTATTGATTAGCTTACTGAGTATTTGTATGGGAGGGCCAAATAGCCCAACAGGTATCTCCAGTATACGCCAGAGAGCTGCGTTGCAGAGAGATGTAATAATGGGCGTGGCCTCTGAACACCTGTCTGCAACGCAGCTCCCCGGTGTATACTGGAGATACCTGTTGGGCTATTTGGCCCTCAGGGGACCTCAGTATTGAAAGAGAACTAATTCTCCAACTTAAAATGCGCCACGAGGCACATGTGCACAGTGATGAAAGAAGGGGGCGTGACCTGAGGTGACTTGTCTGCAAACACGCCCTGTGGCGCGTTTTAAGTTAGAGAATTAATTCCTCCTCAATCCTGTGGGTCCCTGGCGGCCAACTAGCCCACCAGTTATCTCCAGTATGCGCCAGGGACTTACTGGAGGTGCCTTGTGGGCTAGTTGGTCCCCAGGGACCCTCAGTATTGACAAGGAATTAATTCCCCAAGTTAAACCGCGCCACAGGGTGTATTTGCACACATGTGAATTCAGGCCCCGCCCCCTCCCTTCACCACTGTGCAAACGCGCCGCATGGCGCGTTTTAAGTCGGGGATTAATTCCCCTTGAATACTGACGGTCCCTGGGGTGCAACTAGTCCACCAGCTACCTCCAGTAAGCGCCACAGAGCTGCGTTGCAGAGAGGTGTGAAAAGGGGCGTGGGCTAAGAACACCTCTCTGCAACGCAGCGCCCTGGCGCATCCTGGAGGTTCCTGGTGAGCTAGTTGGCCCCCAGGAACCACCAGTATTCAGGGCCTGCCCCCTATTTTTTATTTTTTTTATCTTAAAAATGTGGAAGGGGACCGCGTGGCCCCCCTCCAAGGCCCTAATCGGCCCCGGGGCATGGCCTTTTCCTTTGTTTATTTATTTATTAAAATATTGGGGATGGAGGCTGCGTGCCCCCCCCCCTCCCGGGCACCTTATGGCCCCAGGGACCCCACCCCCTGAGGCCGGGCTTTCTATAAATTTTTTTTTTTAAATCACTTTTGGGGAGGGTGGCCGCATGGCTTCCCTCCCGGGCCACTTGTAGCCCCGGGGACACCATCCCCCGGGGCTGGCCCTCTCCGTTGGGGACCGTGGGAGGGTCCCAATCCCCCCATGGTCCCAGCCGGCTCCCCGCGTCCTGCGGGAGCCAGCATTGCTTTTCCACATGGGGAGCAGCCAACATGTTGCTCCCCATGTGGAAAAGCAATCTGCTTTGCTTCATTGAAGCGAGAGCAGGTTTCCCTGCTCTCGCTTCAATGAAGCAAAGCAGTTTGCAATGACAGGGTGGGAGCCGCGAGGCTACCGCCCTGTTATTGCAAACTACAGTATCCTGGGGGTGGGCACCCCGGGACACTGCAGGAGCCGGCCCTGGGGGGTGGCGGTCCCCAGGGCCATCAATGGCTCCAGGAGGGGGACCGCGCGGCCCCCCTCCCAACATCTTTAAAGCCCCGGGGAGGTGGTGGTCCCCGGGGCTTGGGAGTCCGTCACGGACCCCCACATTTTAATATTTAGACCCCCAGGGAGGTGGCGGTCCCCGGGGCATGTGGAGGGGTTCTAGCCCCCCCCCCACACAGGTTTTTTTAATTTTTATTTAAAAGAAGCCCCGGGGGTGGCGGTCCCCGGGGCTGCGGGGGGCAATGTGCCCCCTGCAATCTCAATTAAGTCGAGCCCCGGGTGGTGGCGGTCCCCGGTGCTCGGGGGGGCCTTAGAGGCCCCCCAACATTATAATATTAAGCCCCGGGTTGGAGGTCCCCGGGGCTGCGGGGGGGCAGCGTGCCCCCCCAATCTCAATTACGTTGAGCCCCGGGGGTTGGCGGTCCCCGGGGCTCGGGGGGCCTTAGAGGCCCCCTAACATTATACTATTAAGCCCGGGGGCAGCGGTCCCCGGGGCTGCAGGGGCCCTGTGCCCCTAGCAATTATTCATGCATTTGCCTCAGGGGTTGGGGGTCCACGGAGCAGTGTGGGGGGGGATTGGGCCCCCGCACACACACCTCGTAATGAGCAGCACAACAGGGGAATTTGCCCAGCTGCGAAGGGGTTAAGTATGTGTGAAGTGCTAACAAGGTTTGAGCCTTTGTTTCCCCTCCACTTCCTTTGCATCAGGTGTGAGCTCCTGACTGCTGTCAGACAGGAGACCCCAACAAAAGGAGGCCTGATGACCCCTCTGATTCGGCCTTTGTTATGGACCCAGCAGGAGTCAGAAATAAGAGAGCCCCGTCCCCGCCTGCACGTGTTGTGGACCAGAAGCAGACAACAACGTGCAGGCGCTGCTGAAAGTGTACCGGTGTTTGGAAATTACACCAGGACGAGTTCAGCATATTATTCAGTGGGGCCCAAATTCTTGGCAAGGTGGACTGCGTCCACCCTGTGATAATAGTGGGTGGACGCCTGCGTGTATCCCCGACTCGTGCCCTATAGATATATATACATATATACACACACATACAACACACACACACCAAACCTCCCCGACCTTCCAGCAACTCACAGCTCTGGCAGAAGTTCTGAAACTAGAAACCGTGACTTCGAAAGAAAGCGCCATGAAGCTGCTTCTTGCCACCAGCCGGCGTTAAGCAAACCAATTGAAGAAAGAAGGAAATATCTGCGTCTCCACATCTACCGAAACCTGTTTTTCCATCTCTGTCACAACTCCATTTATAAATCTGTCTGTGATTCGATCGACAGACAGACTCGAAAACTCTGTCTCTACCGGTAAATCAATATATGTTTGTGCACTGTGCGTCTCGCACTCTCTTAAACCTCTGTCGCTCAGTTTAATTCACAACTTTTTTTCCCTCTGAGGCTTTTAATACTCTGAAGCTTTACACCCTGGGGCCCCAGGGCTCGCAGAAGCTTTGCACCGTGGGGCCCCAGGGCTCGCAGAAGCTTTGCACCCTGGGGCCCCAGGGCTCGCACATTATCACCCACTCTGCCCGACAGGTGTCCGTCTCCGCTGGAGGCCCCAGGCCTCTAAGTGCCTGTGAGAGATCTAGGATCAGGGGGCTCTCTCTCTCGCCTCTCCTTCCGGTCAGGCACGCTGCTTCCGGTCACCGCCTCCACTGAGGACCGCCGAACAGGAGCCAGGGGAGGGTCTGGGGCGTTATTGGTAAACAAAGGTCAGGCAGGCTAGTCCCCTCTCATCTGATGTGACCCCAGAGTTTTGGAATTAGATGAGAGTTTGAAAGAAAACCTGGAAAAGCAGGCAAATAATGCTATTTTGTTTCACATAGCGCCTCATGCCGAGCTTCTGCTGTTTCTAAGCAGTGAAATGATTCAAGTTCGTAGAGCGCACTGAAACGAAAATTCATGGGCTGAAATAATCGCAAAAACATTTGCTGCTGAGCGCCCTTCTTTATTCAAAGTATCTAAATACCGCAGGAGTGCCCCTGTGTCATGCCAGCTTTCAACCCAATCCTTCCCCAAAAAGGCGCAGTAAGCCCAAAACACCCCTTCATAAGCTTTCCTGGTCTTAGGAGCTAGGCTAGCTGCCACGAGGCTCTGTAATTGGGGGCACCAATCTGCCAAAGTACTTCCGGGAAGAATGTCGGGGTTGCCTCCGCAGAGGGTAGGTGTTCCCTGAAAACCTGCATCTTGAAACGAGAGAGTGCGTCAGCAGCATTATTCAAGACCCCGGGAACATGTTTAGCCTTAAACTGTATGTTCAATTTCATACATAACAACACTATCTCCTTCAACAGGCGGAGGGTCATTTTACACCGTGCAGCCTGCGGGTTGATGCATTCTACCACAGTCATGTTGTCCGACCAGAAAACCACAGATTGATTACGCAGATGTTCAGGACAAACAGTGAGTGCCACCCAGATGGGAAAAAGTTCCAAGGACCTCATTTATGAGAAATGACGCATCGCTGCCTGAAAGCAGCGATGCGTCACTTCTCAGTGCGCACTCCCTGCGACATGATTGATGTGTCATATTTATAATATGACGCATCATGTTGCAAGGAGTTACAGATACGTCAGTGTTTCTGACGTATCTGTAGGCGCAAAAGTGACGCATTGCTAGAGTGTGTCACAAAAGTGACGCAACTCCAGCAATGTGTACTTTCACATGGACAAGTCCCATGTTGTTAGTGCCTGCGTCAGTCTTATGCCTGCCATGAAGCAGGCGTAAGATTTTGACGCATTAGCGGCCAAGAAATGGCGCAGTGAAATCTTATAGATTTCACTGCGTCACTTCCATGACCCTTTCTTGCGCCAAAACGCCCCCCTTGCATACCTAATACCTGGCACAGGCATAATGTGGCGCAGGGATTTACAAAGTGACGCATCTACCTAGATGCGTCACTTTGTAAATATGGCGCAACAAGGCGCATTTTTTGCGCCACTGGTGCGTCACAAAAAGTGATGCACCGGCGGCGTAAAAGTGACGCATAGCCTCATAAATGAGACCCCAGGAATCCAATGTTGGCTGTCACACCATTCTCCACCCACCATGCTGGCCAATGTTGCGCCACCCACTCATTACCAAGTATGGCACCAAATCCCACACTGCCCGCAGCGTCAGTCCATAAACCTAACTCCGCAGAAGTAGTGGGAGGACCGGGCCACACCACCCTACCGTTTAAATCCCGCAGGAATGCCATCCAAATACGCATGTTCTGGCGATCCTCAGACGACAGTCTTGTGTGATGGTGCTTTTCTTGGAGACCTGCCATGGCCTGTGAGATGGAGCGGGAGAATGGTCGTGCCATAGGTATGACTCTCAGCACAAAGTTCAACTGACCCACTGTCTGTTGCAGCTGATGTAAGGTTACCTTATCTTTTGCCTGACATTGTTGTAATGCTGTCTTACATTTCGTATTTTTTTCTATAGGTAACCGGAAACACCCCTGTACTGAGTCTAACTCGATGCCCAGGAATTCGATTGTAGTCGTTGGATCCACTGTCTTCTCAGGTGCCAGGGGAACCCCGAAAACCCGCATAAGCACACAAAATTCCTGCAATGCCTAAGCACACTCCTGTGAGCCCGCTGACCCCAGAAAAAGAAAATCATCTAGATAATACATGACATACTGGTGCCCCGTCGCCTGTCTAAAAACCCATTCCAAAAATGAACTGAATTTTTCAAAGTAAGCGCAGGAGACGGAGAACTCCATGGGCATGCACAAATCCACGTAGAATTTGTCTTGAAATTTAAAACCCAGAAGGTGGTAATCCAGTGAGTGGACTGGCAGCAAATGGAAAGCAGACTCAATATCAGATGTGGCTAGCAAGGTCCTGGGGCCCAGACCCCTTAGTATATCAACTGCCTGGTCAAAGGAAGCATATTTAACACTGCAGATTTCCTCACTGGTGGCGTCATTGAATGAATTGCCTCTAGGGGCCGACAGATTACGAATCAACCTGAACTCCCCTTCCTCTTTGTTGGGGAACACTCCAGGGGTGAGCAAACAAACTTGTGTACAGGTATGTGATCAAAAGGCCCAGCTATTCTGCCCAAGCGTAATTCTTTTGCAATTTTTGTTGCTGCCACCCCAGGATTGGTCCTCACAGAAAGCTGATTTTTGCAATCTGGTGTCCCTATGTAATCAAATGCAGGACTCCTAAAGCCATACAGAAAACCCTCTTGCAATGTCCTAGCCGTGGCAGGATCTGGGTATTTGTTTAGCCATGGAGTCATAGCTGTTACTTCAATGGGTGAGTGTGTTACAAGTTGTGTCCTCTCTTCACCCCTGTTTCTTCTTTCCCTTATATCCTGATTTTTTGAGGCATTTGGATTCTGGGTGAGATGGATTAGTGTGGATAGAGCATGCATGCCTGAACTTACAGGTGCCTGGGACCCTGGTGCATGTCTGTCTATTAAAATCCCAACATGTCCCCTTCCGTCCCTCCCCCCGGAACCTGGACTAGTGGCCGTGCCCGTGGTTTGGGGTGGCCAAAAGGGCTGAGAAGATAGAAATGCCTGACCCCTGTTGAAGGTTTGCACTGAGTTAGCAGGCTGTCCTGGCCCAAACTGATCCAACCAAGCGATTGTGTCGACCCGGTCCCAGGAAAGGGATGGGTCCGCTGCCCTAGCCTTCCTGAAATTTCTATCGTACTCCTTCCACCCTATGCCCCCATATTTGTCATGGGACATAGGAATCCTACTCTGGTAACAAGCTATCTCTGCTTGTATGTTAGGGCAACGCTCAGCTGTTATTGCCATGAATGCTAAGAAAGCCCTAATCCAGTTGCTCACATTTTCCTCTACCCTGAATTTCAACAATTCACTACACCATTCACTAGGCAGCATCCAATCTTTCTGTTTCCTTGAATACTCCATTTCCCTTTCATCCACAAGTAGAGAGAACATATTAACGTCACTACTAGACCATACAAGTTCTTTCACTTCCCGCGTTACATGCCGCGTTAAATGTTCCCTCCCGGTGCGTGACTCACCCACGCCCAGTAATGGTAATGTCACTTCCTTACCTATTGAATCCACTCCAGCTGGCTCCGTCAGCTTCTCCTTCCCCAGGCTGCTCACTGGCACATCTTTGTTGATTCCTAATAGGGGAACCCCACCAGTTGGTTGGGGAAGAGATGGAGTACCCGGCTCTTCGCCTGCATTCCACCTGGTGTTGCAAAAACTGTGCCACCATCTTTTTTGCTTCAGCCAAAGAGTCTTCCCCTACCTCTTTTGCCCCAACTGATGTTGGCAACATCCCCGCCCTCCCTAACCAAGGGAGAACCGCTGCTAGCTGTGCCACTAATTCCTGTGGGACCTGATTGGCGGCTGCAGGGGCACCTGATGGGACCCCACCCTGCGGGGCTACCCCTACAGGGACCATTGGGACCGGTGTAGGGACCACTGGGTCAGCTGTAGGGACCACTGGGACAGGTGTAGGGACCCCTGGGACAGGTGTGCGGAAAACCAGGACAAGCGTAGGGACTGCTGTGACACCTTCCCCTGCGGGACACCCCCCACAGGGACCACTAGGACTGGGACCCCAGAGGGACCCTCCCCCGAAGGAACCACACTCGATGGACCGGGCATTTCCCCCCAACCCCCTCCCCCCCCCCCCAGATCGGGGACTGGCACAGGAGCTTTTGGCAGAGTCTTCCCTTTCTTGGGCCTAGCCACCTGGGGAGTGGGTCTAATTCCCCCCTGGGTTTGGGAGGCGCTATGGTGCGCTTAGGTCTTTCAACAGCCCCACCCTGACCCTCAACTCTTTCTCTGAGGTCTGCTAGGCTCTGCTCTATTTTATCAACCTTTTTCCATCTTCTATCCATGGTCACCATCTAGCGCATCATTGATTCCATCATGTGCTCCATGCTCGTGCGCTTCTCGCCACGTTTTGACTTACTGGCCATAGCCCCTGTTCCCTTTTGCAGGGTTACTTATAAAATGTTAAACAATAACACTGCGTACACAATGCTATCCACACTTAAGTAATTACTCCTGCTCTGCTGCGAGAGACCCCACAATATTCCACAGGCCTGGTACTTCATCCAGGTCCTTACCGTAGCCCTGTTGTAGGCACAAAAACTGGCCGTAAGCACCACGCAACTGGAGCCACGCCACACCAGCTAACCTGGGGGTAGGCGAGTTATCTCAAGCCTGTGCGGCCCACAGAAGCAGTGAAATGCAGGCCTGTCTGTGTCCTCTTCAAGCGATAGTCCTCGTGCTGCCTCCGGTGCCCTACCGCGGCGAGTCACCTTGTTTGCACTCTATAATGAGAAGCAGAAGGTTAGTTAACTGACAAAACATCCATCAGTGTTCCTTTCTGGTATACTCTCAAAAAGTCACAAAATGCATTAATTTAGTTCCACACAGTATGTCAAAGGTCCTTGAAGTGGGTGTGCTGATACTAGCTACTCCACCAATGGACACTTGGCCCAAAAGCACCCCTTATTCTTCGGTCAATGTGCTTGTTCCCTTAAAACGGGTTATTAATAGGGGGGTTGACCTACTCTGAAGAGTATATAGATAAACTATTAGAAGATCAAAATAATTTGTTCATCTCTTCCGACATTCCCACAATCGATTTCTCATTGAAGGATAAGATTTCCCGACTTGAGCGTTTGGAGAAGAAGCTGATCCGTACTCGGTGGCACGGCCATCTCTTAACTAGGTACCTAAAGGAAAACGTCATCCCGATTGGACTGCAAATAAAGATTGAGCCAGCCATCTTTGTGGAGGTACCCAAGTTCAGGGAGGGATTCAGCCACGTGGCAAATAACTGCAGCCGTCACTGGATGGTCCTCGGCGTTGAAACTGCTGCTGACCAAGTTAAACTAATCACTGCTGAAATTAACACCTTAAAAGCAGAAATTACGGCTGATCCGAATTTTGAAAGCGCTAAGGAAACCATCACTAACCTACATACCTCACTCCACGACTTCGACTTAACAACCCAGAATCGGAAACTGGAGAAACTGGCACGAGACATCAGACTGTACGATAAGAAGAAAACTTATCCGTATCTTCAAGAGGACCATTTCAAGCAGGACAACCAAGGGAGATTCCTGAACCGAGGCCGAGGAGCATCTAGAGGCAGACGTAACTACTATACATTTTCCGACTCCTCCTACAGTTCGGAAGGTGAACAAGACCAACCGGGTCCCAGCTACCCACAAAATTATCCGGATCCTGGTTATCACCAGCAATACCAGTACAACCCTTTTTTAGGGCAACGCCAGGGCACATGGCACCCACCTCGAGGCAGAGGAAATTTTTGGCCGCGCGGCCAACAACGTGGATCTCAGCAGAACACCAACACCTGGAATTGGGGACGTGGCCAACAACAAAAACAAGTACAATTCCAGTCGGAGCCACAGCACGGCGAACGTGTTACATGCAACAAGACTTACAGATGGTAGTTGGCACCAAAACCTCAGAGGCAGCTATCTTCCCCCGTCTAAGACTTCTTGGAGGAGCTCCCCCTGATACAGACAGCCCGGTTGTTAATATCTCGAATCAAACTTTAAACGATGATGAAATCAAAATATTGGAGAAGGGTTTATCCTATGTCCCCACTAGTCATCCTGATTCTTTTGTTATTCGCACCGAACTGTTCAAATTTTTTCGCAAAATCAGGTTGAAATATTTCTTCAGAAACTCCGCCCCAAGTGCACAATAGTCTGTAACGGGTCTGAGACCTCCATCGACCTTTGTCCCTTTCAGTAGTGCTATGTCACACAAGATTCTGGCCTACGAATCGGTTGTGTTACGGGATGTACTGCAACTTCTAGGAACTAAAGGCTACACCAGATTCAACACCAGCAAAAATGAGAAATTGGCCCTACAATCATTGTCTCAGAATACTAAACTTGTCATCAAACCGGCGGATAAGGGCGGCGCCATTGTGGTACAAGATGCCAGCTCGTACGAAGCAGAAATTCTCCGTCAATTAAATGACGGCACCAGTTACCATTTATTAAGATCTGATCCCTCCGAGGCAATTGCACGAGAAATTCTTGAAATAACAAAAGCTGGTCTGGACCAAGGGTTTCTATCTGAATTGGAGTTCAATTTTCTGAATAAACCACATCCACGGCTTGCCACAATTTACACCATACCTAAGATACACAAATCAATGGTCGACCCCCCCGGCCGACCCATAGTATCCGGGTGTGGCTCGATCCTGGAGCCCCTGGGGAAATACATTGATTTCTTTCTAAAGCCAATTGCAGAGGCCACTCCAGCCTATTTGCGTGACACCATAAACATCGTTGAACAACTACCCTTTGATGCCAACCAACAACTTTTAGCTACGTGTGACGTCGTGTCATTATACACGTGTATTCCGCAACAGGAAGCCCTAATGGTGATTACACGTTGCCTGCACCAGCGACCATCCCCGGTCCAAGTACCGACTGAGTTTATAGTTGCTTTGCTACGCATAGCCATGACTAAGAACTTCTTTGTCTTTAAGGATAAATTCTATATGCAAACATCGGGAGTCGCCATGGGAGCACCCTTCGCCCCGGATGTAGCCATTCTATACATGGCAGCCTTCGAACAAGACACTGTACTCAACTCGATCAATCCATTCAGAGACCATCTCGGTCTCTGGATGAGATACATAGACGACATCTTGCTTATCTGGCAAGGTAATCTGGAACAATTAATGTTGTTTTTTGGCTGGTTGAACGCTCAATCTCAGTTTCTCAAATTCACTATCCAATCAGACAACCATCAAATCAATTTCTTGGATCTCACTATCTATGAGAACACAGGCCATCTATTGACCAAACTATACCGTAAACCTGCTGAAAGGAATTCACTTCTGCACTACGGCAGCCACCATCCTCGAGCATTACGGGACAATCTGCCTTTCGGGCAATTTCTACGCCTCCGTCGAAATTGCTCCATCAAAGAACACTATTTCACTGAATCTGAAGAATTGAAACAGAGACTTTTGAGCAGAGGCTACCCTAAACAATTGGTTAAGCGAGCAAGGAAAAGAGCCTGGTTTTACCCACGTGAGGAGTTACTGGTTCCTAAGACGGATAAAGACCAGACTGAACAGAGAATCGTATGTGTTACAACGTTCAACACCAAAAGCAATAAAATAAGACGCATCATCAACAACCACTGGGAACTGATATCGGACGATATTCAGCAAACAGACCCGCCACTACATGCCTTCAAAAAAGCAAGGAGTGTCAAAGATCATGTGGTCCGCTCTATCCTTAGGACACCGGAGGCCCCCACCATCAATACCATGTGGAATTTACCTCCAATTCTCGGCCACTTTCGATGCGGCTGCTGCAAAGCCTGTGATAGCACGATACAGACTAAAGAATTCAAATATCGTCATCACAAAATTCCGCTCAAAAGCCACACCAATTGCAACACGGTCAATATCATTTACGCCATCCTTTGTCCGTGCAATTTGTTATACATTGGGCAGACTCAGCAAAAGGCAAAAAACAGGATACTTCAACACATGAGTAGAATCCGCTGCCAAGTCCAAGGCGCACCCATGGTTGACCATTTTTCCACAGCAGGCCACTCACCTGAAAGTTTGAAATGGGTGATCATTGAAAGAGCCACACTTGGGCCTCGGGGTGGGAGCCTCTCTAACATCTTGAACACACGCGAACTCAAATGGATGTTTACCTTTAACTCAATTGAATCAGGGCTTAACGAACAGGACAGTTCTTTCTCCCAACTAGCCACTTTGACCTGAATAGTGTTCCAGTTTGATCCGTAATGGCCTTTACCCGCATGTGCGAGGTACGCCGTCACTGTTTAGTTTTGAATAATGTCTTACTGCAATCGTTAAAGGCCTTTACCCACATGTGTGAGGTACGCCTTTTCTGTATGGGTCATGCGATTGCTATAATGGTTTTACCATCAAAATCGTTCAGCACTTTGTTCCATCAATTATGTGTGCTAAACTGGTAACCCGGCCCTCCCATGGGCGCTCTACCCTCTGCGGGGAGGTATGCTATGACTAAAGCTTGATATATGTATTATTACACTGTTGTCATAACTGTGTGCGTATCTCGCACTTACCAACTACTGCTGATTTTTTCCCCTCGGTTTGGATCTGATTAATATCACTCGCTCACTTCAGCGTGTCAAACCTTTCCCATAATAATTCTTTCCATTCGCTAGCAACTTTACCCTCAGTGGAGTATGTTTACTATGTCCCTTGTTTAGACGTTGCTATGCTACCCCAGCCAGGCTGTCCACGCCTACACCACTCGCCTTGGTCACATGACTCTGTTGTCACGGTGATATGAGCATACCCGGAAACCGGGCCCCGCCATGGTGACGCCAAGCCGCGATCCCAGAGTGATTCAATCCCGGATCGGTAAGGAGTCTGCGGGTGCCATTTGACTGTCCCGCTTTTCCTCGTTCTTTGTCCAGACGCCATCCAGACACGGTCTTGATAGTAATCCCAGTGTGTTGTGCACCTTTCTCCCCGCAGACCAGTGTAAGGAGATTGTTCTCGCCCGACCGACACGCCGACACGGACTACCATTGTAGCCGGAGGTGTCCTCATTACGGCATTGGGTGAGTCCGGATTCCGTCCTGTTTGCCTAATGTAATCTGACAACATATGTCACGTTCTGGCCAGTAATCTCAGTGTTTTATGCACCTCCCCCCCCTAGACCATTGTACGAGAGTGTTCTTGCATGACCGACACCGCCCACCTTTCCAGCCGGACGATTCCACATTACGGCATTTGGGTGAGTTCAGATTCGGTCTTGTTTTATTAATGTATTCTGACATCACCAGTCGCCCTATACTGCCTTAATGTGCCTTCGCGTTCCTCTTTGTTAGAACCAATTAACGAAGGCATCCGCGACCCCTATTCCAAACCCGAAACATCTCTACAACTACTGGTGTACTCCATGGTGAGTTGTTCATTATTATTATTACCAAGTACTACTCTCGGTTAAATAGCTAGTGTGCTGTTTACAACTTGGATGCACTTATTCTACATATTTACCCGTGACACGTCTTCCAAACTCGAATCAGTCGTGCAACTACAACGTCCATGGTAAGCCTTTTACCTCCATGTTGTAATATAGTCCCCAGTGACCCTTTGGCCCTATGCTGACCAGCCCTCAGCAAGCAGCAGCCACCCCTTGTTCCTTTACACCGTCCACCTTGGAGGATCTAGCTCATCTCCACGGGCTCATGACCAGATAATAATTCTGACGCTTCAATCCACTGCATTTCCAGTGTTCACACTGTCCCAACTATCTGTATGGGATTTTAATTTGCTTTCTTTAATCTAACCCACTTTGGGGTGATGTGCTACAATGTTTGAATTGTATACAGGGACTGTGTTTCCCGTATTTACAACATATATATTTATATATTAAATAGGTTGTGTGTCCCCTTCAGTCCTGATGAAGACCCCACAGCAAGATAACCATTGATATCTGCATCATTGAGGGTCGAAACGTCGACATCCATTTATTCTCATCCGTCAACTCCACACCCCACTGTCTACATTTATTGGACTACTTGGAGTATGACCTGTTCTGAATAATTGAATGAATATCTTGGTCTCATTTTTCTGTACATAGTTTGTAACTTTGTTGAATGATCGACTATTGTTGATTTTACTGTCACTTACGAATTTTCACTCTCTCCCTCACCAATTCCCCACTATCACTATACCACCCCTCCCGCTTCCCTCTCTGGGGCACCATGTAAATTATTGATTTATATTTGTGTTTATCAATCCTGCATATTCAATACGCATTCCCATTGTGAAGTAAACAATGTGGATACAAGTTATGTTTTCTTGATTATTTTGCATTTGTGTGTTTATATGTTCCATTGCTACTGGGACCCCTTCTTTTCACTTGTTCCCTTAAAACAGCACTTAGACCAAGATTACCCACGGTCTCTAAATGTGCTTTGTTGTAGTCAATCACTAAACAATTTAAAAAAAAACATTGATCCTAACTGCTCAAAAAAACCCCGATGCATATAGGCCCCAACAGTCCATAGTGCTACCTCTAACGTAGCTGCAGCAATTCCTAACAATCGATGTTGATGGCTTGGCGCTGCCTCCAGATTATTTAAATGGCGGGGGAATACTGTTATCCTGCCCTTAGGCGGCAAATATGCCTTACTTATAAAGGCCCTCCTTTTTCAAAAGCGGGAGAGCGGAAGAAAGCTCCGTAACGATCGCACTACAGTGCGGTCCTGCGCCTGCCCCCCAAGTACCTCAGAGAAGCGCTGTGTGCGCTTCTCATACACCCGACTAGTTTTCACTCCTGGCACGAAGCGGGGACGGGCCCGTGCGTCCTTGTAACTGCCGCTCTGCCCTCGCCTGCACACGCTGCCTGTTCCTCTCCCCAGCAGTTTCCCACCGAATGCTGCCTACGCCGCCTGCTCCTGAACCTGCAGGAGAAAGAGAAGAGAAAAAACACGAGCGGCGCAGCCGATCACTCCTGCGACTCTGCACCGATTTTCCTCTCGCCCGAGATGTTCTGAATTCCGGCACCTAAAACGAAAAAGAACAAAGGAACATAATTACAGCCTCTCTAGAGGCTGGTGCGGCAGGCTGTGGCGCATGGAGTCAAAGAGGCAGACTCCCGCGCTCCTCGGCCTTTTAACCCTGACCTGCCAGGCCGGTTCTAACCGGCCTGACCTTCTCTCCTTAGGTAACCCGGAAGTGATTGTATCGCTTCCGGGTCACTCTAAGGACCAGGGACCAACCAGCTTTGGGGCGTGCATGTTGTGTCATTGCTGCGCGACAGGCCCGCCCCCGTGATCAAGGGAGGGGGGCCGGTGCGCCCACCATACTTGTGGAGTGGCCGATGCTGACCCCGCCTTTTTCGTCT